>NC_134270.1:17791373-18118873 GCF_031893055.1 Leptodactylus fuscus
ATGTCTAGGGGCAAAAGCAGTGTGAATGTGGAGGCAAGCTAAGCAGAGAAAAAGGTGGCTAGAGTCAGAGGCATGTCCAGAGTCATAGGACAGTTGCATGACAGAAGCTAGGCCTGAGCCAGCAAGGCCCAAGATGCTCTCTTTTCTAGCCTTCTTAGAAAAATTCCCCCATCGAGGCCACGTTCCTCGCTGGGGGAGATAATTTCTAAACGTATAGGTTGAGGACAAACTGAGTGTGGTTTACACACTTTGCAATGTGACTCCCCATCTCCCAGGCCTTTCATTGTAGGCTAAAGTACAGCGCAACCCACCCACATGCCCAAGGCTTCAACGGCCTCATTTCAAAAATTCTGGCCCAGGATATGTTGGGATCCCAGCTTGTGGACACTCTGCCCTTTTTGGGCCTGCTGGCTACTGCACCACCTCACTGTGCCGTCCACACTAGCACTTTTCCCCAAACATGAGGCGGTCCCTAAGTTCAGCGCTTAGCCCAAAAGTTCCACGTGACCAGCTACGCATGGACAAGTGCATGCGGACAGGGACGCTACCTTTCAATCTTGGCACAGTGGTTGAATGTACTTGAGGCGGGGACCGGGTCGCAAAATGTGGTGGACTGACTTGTCTCCCCACACAACATTCCTGGGAGGAGGGCTGAAACACCACCCTCCTCCTCCGCCGTTAAGTGGACCCCAGGTACGAGCTGGAAATGCTGCAACACTGGCATGGGGAGACGTCAGCAGGCCCTGTAGAAGCTCATCAGCTTTGGGGCCAGACAGCACACTGCCTACAAAGTGAGTCATGCCATCCTCGATGACACGGCAATGTGGTTTTTGCCACTGCACCTGGGCCCAGGCATGTTGTCATGTGTGATAATGGCCGTAACCTGGGATCGTCTCTGTAGCTTGGCAGCCTGCAACATGTTCCATGCCTGGACCACGTTTTTAACTCATTGCTGCTAATCTTTTTAAAAAAGTACCCCAATGTTCCTGAGCTACTGGTGAAAGTGCGGCGCTTGTGCGGATAGTTTTGAAAGTCTATAGTAGCCGCTGCTAGCCTCTATGCACTCCTACAACGCCTGTATCTGCCCGAACAATGGCTGTTGTGCGACGTCTCCACACTGCTGGAACTAAACATATCATCTGTTGAGCAGAGTGTGTGAGCAGCACAGACCTTTGATGGAGTTCCAACTCCAAAACCCTAGGGTTCATTAAAGTCAGCTCCCTCAGTTGCTCAACCATGAGTGGCCATGGGTGGCGGACTTATGTAAAATCCCATCCCATCCATTGCACTGGACACGAAACATTATGCACTCATCACAGCTCCGGATATGGCAGCTGCGTTAAGCAGGGTGCAGGGTACAACACAGACCAGGCCCGAGCACCAGGAACAGGTGTTAGAAATACTGCAGCATCCGCCATTTCCTTCAAATTTTGTGGTTGTGGACCCACCACCGACTTTTCTGGACCTCAGTGGGGATGATGAGACACAGTTGCCATCGGGGCAAGCTGTGGTTATGTGCGGTTTGCAGTAAGGGCACAGTGCGCAATTGGAAGAGGAGTTGGTGGACGACGAGGCCACCGACCCCACATGGACAGGGGTGATGTTTAGGGGCAAAAGCAGTGTAGATGTGGAGGGAAGCTAAATCAATAAAAAGAGCTGGGTAGAAGCAGAGGTATAAACTGGGGTGATGTTTAGGGGCAAAAGCAGTTTAGATGTGGAGGGAAGCTAAGCAGCAAAAATAGTGGGTAGAGGCAAAGGCTTGCAAAACTCTAGGCTGTTGGAAGACTTATTCCTAGGTCTGGGACACGTTAATGGCCCCCATGGACAAATTACCGCCACTCAGGGGCCTACTGTCACCAGGAGGGACACGTTAATGGCCCCCCCTGGCCAAATTACCGCCACTGAGGGGTCTAGTGTCACCAGGAGGGACAAGTATAGGCGCATTTTGTGGGAGTACCTGGCCGACCACAGCTCTGTCCTCTCCGATCCCTCTGTGCCCTACACTTATTTTCTAATAATTTTTTCTGCAATACACATGTCCTGTGAAGTTCCCTTGGGATCTCAGAGGAGTTGGCCTCAGTGCTGTTCATCTGAGTTCCCTTGGCAATTAGCTGTAAGAGAACCCTGGAGCTGTATTAAGTGACCATAGCATCCAGCATGGCTAAATGCATGACAAAAACGTGTACCACTTACATGCATGGTAACTTCAGTGCTGGAGTTGTCAATGGACAGTGTAACGGGATTAGCTGAGGGATCGCTGTCTTAACCACTTTTTGGCACAAAATGAAAGTCCAAAGCCAAGTATGGTGCAAGGATATGATGCAAGGATACGTACACATCTGTCTCTGACACATTGGGGAGTTCACCCTCATCCGCCCTTTTGGCCTGCACCATCATGCGCCTCTTTCGAGCCACTCCACATCTCCCAGGCTTTTCATTGCAGGCAGAAGTACAGCACAACCCACCCCCATGCCCAAGCCTTTAACAGCCTCATCAAAAAACTTCTGGCCCTTTAGATGTTGGCGTTTAGGCTTCTGGATACCCAGGCCTTCCGTCAGCAGATGGCAGCTGGGGCACCTCCCTATGCTGGGCCTAGCTGTTACTACTTCTCCTGGTGTGCTGTCCCTGCCTTGCACCTGCATGTGTCCCATAACATCAGTCGGGCACAGAGCTCCGCGCTTTGCTGCAAGGTCCACTTGACCACCGACACATGGGCAAGCGCCTGTGGTCAGGGATGCTGCTTATCTTTAATGACAGGCAGGGTGAATGTAGTGGAGTCTGGGCCCGGGGTGCAAACTGGGGTGGCCTATCTCCTCTCCCACGCCAAAATTCATGGCAGGAGTAGACTGAAACCCTACTACGCTGCAACCTCCACCCCAGCTACTAGCGCCTAACGCTGTAACACTGGCGTGGGGAGATGTCAGCAGGACGTGCTGAAGCTCATCAGCTTGGGAGACAGACAGCACACTGCCTCCGAGGTCAGGGATGCCATCCTGGCTGAGATGGCAATGTTTGTTTCCCTGCTAAACCTGGGGCCGGGCATTTTTGCGCCTGTGATAATGGCCGGAACCTGCTAGCACATGGTCCTGATAGGAACCTGGAGCTTGCCAGACGCAAACACGGTCCACACATGGCCCATGTTTTCAACTTGTTGGTGCCATGTGTTTTTGAAACTTACACCATTGTGACTGATATACAGGTCAAAGTGTGTCCATTTTCGTAAGTGAGACGTAGCCTCTGCTAGGCAGAAAACATTCAGAGCACACTCCTCTCATCTTCGCACCATTGGCTGGCGGAGGAAGACGAGGGGGATGGAGTGGCATCTGATGTCCCTGTCCCACACGAGGCTAGAGGGTGCACTTCAGTGCATCCCATTGCTTCACCACAGATGGTGTGAAGGGGAGTGGAAAATGGAGGAAATGTAGAGTGACCCTTACAGTTGGGGCCAGCAAAGGCATGCCAAGTAACACACTGGCACACATGGCTGACTTGATGTCTGGTTGCTTTTCAAGAGTCTAACGCATACTTCACATCATGGAGAGCAAATAATACTGGATTTTTGCAAGCCTCGAACCCCGGTATAGGTCTAATGTCTGTTCCTTTGTTATATTAGGGGAGAGGAAGAAAAAAAAAAAGTGATGCGTTTAGCGTACATAGACTGACTAACGACTATTAATGTGTATCCCACTTAGTGTTGTTGGGGTTACACACTGTCACAACCTGGCTAAAGCTTCTATAGCTGTTACTAAAGTCAACATAACTTTACAGTATCCAAAAAGACAGCTGGTACTGACAGAGAGCAATACAAATGTCAACAAAAGCTGTGAGCTCCGAACACCCACAGTGACTTTGGCGTCATCATTATAAGGGAGCAAGTGGTAATAAATAACTTGGCAGTGCCTAAAACCCAACAAGTTTACAACTATATTTACATTAAGATACACAAATGACACTTTTAAGGAGCATGTCATGAGACAAGCTGATAAGATCTTCCTTTGTGCAGTGCTATTTGAAAGTTAATAGCTGCCTTCATTTTAATTAAGGAGAAGGTGCAGACAGATTAGATTTAGAACATATTGTCTTCATTGTCAGAATCCTCTATATAGGTAATGGGTGTTTTGGGCCGAGCTGTCTGGGAATGAGCTGGTGCAGCACTGACAACCTGGGTGAATATGGCAAGAGCCTGAGATGTAGGGTGAATGTATCCCAAAAGTATTTGGGGAATTACCAGTCAGAAACTGGCACTATATGCCAATAGCAAGAATTGAGGGTGGCATGAAAGCCCCAATATATTTTTTCCATTACCAGTCAGATCCTGGCACTATATGCTAATAGCAAGAATTGAGGGTGTATGTAGCCCCAATATATGTTTTGAATTCCCAGTCAGACCCTGGCACTATATGGCAGTAGCAAGAATTGAGGGTGTATGTAGCGCCAATATATTCTTTGAATTCCCAGTCAGACCCTGGCACTATATGCCAATAGCAAGAATTGAGGGTGTATGTAGCCCCAATTCTATTGTTAGGGGAATTACAGTGTATTCAAGTTAGTTTCTGGGGTGGAGGTGGGGGGGCACACTGTTGGAACATGGATCGGGGGTATATAGGGTATATGGGAATACACTTTCAGTGTATTCCATTCAGGATCCTCAACACTGCGGAAAGCTGGGTTGCGCAGATTGAGCCCGTCAATGCCACGTTACACTGACAAGCTTCTCCCTGGAATTTAGCTCTTAACCCCTTCCCGACATGCGCCGTAATAGTACGGCACATGTCGGGTCTGTAACTATGGCGACCCCCCGGGAGCCCCGGACCGATTGGAGGCATTAACCCCCTCCGGCGCCGCGGTCAAAGGCGCCAGAGGCGCCATTTTCTCGGCGGTGCATGGACGCCGCCATTTTGCCCGGGGTCGCCGGCTCCTGGAGCATGCTCCAGGGTCGACGTCATGTTGCCATGACAGCCGGGAGCCTGTACAAGGCTCCCAGGCTTGTCTGCAAATTGTCTCTTTTGCAGGCTGGTCTATGCAGCCTGCAAAAGAAAGGATGATTTTTTGCAATGCATTACAATGCATTAGCATTGTAATGCATTGCATTAGTGATCAGACCCCCTGGGGTTCAACACCCCTAGGGGGTCTAATAAATGCAAAAAAAATTTTTTTTAAAAAGTAAAAAAAAATATAAAAAAAATATAAAAAGTATTAAAAGTTCAAATCACCCCCCTTTCCCTAGAACACATATAAAAGTAGTTAAAAACTGTGAAACACATACATGTTAGGTATCCCCGCGTCCGAAATCGCCCGCTCTACAAATCTATAAAAATATTTTTCCTGTTCGGTAAACGCCGTAGCGGTAAAAATAGTCGAAAGTGCCGTTTTTTCACTGTTTTGATTCTGATAAAAATTTTAATAAAAAGTGATCAAAGCAATAACATTTCCCGAAAATGGTAGAACTAAAAAGTAAACCCGGCCCCGCAAAAAAGAAGCCCTATGCACCCCCCTACACTTCCATATAAAAAAATTACGGCCGTCGGAATATGGCGACTTTTAGAAAAAAAATTTTTTAACACAGTTTCGGATTTTTTAAGGGGTCAAAATGTAAATAAAACCATATAAATTTGGTATCCCTGGAGCCGTACCGAAACACAGAATATAGGGGACATGTCATTTTGGCTGCACAGTGAACGCCGTAAAACCAAAGCCCGTAAGAAAGTCGCAGAAATGCATTTTTTCTTCAAATCCACCCCATTCTGAATTTTTTTCCTGCTTCCCAGTACATTATATAGAATAATTAATGGTGGCATCATGAAGAAAAATTTGTCCCGCAAAAATTAAGACCTCATATGGCTCTGGGAGCGGAGAAATAAAAAAGTTATGGGGTTTAGAAGGAGGGGAGTCAAAAACGAAAAACGAAAATCAAAAAATGCCATCGGCGGGAAGGGGTTAAAAGAGCTGTTGGTTCTCTTCTCCTTCCTATCCTATTCTATCCCTGCCTACCAGAATCTAATCCCTAGCTAAATGGACAGAGACCTCTGTCTCCGGTGAATTGCAAGCTCTCTCTGACTCGAAGATGGCCGCCGCTGTTCTTCTGAATCAGAGGTCACATGTTTTCGGCAGTCAATGGGATTTTAGTATTTTTTTCAATGTCCCTGTTGTCGTACTTCCTGACCTCAGGTGGGAGGGGAATCAAGTTTTCGCGCACTTTACCACGTGGTGTTCGATTCGAACATGGCGAACAGCGTAATATCCGATCGAACATGTGTTCGATAGAACACTGGTCGCTCATCTCTAAATGCAAAATGAAGGTGAAATTTCCAAATGCCACTTTTTTATGCACATTTTCCATTTCAAACCACATTTTTCTGTAACAAAGAAGGGGTTAACAGCAAAACATAGCATAATATTGATTTCTCTGATTCTGCAGTTTGTAGAAATATTCCATACATTCCCTTCTGTGCAATGTGACTCAATATGTGTCCTCAGAAATCAAAGAGCACCTTTAGGGATTTCGGGCAGCAATTTCATTAGGATGGTTTTTAGACACCATATTGCATTTACAGATCCCTAGAAGTACCACAATAGTGGGAAACCCCTACAAGTACCCCATTTTGGAAACTGCACCCCTCAAAGAATTTATCAGGGGGTGTAGTGAGTATTAGTATCCCAGACGTGAATGCACAGCGGATGGTGAAGAGGTAATATGTAAGCGGTGCGGAGGACATTGGGAGCACCAAATTCCCTACTATGTCCCAGTAGCTCCTATGATTGGGGGGGGGGTCACTTTGGGGGTCTCTTCTATTGTATTTTCTCTTGTAAGCTGCAAAACTGGTCTGTACCCTGATATACGCTCGCACCGCTTACACATTCCCCTCCTGGCACATTTTTTTGTCTTCACATTATTCAAGCTATATTTTTTATTTTTGTGGTGACGTGAGTGCTTGTATTTTTCCGGGATATGATGCATTTTGTAATGACACCATTTTTGGGTGCCTTTAACTTATTGACTATTTTTTATTAACTCTTTTTTGCTGGATAAAAAAAAAAAAAAAAATTCTGACATTGCATTTTACTTTTTAGATGCATTAAACTTTTTTCCACCCGGCGTACGGCATAAGTATCATGTGACCTTTATTCTGCAGGTCGGTACGGTTACAGCGATACCTCATTTATAGTTTTTTTTATGTGTTAGTAATTTTGCAGAACAAAAACCCATTAGGGGACATAAATCTTTTGCATCGCCATATTCTGAAATGCGTAACATTTTTATTTTTCGATTGACAGAGTTGGTTGAGGGCTTATTTTTTGCGGGACAACCTGTGCTTTTCATTGGTACTATTTTGGTGTACATACGACTTTTTGATCACTTTTTATAGCATATTTTTTAGGGTGAGATGGCAAAAAATCATTATTTCTGGCCGTTTTTTTACGTTGTTTTTTCTCAACGTTTACCATATAGGTGAAATAATGTTTTAGTTTTATGTTATAGGTTGTTACGGACGTGGTGATACCAAATATGCGTTGTTTTTATTAATTTTTAGGTGTTTTTTTATTTAACTAATTTGATATAGGAAAAGGGAATTTTGGGGCTTTATTCATTTATTTCATACACTTTATTAATGTATTTTTACACTTTTTTGGCATTTTTTATTTGTTCTATAAGTATACTTGGACCAGCAATACTCTGATTGCTGGTCCAGTACTATAGCCTGCAATACATGTGTATTGCAGACTATAGAGGAAGTGTGTCTATGGAGACGCATAGAAACACTTCCGGCATCACGGCAGGATCAACCAGGTACGAGGGGGTCCTAGCAGCCCGGGGTCACTAACCAGATCCTGGGCTACATAAAATTCATCAGGGCACCCCCTGATCTCACTGCGGGGGGTGCCCAGGGGAAACCACAAACAAAACAACTCTCTCGATGTCGCGGACATGTGTCTGCGGCATCAAAAGGGTTAATACCGCCGATTTTCTTTGGGTTTAAGAAAAATGGGATTTTTTTCTCCTTTGCAAAATGGGGGCAAACTGGCGAATGATCGGGATATGGTCTGAGCTGTCACCGAGCAGACGCCTGACAGCTGCAGGTCTGATCAGATACCGTGAGCTTCGGACCCATGGTCTTCTGCTTCACCTTGCACTGTCTTCTCCACTCTCCAGTGTCAGAGAGGATATTCAGCGCCGCGGGTGGTGTCATCACACTGAAGCAGTCATGGTTGTTCTCTGCAAATGTGGAAGACATTACATTGGAGAAAAAGAATCTGACTTTCATCTGTGAACACTTACACAAACCTTCGGCTGGTGCTAATGAATAGATCTGACAGCGAGGACTGAATAGTTATCATTCTCCGCCACTGCTGCCATCTCCTTGACGCTCATTTTCACTCTCACTACTGCCCCTATACAACTAGACTGCAGCCAGTCCTGATACCAAAAGGTTTCTTGAAGAACGACAGAGAAAAATTTGGGAATTCAGGCAGATAAAATTCAGGTCACTGACAAAAGGATTCAATTTCTGAGCCCCTACATGGACACAATTCACCCCCTCCATGAAACTAACTCCAGCTCATCCAGCACCGACCACAACCAGCACAGCAGTCCTGTATACACTCAACATGTAACCTCGGTAACACCTCATGGGAGGTGTCAACCCCATGTGACTGATCACATGACATCATCAAAGGTCCTTGTGCTCATCCAGCAGCACCGCCTGACTCCTCCCACATATGTGATCACATGGTCATGACATCATCACAGGTCCTTTAACCTGTATTATTCCTCCTTTCGTGTGTGGTAGAGTCTAAATCAGGGGTAGGGAACCTTTGGCTCTCCAGCTGCTGTGAAACTACAACTCCCAGCATGCTCCATTCACTTCCATGGGAGTTCCCAGAACAGCAGAGCCAGTATGCATGCTGGGAGTTGTAGTTTTGCAACAGCTGGAGAGCCGTACGTTCCCTACCCCTGCTCTATGCTATAGATGGGGCCTCTATTAGGAAACAAGGTGGGAGAGACATTCCCTTTAAGATCATTTTAAAGAGGGTTTTGATGACCAGGCATCTTTTACTGTTCCATCATACAAGATTCAGGGGAAATGTGCGCCATCTTGTAGCCGCCATACGTTTCCCCCATCATTTACGCCACATTTCAGGTGTAAATGATGGTAAATCTGATGGGGCCTCCTTGGAAAAGTGGCACGGGCAGCACAGAACCAAATAAAAAAAAAAAAAAATTGTGCAAATTGCCTTTTAAGGGTGCATGCACACTACGTAACGCCGGGCGTGTATACCCCTGGTATAGAGAATAAATACCTGATCAGTGGGGTCTGAACACTGAGACCCCCACTTATCCCAAGAACAGGAGATTATTTTCCCCTCCTGCACATTGAGGCATGAATGGTAGTGGACAGCGCCCCCATTCTCTTCAGTGGGTGCACCGGAGATAGCCAAAGTCCAACATTCAGTGATATCTGACGCCGTCCACCACCAGATACACCTACATTCAGCCTGACTTTGATCAGGCTCAATGCAAAGCAGGTGAAAAGAACCCCCTCAACTCTCGGGACCGGTGGGGGACGCAGCCGTCAGACCCACACCGATCAGATATTTGTCACTTATCCTGTGGACAGATATACTTTTCATGGCATAATCCTATTTACAAGGTTTTATTTTAAGCTTAGTACCTATTACAGCGGCCAATCCCCGCAGCTCTGACACTAATCTATCCTGACCACTAGGACCCCCACCATCATCAAAACAGGGGTCCTACATTTGTACTACTGCGCCATTCATCTCTATGGGACTGCTGAAAAGAAGTAGAGATCAGAATTATTATCTCTGGCATCTCAAAGAAATGAACGAATCAGCAGCGCACATTGTGGATCATATAGGGGGGAAACAGGACATGTGATCAGTGGGGGCCCAATAGACAGATCCCCAGTGATCGACTTCTTATTCCTAGAGGCAATAGAGGCCTCTGGTGCTGGAAGCCGACATCTGTGTCCCTGGTATAGCGGTGGTGCTGGAGGACTACAGCCCTGCCCCCAATGACTAGGAACACAGCTGCAGTATTCACCACCGCCTATATACAGTGAACAGAACTGTAGTATTAACCACCGTCTATATACAGTGAACACAGCTGTAGTATTAACCACCACCTATATACAGTGAACAGAACTGTAGTATTAACCACCACATATATACAGTGAACACAGCTGTAGTATTCACCACCACCTACATACAGTGTACAGAGCTGTAGTATTCTACCCCGCTTATATACAGTGTACAGAGCTGTAGTATTCTACCCCGCTTATATACAGTGTAAAGAGCTGTAGTATTAACCAGAAGCTATATAGTGTCTACAGAGCCTTCTAGGTTCTAGCACTGGAGACTGGCTGGAAGTGCTGAGCCCCACTGATCCAATATTGGTGACCCTATCCTAACAGGGGACATCAGCCCAGAAAACCTGTTTGATGAAAGTTTTTTTTATAAACTACAGAGAAAACAAAAATGAAAACAGAACAATGAATATTTTTAGTTAAAAATCGATTTTAATTACATATTTAGTATCAAAAAGATATTCATTAAAATACAAAGAAAACATTACATTGGTACAAGATATAGAAAACCCCGTGCAGGGGGCATACAAATAAAGATCACATATAAAAACCTATAATGTACAGCATAATTGAAGGTAAAAAATTTTTTTTACAAACCTACAAAAGAAAGACCGAGGAGGAGGGGAAGACCCAAATAAACAAGGAATAGGAAGGGGAGAGGCGGGGGAAGGGAATTCTAGACCACATCACGTTAAAGGAGTATATAGTATATACTTAATAATGGACATCTCATGGGGGTAACAGCTAGTGTCAGATCCTGAGGGGTCGCACCTACACTGCACTGGGATTGGTTGTTACTAGCAATAGGTGGATTCACACCTGCAATATTTCCATTGGGGGTCTCTGTCCCCGTTCCACTTGAAAAATGTGGAGAGAAATCCTACAAGCAGCACTTTTCTCTCCGCATGATTCGTGTGGAAATTACACAGACCCCATTATAGCCTGTGGGGTCCGTGTGGTTTCATTGCTCATCGCTTTTTAATGCGTTCAATATTTCATTCAGAGGGCATCCCCAAATGGAATACCAAACACTGATGTGAACCAGGCTTTAGCAAATGCATCATGGTACGTGTAGGCTGACTCGCACTACCTCAACCTCCATCTCTCTAGCTATCCTCCCAACTACTAGACCTTCTCAACTAACTTAGCCCACCGCCCCATCATACTTGCCTCTCTCTTACTTCCAGACTTCCTCCGGCGAGATAGCTCCTCCCTCTTTTCTGACTCTGCCGGAGCACGCAATAGTCCCGCCACTGCTCTTTGCTCTGCAGTCGGCAATCCACCTCTACAACACAAGCATGGGAGGCTATTGTTGTTTTAATGGCATTTACTCTGTAGCCAAAAATGACGTCACCTGTAGTCTATGTTTTGGTACAATTCCAAGGAAAACAAATTTATATGGTTTTATTTACATTTTAACCCCTTAACAAAACCCCAAAATTGTGCCAAATTTTTTTCCTTCTTAAAGTCGCCATATTATGACACTCATAACTTTTTTTTCTAATTCTGTGTATGGGGGTGCATAGGACAGGTGTACCCCCTGGGGGCCTTGAACCCCAGGGAGTCTGATCCCTAATGTAATGCATTACAAAATATTGGCACTTCTACTGCAGGCTGCATACATGTAGAGGCAGAGTAAGGGCCATTATATTACATGTTGGTCGGTGTGGGGCCATTATATTACACGTGGGCACTGAAGGGGGGGGGGGGCCATCAAATAACTGTTACTGAAGGCTCCAAACAAAGCCGTATTTTATAAACCTTTACAAGTGATGCCTATGTGGAGGTGCCCGGTTGAGACATTTGAGCACTAGGGGGCACTTCGCTTGGTCTAGAACACTGGCACCTAATGATCTTGTAGCGGGGTCTTCACACCATTGAGATCTCACATAAACCTAGAAACAAACAAAAACCTAGAGAAACATTGTTTTGAGATTTATTTTTAGTGAAATGTATAAAAAAACCAAAAAAAACAACAGAGGACATTCTGGAATTTGATGTGGCAGCAGAGACACAACCCCATGTAAAACAATGAATAACCCTCCCCCCCCATATGTTAAGTGTTCCCTTCATGAGACTGACCCATTTGTCACACATCCTGCACCTCTCCCTCTCACACAGCCTGAACCCCGCCCCCCTCTTGCTTACACATGCAGTCTCTTCTCTCCATCTTACTTTCCAGCCTCCATTCACTGCAGCCTTCTCTTCCTGTGTAACTCGGCACTGTCTTGAATAGCTCCGCCCACACCAGAGGCTGATCACATGGTCACGACGTCACCGGAAGTCCTTTAGCTCCCTAGGATTTAGCAGCGGTAGAGTCTAAATCCTAGTGGGCTAAAGGACCTGGACCCTCTGCTCACTTGGATTTAGCTTGTTCTATATAGAGCCGGCTATATCCTAGTGGGCTGAGGGACCTGCTCCTTCTATCCACTAGCTATTAGCCGGCTCTATATAAGAAAGCTAAATCCAAGTGGGCAGAGGGACCAGGTCCTTTAGCCCACTAGGATTTAGTCTGTTTTATATAAGAAAGCTAAATCGTATGTGGCAAAAGGACCTGTAATATATACAGAAATCTATTTTTTTTTTTAAATATAAAAATGTTTTATTTTCATTTATTTATATTTTTTGATGGCGCCAAAGTATTCCAACATATTTGTTTCATGTTCTTGGTCCATTTTATTGATGGATTATCTGATCAATTTATATTTCATGGGACTTTCATCAGCATTTTGGACCTGCAGTGACGTTCGCGAAAACCGTTTACAATTTATTGGCCGTATGACGTAAGTCACATGACTTGATTGCAACTCGGTCCCATTCAAATAAATAAGCTGAGCTGTAAAATCAAGCACAGTTCACGTGAACGCTGATCCGCTGTAGACTCCTGACAATCTGTAATTTCCCCCTAGAGATATAGTTTTCAGTAGAAGGACCAGGTCCCTTAGCCCACTAGGATTTAGCCAGCTCTATATAAGGATGCTAAATCCTAGTGGGCTAAAGGACCAGGTCCCTCAGCCCCCTAGATATAGCTAGTAGAAGGACCAGGTCCCTCAGCCCCCTAGATATAGCTAGTAGAAGGACCAGGTCCCTTAGCCCACTAGGATTTAGCCGGCTCTATATAAGGATGCTAAATCCTAGTGGGCTAAAGGACCAGGTCCCTCAGCCCCCTAGAGATACACAGTTTTCAGTAGAAGGACCAGGTCCCTTAGCCCACTAGGATTTAGCCGGCTCTATATAAGGATGCTAAATCCTAGTGGGCTAAAGGACCAGGTCCCTCAGCCCCCAAGAGATACACAATTTTCAGTAGAAGGACCAGGTCCCTTAGCCCACTAGGATTTAGCTAGCTCTATATAAGGATGCTAAATCCTAGTGGGCTAAATGACTAGGTCCCTCAGCCCCCTAGATATAGCTAGTTTTGAGTAGAAGGACCAGGTCCCTTAGCCCACTAGGATTTAGCCAGCTCTATATAAGGATGCTAAATCCTAGTGGGCTAAAGGACCAGGTCCCTCAGCCCCCTAGATATAGCTAGTAGAAGGACCAGGTCCCTCAGCCCCCTAGATATAGCTAGTTTTCAGTAGAAGGACCAGGTCCCTTAGCCCACTAGGATTTAGATGGCTCTATATAAGGATGCTAAATCCTAGTGGGCTAAAGGACCAGGTCCCTCAGCCCCCTAGAGATACACAGTTTTCAGTAGAAGGACCAGGTCCTTTAGCCCACTAGCATTTAGCCTGTTTTATATAAGAAAGCTAAATCTTATTTGGCTAAAGGACTTGTTATATACAGAAATCTAATTTTTTTATAGTTTTTTTTTTATTTGAATATAAAAACGGTTTATTTTGATTTATTTATATTTTCTGATAGCGCTGATGTATTCCAACACATTTTCAGGTTCTTGGTCCAGTTTATTGATGCCTTATCTGATCACTTTATATCCCATGGGGCTTTCATCAGCAGTTTGAAGCTGCAGTGACGCTCGCAGAAACTGTTTTCATTTTATTGGTCCTATGACGTAAGTCACATGACTTGATCGCAGCTCAGTACCATTCAAATAAATGAGCTGAGCTGTGAAACACGTGAACGCTGATCCGCTGTGGACTTCTGTCAGTCTGTATTTGCCAACTAGAGATAGTTTTCAGACTAAATCCTAGTGGGCTGAGGGACCTGGTCCTTCTACTCAAATCTAGCTATCTCTAGTGGGTAAAGGCACCAGGTCCTTCAGCCCACTAGGATTTAGCCTGCTGTATTTAAGAATGGCAAATCCTATGGGGGCTGAAGGACCAGGTGCCTTTACCCACTAGAGATAGCTAGATTTGAGCAGAAGGATCAGGTCCCTCTGCCCTCTTGGATATAGCCTGCCCTATATAGATAAGATAAATCCTACTACTTCGGTTTGTCTCCTTCTTCTTGCTCTGTATCTGCATCTCCTCTCACAATTTGAGCCTATTGGCAGATTTAGATGTCCACATATGGTCTGGACAAAATGGCTGATGTATTGGCTGCATTTCAGTGAGTGACCCTGGGTCAGATGAGCAAAACTCCCTCTAATATACATCACTATGACACAGTAAGTTTAGTTCAGATGAATTGCAGCTCAGCCTCAGCCACTTGAATAGGAGTGAACTGTAACCAGGCCATGTGATTGATGTGATGACCGGTGTCATACCGCCGATATGTGAGGGGGAGGGTGGTAACTTGGTGTCATACCACTGATATGTAAGTTGGGGCCCGGTGTCATATTGCTGATATATATTGGGGGACCCGGCGTCATACTGCCAATATGTGTGTGTGTGTGGGGGCCCGGTGTCATACCGCCAATACGTGAGGGAACCCAGTGTTATACCGCTGCTATAATACTGATGACCTATCCACACCCTGCCTTCTTTCCAGAAAGTGCTAATAGTGGTGTCAAAGAGGCGATTTGCAAATAAAAAAGTTTGCAACTTTTTTTCGCCATAAGCACAAGGGGTTGATGAATTTCCCAGTGAGTTCAAAGCAAGAAAAAAGCAAGAGTAAAAACACACACTGACGTGGGTCAAACTGTGGTGACCACATTTATGGGGGATGGGGGGCATCTCCAATATAGCTGGTTTTGTGGGATGTTCATGGTATATTTTAGTTAGTACCTACCAAAAGTGCTACAAGGAAGGACAACCAATGAAACAGCAACGGGGTCATAATGTCTTCTGTCCATCGTTAAACATTTCCATCAGAATTGTATGATGGAACAGTAAAAGATGCCTGGTCATCAAAACCCCCTTAAAGGATCTTAAAGGGAATGTCTCTCCCACCTTGTTTCCCAATAGAGACCCCATCTATAGTATAGAGCAGGGGTAGGGAACGTACGGCTCTCCAGCTGTTACACTACACTTTCACAGCAGCTGGAGAGCCGAAGGTTCCCTACCCCTGGTATAGAGAATAAATACCTGATCAGTGGGGTCTGAACACTGAAACCCCCACTTATCCCAAGAACAGGAGATTATTTTCCCCTCCTGCACATTGAGGCATGACTGGTAGTGGCCGGCGCCCCCATTCTCTTCAGTGGGTGCACCGGAGATAGCCAAAGTTCAGCATTTAGTGATATCTGACGCCGTCCACCACCAGATACACCTACATTCAGCCTGACTTTGATCAGGCTCAATGCAAAGCAGGTGAAAAGAACCCCCTCAACTCTCGGGACCTGTGGGGGACGCAGCCGTCAGACCCACACCGATCAGATATTTGTCGCCTATCCTGTGGACAGATAAATATTTTTCATGGCATAATCCTATTTACAGGGTTTTATTTTAAGCTTAGTACCTATTACAGCGGCCAATCCCCACAGCTCTGACACTAATCTATCCTGACCACTAGGACCCCCACCATCATCAAAACGGGTCCTACATTTGTACTACTGCGCCATTCATCTCTATGGGACTGCTGAAAAGAAGTAGAGATCAGAATTATTATCTCTGGCATCTCAAAGAGATGAACGAATCATCAGCGCACATTGTGGATCATATAGGGGAGAAACAGGGCATGTGATCAGTGGGGGTCCCAATAGACAGATCCCCAGTGATCTAATTTTTATTCCTAGAGGGAATAGCTTGTTGCCTCTGGTGCTGGAAGCCGACATCTGTGTCCCTGGTATAGCGTTGGTGCTGGAGGACTACAGGCCTGACCCCAATGACTAGGAACACAGCTGCAGTATTCACCACCGCCTATATACAGTGTACACAGCTGCAGTATTCACCACCACCTATATACAGTGTACACAGCTGCAGTATTCACCACCACCTATATACAGTGTACACAGCTGCAGTATTCACCACCGTCTATATACAGTGAACACAGCTGCAGTATTCACCACCGTCTATATACAGTGTACACAGCTGCAGTATTCACCACCGTCTATATACAGTGAACACAGCTGCAGTATTCACCAACACCTATATACAGTGTACAGAGCTGTAGTATTAACCACTGCCTATATACAGTGTACACAGCTGCAGTATTCACCACCACCTATATACAGTGTACACAGCTGCAGTATTCACCACCGTCTATATACAGTGTACACAGCTGCAGTATTCACCACCACCTATATACAGTGTACACAGCTGCAGTATTCACCACCACCTATATACAGTGTACACAGCTGCAGTATTCACCACCGTCTATATACAGTGTACACAGCTGCAGTATTCACCACCGTCTATATACAGTGTACACAGCTGCAGTATTCACCACCACCTATATACAGTGTACACAGCTGCAGTATTCACCACCGTCTATATACAGTGAACACAGCTGCAGTATTCACCACTGCCTATTTAGGCTGGTCTTACACGACCGTAATGATTCTACGGTCCGCATGTTGCTGATCGGCAACATACACTCCACAGATGTCCTGCTGCACTCGCCCATACAGTTCTATGGGCGAGTCCGTGCAGTGCCGCAATTCACGGGCATTACGGACATGCTCTACAAATTGCAGACCACGGTTTCAGCCCGGCCACACCATGGATAAAATATCCGGTGGTGTAAGAGGCCGCATTGAGTATAATGTGTCCGCAATTGAAAACCCTCAATTGCAGACCATTTGCACCAGCCATACAGTGAACAGAACTGTAGTATTAACCACCGCCTATATACAGCGATCAGAGCTGTAGTATTGTACCCCGCCTATATACAGTCTACAGAGCCTTCGAGGTTCTAGCACTGGAGACTGGCTGGAAGTGCTGAGTGCTGGGCCCCACTGATCGAATATTGGTGACCTTATCCTAAGGGGGGGTGGGGGGAACATCAAAATGAAAACAGTACAATGAATATATTTAGTTAAAAATCGATTTTAATTTCATATTTAGTATCAAAAAGGTATTCATTCATACAAAGAAAACATTATATATGTAAATATAGAAAACCCCGTGCAGGGGGCATACAAATAAAGATCACATATAAAAACCCATAATGTATAGCATAATTTATTTTTTTTTCTTTCTTTTTTTTAATGAAGATTGTGAGCCCCACATAGAGCTCACAATGTACATTTTTCCCTATCAGTATGTCTTTGGAATATGGGATGGAAATCCATGCAAACACGGGGAGAACATACAAGCTCCTTGCAGATGGTTTTATGCCCTTGGCGGGATTTGAACACCAGGACTTCAGCGCTGCAAGGCTGCAGTGCTAACCACTGAGCCACCGTGTGGCCCCTGTATAGCATAATTTAAGACAAAAAAAATTAAAAACCTACATAAGAAAGACCGAGGAGGAGGGGAAGACCCAAATAAACAAGGAATGGAAATAGGAAGGGAAGAGGCGGGGGAAGGGAATTCTAGACCACATCACGGCCAAAAGTATTGGCACCCCTGCAATTCTGTCAGATAATACTCGTGTTCTTCCAGATAATGATTGCAGTCACAAATTCTTTGGAATTATTATCTTCATTTAATTTGTCTTCAATGGAAAACCAGAAAAAGAATTGTCAAAAAGCCAAATTGGATATAATTCCACACCAAACATAAAAAAGGGGGTGGACAAAAGTATTGGCACTGTTTGAAAAATCATGTGATGCTTCTCTAATTTGTGTAATTAACAGCACCTGTTACTTACCTGAGGCACCTAACAGGTGGTGGCAATAATCACACTTGCAGCCAGTTGAAATGGATTAAAGTTGACTCCACCTCTGTCCTGTGTCCTTGTGTGTACCACATTGAGCATGGAGAAAAGAAAGAAGACCAAAGAACTGTCTGAGGACTTGAGAAGCAAAATTGTGAGGAAGCCTGAGCAATCTCAAGGCTACAAGTCCATCTCCAAAGACCTGAATGTTCCTGTGTCTACCGTGTGCAGTGTCATCAAGAAGTTTAAAGCCCATGGCACTGTGGCTAACCTCCCTAGATGTGGACGCAAAAGAAAAATTGACTTGAGATTTCAATGCAAGATTGTGCGGATGGCGGATAAAGAACCTCGACTAACATCCAAACAAGTCCAAGCTGCCCTGCAGTCCGAGGGTACAACAGTGTCACCCCGTACTATCCAGTGTCAGCGTCTGAATGAGAAGGGACTGTATCGTAGGAGACCCAGGAAGACCCCACTTCTTACCCACAGACATAAGCCAGGCTGGAGTTTGCCAAAACTTACCTGAGAAAGCCAAAAACGTTCTGGAAGAATGTTCTCTGGTCAGAGGAGACAAAAGTAGGAAAAGGCCTCAACATAGAGTTTACAGGGAAAAAAGAGGCCTTCAAAGAAAAGAAGACGCCCCCTACAGTCAGACATGGCGGAGGTCCCTGATGTTTTGGGGTTGCTTTGCTGCCTCTGGCACTGGACTGCTTGACCGTGTGCATGGCATTATGAAGTCTGAAGACGACCAACACATTGTGCAGCATCATGTAGGGCCCAGTGTGAGAAAGCTGGGTCTCCCTCAGATGTCAGGGCTCTTCCAGCAGGACAATGACCCAAAACACACTTCAGGTCAGCACTAGAAAATGGTGGTGAGAGAAAGCCCTGGGGACTTCTAAAGCGGCCAGCAATGAGTCCAGCCCTGAACCCCATAGAACACCTGTGGGGGAGGGGGAGAGATCTCTTGGTGGCAGTTTGGAGAAGGCCCCCTTCACATCTCAGGGGGGACCTGGAGCAGTTTGCCAAAGAAGAATGGTCTAAGATTCCAGCAGAGCCTTGTAAAAAACTCATTGCTGGTTACCGGAAGCGGTTGTGCGCAGTTATTGTGTCTAAAGGTTGTGCTACCAAGTATTAGGCTGAGGGGGCCAATACTTCTGTCCGGCCCAGTTTTGGAGTTTTGTGTAAAATGATCAATGATTTGACTTTTTTTCATTCTCTTTTGTGTTTTTTCATTGCAAACAAAATAAATGAAGATATTAATACCAAAGAGTTTGTGCTTGCAATCATTTTCTGGAAGACACCGAGGATTATCTGACAGAACTGCAGGGGTGCCAATACTTTTGGCCAACACTGTAATAATAATGGACATCTCATGGGGCCGGGGTAACAGCTAGTGTCAGATCCTGAGGGGTCGCGCCTACACTGCACTGGGATTGGTTGTTACTAGCAATAGGTGGATTCACACCTGCGATATTTCCTTTGGGGGTCTCTGTCCCCTATTCCGCTTGAAAAATGTGGAGAGAAAAATCCTACAAGCAGCACTTTTCTCTCCGCATGATTCGTGTGGAAAATACACAGACCCCATTATAGCCTGTGGGGTCCATGTGGTTTCATTGCTTATCGCTTTTTAATGCGTTCAATATTACGTTCAGAGGGCATCCCCGAGTGGACTCCCTGAATGGAATACCTAACACAGATGTGAACCAGGCCTTAGCAAATGCATCATGGTACGTGTAGGCTGACTCGCACTACCTCAACCTCCATCTCTCTAGCTATCCCGCCCACTACTAGACCTTCCCAACTAACTTAGCCCACCGCCCCCGCCCCATCATACTTGCCTCTCTCTTACTTCCAGACTTCCTCCGGCGAGACAGCTTCCCTCTCTTTTCTGACTCTGCCGGAGCACGCAATAGTCCCGCCGCTGCTCTTTGCTCTGCAGTCGGCAATCCACCTCTACAACGCAGCCATCAGAGGCTATTGCTCCCACACCTGCATAGTAGAGGTGGATTGACAGCAAAGAGGGAGAAGACATCCTGCAGGAGGATGTCTAAAAGGAGAGAGGTAAGTATGATGGGGTGGAGAGAGAAGGGGTGGGGGGAGTAGTACTAACGTTCTGTTTCCGGAAACGGAACGTCACCAGTAACCAGAAAATGTCCCTGGGGCGGTCACATGATCACCATAGGGATATGGGTAATTATGTATTTTTGATAAATTATGTAATTTAGAAAGTAGTCGGGGGTGGGTGTTTATATTAGTGTAGGAATTACATTTTATCCTGGACCACTCCTTTAATGTTTACGGGACAAATTTATTCTTCATAAAGGTGCCATTTATTATTCTGTACAATGTGCTGTGAAGCTGGAAAAAAAATTCAGAATGGGGTGGAATTTGAGAAAAACTGCATTTGTGCAACTTTTTTACGGGCTTTGTTTTAATGGCATTTACTCTGTAGCCAAAAACGACACATGCCCCCTGTATTCTATGTGTCCCCCCTGTATTCTATGTGTCCCCCCTGTATTCTATGTGTCCCCCCTGTATTCTATGTGTCCCCCCTGTATTCTATGTGTCCCCCCTGTATTCTATGTGTCCTCCCTGTATTCTATGTGTCCTCCTGTATTCTATGTGTCCCCCCCTGTATTCTATGTGTCCCCCCTGTATTCTATGTGTCCTCCTGTATTCTATGTGCCCCCCCTGTATTCTATGTGTCCTCCTGTATTCTATGTGTCCTCCTGTATTCTATGTGTCCCCCCTGTATTCTATGTGTCCCCCCTGTATTCTATGTGTCCCCCCTGTATTCTATGTCCGTCCCCCCCCGTATTCTATGTGTCCTCCCTGTATTCTATGTGTCCTCCCTGTATTCTATGTGTCCTCCCTGTATTCTATGTGTCCCCCCTGTATTCTATGTGTCCTCCTGTATTCTATGTGTCCCCCCTGTATTCTATGTGTCCCCCCTGTATTCTGTGTCCCTCCTGTATTCTATGTGTCCCCCCTGTATTCTATGTGCCCCCTGTATTCTATGTGTCCTCCTGTATTCTATGTGTCCCCCCTGTATTCTATGTGTCCTCCTGTATTCTATGTGCCCCCCCTGTATTCTATGTATCCCCCTGTATTCTATGTGTCCTCCTGTATTCTATGTGTCCCTCCTGTATTCTATGTGTCCCCCCTGTATTCTATGTGTCCCCCTGTATTCTATGTGTCCCCCTGTATTCTATGTGCCCCCCCCCCTGTATTCTATGTGTCCTCCTGTATTCTATGTGTCCCCTCCTGTATTCTATGTGTCCTCCCTGTATTCTATGTGTCCCCTCTGTATTCTATGTGTCCCCTGTATTCTATGTGTCCCCTGTATTCTATGTGTCCCCCTGTATTCTATGTGCCCCCCTGTATTCTATGTGTCCTCCCTGTATTCTATGTGTCCCCCCTGTATTCTATGTGTCCCCCTGTATTCTGTGTCCTCCTGTATTCTGTGTCCTCCTGTATTCTGTGTCCCCCCTGTATTCTATGTGTCCTCCTGTATTCTATGTGTCCTCCTGTATTCTATGTGTCCCCCTGTATTCTATGTGCCCCCCCCTGTATTCTATGTGTCCCCCCTGTATTCTATGTGTCCCCCCTGTATTCTATGTGTCCCCCTGTATTCTATGTGCCCCCCCTGTATTCTATGTGCCCCCCCTGTATTCTATGTGTCCCCCCTGTATTCTATGTGTCCCCCCTGTATTCTATGTGTCCCCCCCTGTATTCTATGTGTCCCCCCTGTATTCTATGTGTCCCCCCTGTATTCTATGTGTCCTCCTGTATTCTATGTGTCCTCCTGTATTCTATGTGTCCTCTGTATTCTATGTGTCCCCCCTGTATTATATGTGTCCCCCTGTATTCTATGTGTCCTCCTGTATTCTATGTGTCCTCCCTGTATTCTATGTGTCCTCCTGTATTCTATGTGTCCCCCCTGTATTCTATGTGTCCCCCCTGTATTCTATGTGTCCCCCCTGTATTCTATGTGTCCCCCCTGTATTCTATGTGTCCCCCCTGTATTCTATGTGTCCTCCTGTATTCTATGTGTCCTCCTGTATTCTATGTGTCCTCCTGTATTCTATGTGCCCCCCCCTGTATTCTATGTGCCCCCCCCCTGTATTCTATGTGTCCCCCCTGTATTCTATGTGTCCTCCTGTATTCTGTGTCCTCCTGTATTCTGTGTCCTCCTGTATTCTGTGTCCTCCTGTATTCTATGTGTCCCCCCTGTATTCTATGTGTCCCCCCTGTATTCTATGTGTCCCCCCTGTATTCTATGTGTCCCCCCTGTATTCTATGTGTCCCCCCCTGTATTCTATGTCCCCCCCCTGTATTCTATGTGTCCTCCTGTATTCTATGTGTCCTCCTGTATTCTGTGTCCTCCTGTATTCTATGTGTCCCCCCTGTATTCTATGTGTCCCCCCCTGTATTCTATGTGTCCTCCTGTATTCTTTGTGTCCCCCCCTGTATTCTATGTGTCCCCCCTGTATTCTATGTGTCCCCCCTGTATTCTATGTGTCCCCCCTGTATTCTATGTGTCCCCCCTGTATTCTATGTGTCCCCCCTGTATTCTGTGTCCTCCTGTATTCTATGTGTCCTCCTGTATTCTATGTGTCCCCCCTGTATTCTATGTGTCCCCCCTGTATTCTATGTGTCCCCCCTGTATTCTATGTGTCCCCCCTGTATTCTATGTGTCCCCCCTGTATTCTATGTGTCCCCCCTGTATTCTATGTGTCCTCCTGTATTCTATGTGTCCTCCTGTATTCTATGTGTCCTCCCTGTATTCTATGTGTATCCTCCTGTATTCTAGGTGTGTCCTCCTGTATTCTAGGTGTGTCCTCCTGTATTCTAGGTGTGTCCTCCTGTATTCTATGTGTCCCCCCTGTATTCTATGTGTCCCCCCTGTATTCTGTGTGTCTCCCCCGTATTATATATGTGTCCCTTGTATTCTATGTGTCACCTGTATTCTATGTTTCGGTACAATTCCAGGGAAAACAAATTTATATGGTTTTATTTACATTTTAATCCCTTAACAAAAATCCAAAACTGTGGCAAAATTTTTTTCTTCTTGAAGTCGCCATATTATGACACCCATAACTTTTTTCTAATTCTGTGTATGGGGGTGCATAAGGCAGGTGTACCCCCTGGGGGCCTTGAATCCCAGGGAGTCTGATCCCTAATGTAATGCATTACAAAATATTGGCACTTCTACTACAGGCTGCATACATGTAGAGGCAGAGTAAGGGACATTATATACCGTGTGGGCACTGAAAGGGGGGGGGGCACTGAGGGGGCCATCAAATAAATGTTACTGAAGGCTCCAAACAAAGCCTTGTTATATAAACCTTTATAAGTGTTGCCTATTTGGAGGTGCCCGGTTGAGACATTTGAGCACTAGGGGGCACTTCGCTTGGTCTAGAGCACTGGCACCTAATGATCTTGTAGCGGGGTCTTCACACCATTGAGATCTCACATAAACCTAGAAGCAAAAAAAATAAACCTAGATAAACATTGTTTTGAGGTTTAATTTTACTCAAATGTATTAAAAAAAAATCAGAGGACATTCTGCAATTTGATGTGACAGCAGAGACACAAGCCCCATGTAAAACAATGAATAAACCCCCCCCCCATATGTTACGTGTTCCCTTCATGAGACTGACCCATTTGTCACACATCCTGCACCTCTCCCTCTTCCCCTCACACAGCCTGAACCCCGTTTCCCTTTCTCACACAGAGCTATACTCTCAATGTACCCCTTTTATCACGCAAGCTGCAACCTCAATTCTCCATCTTGGGCAGCCTGCACCCCCATCTCCTCTTTATTTCTCAAGCATCCTGTACATCCCCCTCTATTTTTAACACAAAGTGCTCCCCACGCCCTCTTTTGCTCATACACAGCCTGAACCCCACTATCATGCTCACATATAGCCTGTACCGTTCTATCATGCTCATACACAGCCTGAACCCCACTATCATGCTCACATACACAGCCTGAACCCCACTATCATGCTCACATACACAGCCACACACAGCCTGAACCCCACTATCATGCTCACATACACAGCCTGAACCCCACTATCATGCTCACATACACAGCCTGAACCCCACTATCATGCTCACATACACAGCCACACACAGCCTGAACCCCACTATCATGCTCACATACAGTCTGAACCCCACTATCATGCTCACATACACAGCCTGAACCCCACTATCATGCTCACATACATAGCCTGAACCCCACTATCATGCTCACATACACAGCCTGAACCCCACTATCATGCTCATACACAGCCTGAACCCCACTATCATGCTCACATACACAGCCTGAACCCCGCTATCATGTTCACATACACAGCCTGAACCCCGCTATCATGCTCACATACACAGCCTGAACCCCACTGTCATGCTCACATACACAGCCTGAACCCCACTATCATGCTCACATACACAGTCTGAACCCCACTATCATGCTCAT
The DNA here is from genome assembly GCF_031893055.1 of Leptodactylus fuscus. NCBI lineage: Eukaryota > Metazoa > Chordata > Amphibia > Anura > Leptodactylidae > Leptodactylus > Leptodactylus fuscus. The sequence continues at coordinate 17,816,058 of NC_134270.1, forward strand.
ACACAGTCTGAACCCCTCTATCATGCTCATACATAGCCTGAACCCCACTATCATGCTCACATACACAGCCTGAACCCCACTATCATGCTCATACACAGCCTGAACCCCACTATCATGCTCACATACACAGCCTGAACCCCACTATCATGCTCACATACACAGCCTGAACCCCACTATCATGCTCATATACACAGCCTGAACCCCACTATCATGCTCACATACACAGTCTGAACCCCACTATCATGCTCATACACAGTCTGAACCCCACTATCATGCTCATACACAGATTGAACTCCACTATCATGCTCACATACACAGCCTGAACCCCACTATCATGCTCACATACAGTCTGAACCCCACTATCATGCTCACATACACAGCCTGAACCCCACTATCATGCTCACATACACAGCCTGAACCCCACTACCATGCTCACATACACAGCCTGAACCCCACTATCATGCTCATACATAGCCTGAACCCCACTATCATGCTCACATACACAGCCTGAACCCCACTATCATGCTCATACACAGCCTGAACCCCGCTATCATGCTCACATACACAGCCTGAACCCCGCTATCATGCTCACATACACAGCCTGAACCCCGCTATCATGCTCACATACACAGCCTGAACCCCAATATCATGCTCACATACACAGCCTGAACCCCACTGTCATGCTCACATACACAACCTGAACCCCACTATCATGCTCACATACACAGTCTGAACCCCACTATCATGCTCATACACAGCCTGAACCCCACTATCATGCTCACATACACAGTCTGAACCCCACTATCATGCTCATACACAGTCTGAACCCCTCTATCATGCTCATACATAGCCTGAACCCCACTATCATGCTCACATACACAGCCTGAACCCCACTATCATGCTCATACACAGCCTGAACCCCACTATCATGCTCACATACACAGCCTGAACCCCACTATCATGCTCACATACACAGCCTGAACCCCACTATCATGCTCACATACACAGTCTGAACCCCGCTATCATGCTCACACACAGCCTGAAACCCACTATCATGCTCACACACAACTTGAACCCCACTATCATGCTCACATACACAGCCTGAACCCCACTATCATGCTCACATACACAGCCTGAACCCCACTATTATGCTCACATACACAGCCACACACAGCCTGAACCCCACTATCATGCTCACATACAGTCTGAACCCCACTATCATGCTCACACACAGCCTGAACCCCACTATCATGCTCACATACACAGCCTGAACCCCTCTATCATGCTCATACATAGCCTGAACCCCACTATCATGCTCACATACACAGCCTGAACCCCGCTATCATGCTCATACACAGCCTGAACCCCGCTATCATGCTCACATACACAGCCTGAACCCCGCTATCATGCTCACATACACAGCCTGAACCCCGCTATCATGCTCACATACACAGCCTGAACCCCACTGTCATGCTCACATACACAGCCTGAACCCCACTATCATGCTCACATACACAGTCTGAACCCCACTATCATGCTCATACACAGTCTGAACCCCACTATCATGCTCATACACAGCCTGAACCCCAGTATCATGCTCACATACACAGCCTGAACCCCACTATCATGCTCACATATACAGCCTGAACCCCACTATCATGCTCACATACACAGCCTGAACCCCACTATCATGCTCACATACACAGCCTGAACCCCACTATCATGCTCACATACACAGCCTGAACCCCACTATCATGCTCACATACACAGCCTGAACCCCACTATCATGCTCACATACACAGCCTGAACCCCACTATCATGCTCACATACACAGCCTGAACCCCACTATCATGCTCACATACACAGCCTGAACCCCACTATCATGCTCACATACACAGCCTGAACCCCACTATCATGCTCACATACACAGCCTGAACCCCACTATCATGCTCACATACACAGCCTGAACCCCACTATCATTGCTCACATACACAGCCTGAACCCCACTATCATGCTTACATACACAGCCTGAACCCCGCTATCATGCTCACATACACAGCCTGAACCCCGCTATCATGCTTACACATGCAGTCTCTTCTCTCCATTTTACCTTCCAGCCTCCATTCACTGCAGCCTTCTCTTCCTGTGTAACTCGGCACTGTCTTGAATAGCTCCGCCCACACCAGAGGCTGGTCACATGGTCACGACGTCACCGGAAGTCCTTTAGCCCACTAGGATTTAGCAGCTTCCATCCCGGGACATTGCAGGCTCAGATCCTGGAGCTGTTCTGTCTGCTGGAGTAAGTGGTGTGCAGGGGATGTCATATCAGCCGGGTGATGGGATAGGGGAAGATGCCGGATAGAAATCACTTGGGTTTTCTGATTCCCCCTATAGTGAATATAAGACCTAATCTACCTGGTATTTCTCTGTCTCTGCCTAGCACTGTCTGTACTGAGCAATCTCCTCTCCTCCTACAAAAAGATCTATACTAGATATCAAACCTAGTTATATGACCTGCTCCATTACATTACTGCTTAAAGCTAAGACAAAGTCATTGTAATTTTTTACATGGAATTTTTTTATGATTTTACATTGACTCATCTTCTTTCCATTTAGGCCACTACAGTATAGAATCTCCTGAGTAGATGTCTTCGATATAAGATCATTTTCCTGATTTGCCCATCAAGGATGGATAGAGAGAAAGACAAGATGGCAGAAAGTATATTACATCTCACCCTGGAGATCCTGCACCAGCTTACTGGAGAGGTGAGAGATTCTGATGATGTCACATTACATCATTCTTATCTATAGTAATAACAGATGATATGACTGGAGAGGTGAGGGACTCTGGGAATGGATGGAGTGATATTTATTAATGTGTCTCCATAAACAGGATTACACAGTAGTGAAGAAGACCTCTAGTGGGCGCTGTCAGGCTCCTGTATCTGAAGGATGGGGGAGAACCCTGAGCCCAATCCCGGGGCCTCCACCTCACTCCCTGATACATGAGGAGATCAATGGACAGAAGATCCTAGAACTCACCAACAAGATGATTGAGCTGCTGACTGGAGAGGTGACACTGCTGGGAATGCTGGGACATTATACAGGAGCGCTATGAAGGGATCTGGTGATGACTGTATCATTGTGTTGTCAGGTTCCTATAAGGTGTCAGGATGTCACTGTCTATTTCTCCATGGAGGAGTGGGAGTATTTAGAAGGACACAAAGATGTGTACAAGGAGGTGATGATGGAGGATCAGCAGCCCCTCACATCAGCAGGTAATAGACATGACTAAATACACACGGCCTCTCATTATCTGTATGGAAAGAATGAATTCAGTCCCTGTATGTGTTTCCTCCAGTTCCATCCAGTAAGAGAACATCACCGGAGATATGTCCCAGTCCTCTTCTACCACAGGACTGTAAGGAAGAAAATGTCCTCCAGGATGATCAGGTAGATGGAGATAAGGTGACATGAAATCTTCCTTTGCCCTGTAGAAGGGCTGTGAAGGTCTCGTGGTCAGTCTGGTTTTATCCCACAGTATTAGATGTTTTCTACTTGTGTAATGAGAAAGGTGGAGATGGCAGGATAAAGCTGACCATAGACATGACATGTTGTCTGGATCTTCTCACAGTTTTCTGGCTATGGAGGCTTCTGGTTGAGTAGTGGAGGAACGGAGAGATGTCCCAGTCCTCTTCTATTACAGGATTGCAAGGAAGAAGACGACTCCCAGGATGATCAGGTAGATGACAACATGGTGGATTTATCCAGGAGACCTGCAGCTATTTGGTCAGATAACTCCTGCTGTCACTTTTGGTGGTCATGATAATGAATGATCTTTTCTTCTCCTATAAAACATCCCATGTGACTTCTCCATCCGTCTGGTGACTTTTACAATATTTCTTTCACAGCTTTTGTATCCGGGTGAAGATCTGAACATTATTAATGTTCCAGAGACGTCTGTGAGGGGCGATGAGGAGTGTAAGGAGGAGATTCGCCCAGGTGACCACCCGGGTGAGTAGTCTCCATTAAGTACACAATAATCACAGATTCTCCTCATTCTCCAGCTACAAATCATGTGATGCTTTTTTTAATGTGATTCCATTACATTGTGCATTTACAAACCTATATCAATATAAACTTACCCCTGCGATATGGGCATGAAATAATTCTAGGTACATGAGGCCTATTACTTTCTGCTCTCACAAGGGATAAGTAAAAAGCATTTGCCTGTTTTTAGGACCTGTATCAAATAACCAGTGGTCATTGACCTATAATTCTATATATCAGTGCCTGTGGGTGGCCTAGAGACCAGTATAACAATAAGTAGTTCACTATACAATACTTGCAAACCGTTTATCTAAAAACTTAATGTTTAATTAGTTGTTTAACAGCACTAAAGTAGAATAAAACACATCAGGTGATAGAAACCAAAATATAATGTTTCCAGAGGACACAGCGGTAACCCACCGGATGATGGAAAGAAGAAGAAAAACCGTTGACTATAATAACCGCATGACGTGTTTTTCAATTTGCCCTAGCCAGCTGAAATGGTTGCGGGTATGTGAAAGCATGGATAAAGCAGAGAAAGATCACATGACCTCGGGGAGCAGGAACGCTAACCCATAATGCCTAGTAAGCAGCCCTCCTGGCAATGGACAGCTGATTATGATCTATAGCTCTATGGTCATTGGTGACATATATCTTCGGGAGGAGAAGGTCTCCATTTTTGTGAGGAGAGATTAGACAGATAGGATAATTTCAGACAGTTAAAATGAGACAGATAATAGGTCACCAGTATGTAATATGTCGGGGTCCAACATCCGGACCCCGCACAGATCAGCTGTCGTAACAGCCTCTGGTGCTGAAGCTGGTAGTGGACAGACAGCAAGTAATTGGAGCTGTGATACAATTCCCCGGGGTTACTGCCATACAGTGGACAGATCTGCCGCTCCGCTCCCATTTAAGCAATAAACCTTAATAGGAGCGGTAAGTAAGGGTGGTAAACTAAGATACCAGGGTAATGTAGGAGAAGAAAACTATTGGAAGCAATTGTAGACTAGATTTTTTAAGTGTTTATTTTGGTGTATCGGTGGAGGCATCTCGTGGGTGGGATTTTTTTTTTTTTTTTTTACATTGCCACACAACAGCTCCTTCTCAGTGTGCCAAATCTGCAGGCAGAAAGTAAGGCGCGGTCCAAATACATGTGTAGGAAGTTTAGGAATCACAACTCGGAACATGTATCTGCATCTCATGGGCATATTGGAAACACAGATTGGTGGTGGAGGAGGCAAGGCAAACACGGTGACCATACTTCCCCCCCCCCCCCCCCCCTTCCCCCTACCTTTGATCATTCTTGTAGTCAGGGCACTTCCACATAATACATGGTTGTTATCATTGCTGTCCGCTTTTCCTAGTCCTTATCCTACTCCTTTACATTGTCAATCATCAATAACATAATGCAAAGAACAATGTACGCCCAGTCATCCATATATTCGTTGGTTGAGCTCATTATCTGGCCATGTTGCTGATAGTTCAGTCACTTGTGTTGAACTTAGTGCATTCTATTGCTTTTAACTCCTTAACAAACAGTGACATACCAGGAGCTCAGCCCTCTCCATACAAGGCAGTTACCGGCGGTCTAATATAGCCAGCGCCCACCGCTAACAGCCACGATCTTTGCCGACACAGATTGCGGCTGTTAACACTTTAGATGCCGCTGTAAAAGTGACCACAGCATCTAAAGTGCGCAGACACCATCAGTTGCTATGACAGCCAGGTGCCTATTGAAGGCTCCCAGGCTAGTCATTACCATAGTTCTATAGGCAGCATGTAATAGAAGGCAGTGGATGTTACTAGACATTGCAATACTAATAAACACTTTAGGTATCCCGGGGCTCAAATATGCAACAACTATTAAAATATAAAAATATTTATCCCATATGGTGAATATCAACAGGAAAAAAAATTGCCAAATGGCAGTTTCTTTTTTTTTTTTTTAACACTTTGTCTCCTAAAAAAAATGTAATAAAAAGTGATCAAATCATCAGACCTTCCCCCAAATGGTATCATCAAAACGACTTCCCGAATAGAAAGATGCCTCACCCAGCTAAACACATTTAAATTTGCTGAAGTTAGAGGTGTCACAATATGGCGACACAAATTTTTTTTTTCTATTTTGCAAAGTTTTTAAAATTTTTTTAAGGTATCAAAACATTACAAATACTATATAAATTTGGTATCGCCATGCTCGTATTGACCGACAGAATAAAGGTAACATCATTTTTACCACATAGTGAATGCTGTAAAATTGAAACCCATAAGAAATTGGTACAAATGCGTTTTTTTTTCCAATTCCACCTCATTCTAATTTTTTTTCCAGCTTTCCATTACATTGTACAGGGTATTAATTGATGCCATGACAAAGTACAATTTGGCCCATAAAAAATATGCCGTCATGTGAATCTGTGAACTTGTTAAAAAAAAAAAAAAAGGGTCTTTGAAGGCGGGGAGTTAAAAAACAGATATGCGAAAACGAAAATTGTCCCGGTCTTTAATGGGTTAAGCAACTGATGCCACATGCATAACTTCAATGGCGAATACCTATCTGCCGTTACTCCCTACCTTATACCATCTTGGCGGACAACCTGGGCCGCTACTTGGACCTTTTTTATAAAAAAAAAAAAAAAAAGTAAAAAAAACCTGTTACTTCTTGTTATCATCCATTTACACATAGCCTTATACCTTTTGCTGTCACTTTGACATTACTAAGCCTATGTTTGTGTTAGAGAGTTAAAAAGACCTAAGGAGCTCAAGATAGGTACGCTCATGTCTACCTCCATCTCACAGGAGCCTTTATGGTTCTCCACTGAGCATTACACGAAAAGAGAGAGGTGACAGGAGCAGTGACACATGAACCTAGGAAGATGGTGGCTGCAATATGGAGGAGAACCGCCTGATGGCCTACCATCATCATCTACTGGTCCTCACTCTGAGGTCTACTAGGTCATCTGTTTTGTCACCAATGTCTTAGAAATACAAATGTTGTCAATTGTTTTTTTAAAAATAATAAAATCAGTTTTCTTCTTATCAGATGTCTGTACATGGAGGTCAGAGGAACATCTCATATCTTCAGATTATAAAGCAGAGGATGGTGGTATCACACAAGATACATACGAAGAACAAGTTATTATCCCAAATATGCCCTCAGCCCTTCACAGCAAAGATCTATCATCTGATCCTTCTATGCAGGTCCGATCTTCTGATTTATCACAAAATGAAAGCCTCAAAAGGACTGTTATACATCAAAGAAGTCACACGAAGGAGAAATCATATTTATGTGTACAGTGTGGGAAATATTTTCACCAGAAATCGGCTGTTGATATACATCAGAGAATTCACACAGGGGAGAAGCCATTTTCATGCTCAGAATGTGGGAAATGTTTTAGACAGAAATCAACTCTTGTTACACACCAGAGAACTCACACAGGGGAGAGGCCATATTCATGCTCAGAATGTGGGAAATGTTTTACAAATAAATCCTATCTTGTTAAACACCAGAGAACTCACACAGGGGAGAAGCCATTCCCATGTTCAGAATGTGGGAAATTTTTTAGCGACAAATCAAATCTTGCGATGCATAAGAGAATTCACACAGGGGAGATGCCATTTTCATGCTCAAAATGTGGGAAACGTTTTACAAGTAAACCACAACTTGCTAAACATGAGTTAATTCACACAAAGAAGTGTCCCGATTACCGCAGACTGCTGCCCCGCGGTCCCGGACAGCTTACTACATGCCTTGCTATTCCCGTGATGCGTGTCTTCATGAATACACCTTAGTACACTATTGGATAAAAGCTAATACTACGATCCCGCAAGGACTTGCTGATGACATCAGACGTCACATGACGAGGGGGCGTGTCTATGCTTGTAACACGATCCTTTACATGAAGAAGAGTTACATCAGTGGAGGAAAATGGAGAAACCTCGAGTGCCTGGTGTACTGTGTGAGGGGGCAGAGATGTGGGGTGCAGGGTGTACTGAATATGATATGAAACTGGGGGCAGATGGAAGGGGGACTATTAAACTGGTAGCAGATGAAGGGGGGGTTATTAAACTGGTGGCAAATGGAGGGAGTGGGGACATTAACTAGGGGAGATTTAGAGGGACATTAAACTGGAGACAGCTGGAGAAGGACATTAAAAAATAAGGGTTAGTGGATAGAGACATTAAGCTGGGGGCAATTGGAAAGGGACATTAAACTGTGGACAATATGTCCGCCTCTAGTTGCCCCCAGTTTAATGTCCCCTTCCAGCTACCCCAGTTTAATCTCTTTCTCTAGTTGCACCCAGTTTAATGTTCACTCCAGCTGCCATTAATTTGTCCCCCTCCAACTACCCCATTGTTTAATGTCCCCTCCAGCTGCCTCCAATGACTGTAGAACGTAACAAAACCAATAAAACTCAATTTTCTTTTCATTTTTGTTACGATTGGTTAATGGTGTAATCTTTGGCGTCTCTCAAGAATTTGTTTTCTTCTTTTTCTCCTGTCCCTGTCTGTAGTTTGATAGAGTAGAATCCACTTTATTTTTCAATGTTGAAAATTCAGATTCAGTGAAGGTTGATTGGAGTTGTGATTCAATACTCTTGATTTTCTCCTGTTGTTCAGATATAGATTTCTGTAGGTAGTCAACTGTTAGGGTCACCAGGTCCAAAGAGCATTTGTTAAGGATTTGTTCAAACAACGAATAGTATTCCATATTTTCTCTGAAGATGGTGGGCCGAAGGTGAGACCGTATTCCCCTTGGGATCATCTGTGTCTTGAGGTACTCTGTGAGGGTCACACAGGAGGGTTTTTGATACCTTCTCATAATCCCTGGAACGTAGTTCAGTGGGAGCAATATGTAGAAATCCACCTATTCCCATTATGTCAGAGGGTGCTGGGTGCTCTTGGACTTGGGGCCATACCCCTTTTTGGGGGCGTGGCTCCCAGTCTGACGGTGCCAATACACCCCACTCCTCTCTACTATGATTACTCCATCTGACCTGGACGTCATACCATTTATTCCTTGGCTTCGACTTCACTCTTCCACCATTATACCGGTAAGATTGTACAGGATTTTATATTTGTATAGGACTTTACCCATTGTATTAGTAAGCTGGGCACCCTTCCTCTTATTACATTTGGTTCGCTATATTATCCAACATTGTATCCATCTGTGTTCATTTTGGTGCATGTTACATGATTTCCTATACACATTGATACTTAGGCTTTTTTATACCGTCCATTTATTGAGACACCTCCAACTTTTTGGGGGATTCTCAATTCTCAGATGTTAGAGTTATCGGTCATTATATGTATATCTATGCACTTGGTATAATCTTTTTTGTATTTGTTTCGTTATTCCTTTTCTATTATTATTTTTATATTGTGGACTGGTTTTTCTTATTTTCATTTTGTATGTTTATTTTGTATCTTTTAAAGTCACACTGAAGAAGGTCTATATCAGACTGAAACGTTTGTTCACTATTGTCGGATGTTAATAAATTACATACCTTGGAAGCTTGAATTTTGACTGCCGGAAATTCTTTCTACTGTATACTATGGCAGTGAAAAGCCGTTTCCTGGCACGTTACACCTAATACCGAGTGACAGTATATTATCACTACCAAGTATGGTATAAATCATTTATGGATTGCATGTTCAAATATAATACAAATATTGTAAAAAAAATTAACAGTAGAAGGAATGAAAATTTTACTCACCTCCCTTTCACAATTTTACAAATGAAAGTAAATTTTAAAAAATTTGAAAAAAAAAAACACATTGGGATCATCACTTCTGAAAGTGTCCAAAATAGAAATATAAAAGTGTTTATCCCTTATGCTTGGTTCACATCTGCATTGGTATTCCGTCCAGGGGAGTCTGCATGGGGACCCCAAAAGGAATACCAAACGCAATTGCAAGCGCTGTGCAGTAAAATCACACGGGGTCCGGGCTTGTCGCACACTGCCCACACAAATCATGCGGACAGGAAAGTAGATTGTGAACTACTTTCCTGTCTGCATGATCCCTGTGGAGATCTGGCGGCAAGCACACGGACCCCATTATAGTCTATGGGGTCCATGTGTTTCACAGGCACACCGCTTGCAGTTGCGTTCTGTATTCAGTTCGGGGGGGTCCTCATGCGTACTCCCCTGGATGGAATACCAACACAGATATGAACGAGGCTTTACAGCGAATATCTTAATGTAAAAAATCTAGATGTCTCTTCATACAAAAACACCTCACATTATATCAAAATATGGCTTGAAAATAGATCATACAGACAACACGAAAAAAGCACAAGCCAATCAATAATCAAACTACTAGGTAGTGTAAAAATCTCAAATATTTATGAAATACTAAGGAAATAGTTACCATTTAAAACCATAATACAGCAGGGCAGATGGATAAAGCCAAACAGACACAAAAATAGATACACAGAATAAAAGACTCAAGGCGCTGTGCTGCACCATATTAAATATCAATATTGAATACAGGTATATGGAATGTCCGGACTCTATGATAGTAATGATAAGGGGCTTTTACATATGCAACAACAATTACCGCACATCTCTCACATAAAAGGAGAATATATCTAAAAAATTAGTACACCATCAGTACCACACAAATAACAATGAGAGATGTGCCAAAAGGCAAATGCACATAAGGTATGAAAAGCACTCAAAAAATAATGCTATGGGAAATACCTGTCAATCACATAATAATATTAGTATATCACAACCCAGGTATTGCCCCAGCAACCTATACAGAGCCAAACAATCCGTATATAGTCATAGTCAATACAATGGTCGATTCAATTACCTGAAGTCATATTGCAGAGTTTGAAAGTGGTCAGCTAAGCACCCACATGTTACTGACATGTAGAAGGACCACCCCTACGCGTTTCACCAAAGACTGGCTTCCTCAGGAGGTGACCATTCTGGGTAAAAAATATGCAAATCTATTCTCCAGGATATAATTAGGACGGCGGCGGCGTACAGAGTGCACTGTTCTCCTAATTACATCCTGGAGAATAGATTTGCATATTTTTTACCCAGAATCCCTAGCGGAGCAGGAATGACTTGTAAGTCTCCGTACTGCCTATGTAGGCAAACACTCTCCCTGATGTGTACGATTATCCCCTGACCCTGGTCTATAGTCTCTCACTCTGCCAAATCAGTATCCCTGTACTATGCTGAGGAGACCCAATAGGCCAAAACAGCGCTGTCCATAGCTGGGAATCTGTTCCTTTTGGGACAGAAATACTAATTTGGCAATTAAATCCACATCATGATTAATTAGACTTATTAACTGAGTCATGCATGATGTTAAGGATGCTGCCCTCTAGAGGGTGGCGTACAGAGTGCACTGTTCTCCTAATTACATCCTGGAGAATAGTTTTGCATATTTTTTTACCCAGAGTCCCTAGTGGAGCAGGAATGACTTGTAAATCTCCGTACTGCCTATGTAGGCAAACACTCTCCCTGATGTGTACGATTATTCCCTGACTCTGGTATTGTATGAAAGAGAAGGATCTCATCTTATATATGACACTAAGGACAGGTTCACACAGGGCTTTTTGGTCCGGAATTTGAGGCGGAGGTCGCGTCAGTTTCTGGACCAAAAAACGAGAAGCTTCGACTTGAGGCCAATGCAGTGCACTGGCCTCCAGTTGCGGCACTCCGCTCCAGATTAGACCCAAATGAATGGACCTAGTTGGGAGGAGGGAGTGTCTTCAGGCGGATGCTGCGAGGCGAATCCAACTAAAGAATGAACATATCCCTTCTTTTTTCCGGGAGCCAGAACAAACCGCTCCTGAAAAAAAGATCTGACCATCCCCCATTGATTTCAATGGGAGCCGTTTTTTTGGTCAGGATTTTGAGGTCGATTCCGCCTCAAAATCCTGACCAAAATACCCCATGTGAACTCAGCCTAAGACTAAGGCGCAAGCAGCCAGTAAAAACAGAGTTTTTTTTTTAGTTAGGCTTCATGTCTGTTTGTATTGTCTGAACCTTGCTGTCTGGTGGGACATCCTTACCATCCTGTGACTGTCCAAGACAGGCATTAAAATGTCTCCATAGTCTACTAAGGTAACAATATTTGGCCCCTTGTATTAGAGCACTACTCTTCAGCCCCCAAGACTTGATCATATTTTCTTCAAGATTCTCAGTTGTCTTCAGCACATTGAACTTATTATGTTGGGCAGTTACGTCAAATACTAAGTGATTTGCATAATCCAGTCTTGCCTTCCTCACCTGAACACCATGTCTTTGTAACACAGTCTACATGCTGGTGATTGGATGGTGGTCAGATGACATCTTGCCAAGTCCTTTTAACCCAGATGGTAGGATCTTTTCCAGAAATTGCTGATGACATCTGCAGACAAGCTAGAGGGCAAGTCCACCTAGATCCATGCCTGTCACTGTGAAAAGTTTCCACTCTGTCCAAAAGACCGAAGAGGCAACATCCCCCTGCTGACTTCATGTTGATCTCAATATATAAAAAATTGTTTCTGTTGTCTGTTCATTATACACGGCCAAATAAAAGGTGCAATCGTCACCAAATTTAGCACATAGATAGATCAGGCACTTCCCAAAGGTTTTAGACCAGATTTCAATTCCCGAGAACCTACTATTCTCAAGATATTCACAGAACCAAAAGGAGCCCCACTGTCTTCAACAACAAGGACCTTCCTCCATCTCACATCACATGACGTGTATTAGCCAGCAGGTCCTTCATTCTTAGCCTCACTGACGTAACTATTATCAGAGGATCGCAATACTCATTGTTGTTCTCTGTTATCAGCCATTATCAAGAGGATTGAAAAATATATATGTATATGCTGCGATGCCTGTATTATACCACTGGGAAATTGGAATTCGTTTGGCATAGTCTGATATGCTGGTTTTTATTTTCTACATTTTACCAGTAGCATGTCGTGCACTTTACTACATAATCCTACATGGGCAGGTACAGCAGAGTCGTTGTTTTTAATTAAGAAGTTAGTTGCTAGGGTTGAGCCGATCTTGAGATTTCAGGGTCGATTTAAAAATCCGATTTCCGATCATTTTCCAGCTGATCCCGATCGTGAAATTTGCTCAATCGTTGAACAGGATCCGATTTTTTCCGATCCCGATCGCTCAACCCTAGTCAATGCTTCTCTATGGGAAGAGTCACTTTTAGGGTTGAGCCGATCTTGAGAGTTCAAAATCCGATTTCCGATCATTTTCCAGCTGATCGCAATTGTGAAATTTGCTCGATCGCCGATCGGGATCCAATCTTTTCTGAACCCGATCGCTCAACCCTATTATTTGCATTTTCCTTTCCCATATTATCCGCACTGTAACTACATCCTGACCCTGACACGTACACTTCAGCTCATCCACCACAGCACAGTCCTGTATACACCGAGCACGTAACCCGGTAACACCTCATCACATGCAACGACAATCATTTGACTCCTCCCACATGTGACTAATCACATGACTATGACATCATCACAGGTCCTGTAGCCCAAGAGCAAGTAGATACATAGTGTCCAGCTCTGTAAGTGGAGTTATCAGTGTGTATATATAGTGTACAGGTGGAGGTGTGTGTGTGTGTATATATATATATATATATATATATATATATATATATATATATATATATATTATACAGGGGTGTAACTAGGAGAGACTGGGTCCCATAGAGCATAGTTCCCCTTTCCTGGCCCCCACACAGTATAATGCCCCATTTACACATGCTATAATGTCCCAAAGTGGCCTTCAGACAGTATAATGTCCCATAGTGGCCCCTGTACACAGTATAATGTCCCATAGTGGCCCCTGCGCACAGTATTAAGCCCCATAGTGGCCCCTGCACACAGTATAATGTCCCAAAGTGACCCCTCCACAGTATAATGTCCCACAGTGGCCCCTTCACACAGTATTATGTCCCATAGTGGCCCCTGTGCACAGTATTAAGCCCCATAGTGGCCCCTTCACACAGTATAATGTCCCATAGTGGCCCCTGCACACAGTATTATGCCCCCGTAGTGGCCCCTGCACACAGTATTCCCTGTCGTCCCTACCAGCGGCACAATGTGGGGTATTTCGTGCCCCTGTGTGCTGGTAGGACAGGCGGAATTTTAATTAGCCATGTATTAATTTCACATGGCTTGTTCCCTTTAAGAGGGCACAGATACCTCCCCCCTGTGCGTTTTTTTCTGTCCTGTGTAAAGGATCGGACAGGTGGGGAGGACTCTGTGTCCTCCTAAAGAGAAAGAGTAAGAAGAAGTTTCAGGTACTTACCTGCTCAGACCTGTTCAGGTGTCTTCAATGATGCACTCTGCCCCTTTGGACTTCTGTCGGTCCTGCAAAGAGAATAGGTAAGATTAAAGTTACCTATTTTGCCCACCTCCCTCACGCAATCCTACCTCCTGTTCCCCGGCATCCAGTCCTGCTGGGCTTCGGAGCCGCGCGCAGCCAGCCGGCGTGTTCGCGCGGCTCCATGAGGGGAACTTCCGGTTTTCGCGGAACCTTTCCTCTGTGTAGGAGGGTTCCGGCCGGTCGTTTAGAAGTGTAACACCGGCAACTTCCGGTTTTCGGCATTCGCCGCTCCGGGACCACGCGAACAGCAGCGTTGGACACTGGAGGTCCTCAGGAGATTAAGGTACGTGCCAATGTAGTTGGCTCAAAGGGGGAGCGTGACTTGAAGGGCTAGGAGTGTTATGAAGGGCAAAGGAACGGAGCTTTTGACTAAGGCCACGCCCCTTCCGGATATGGGGCTGTAAAAAAGGGGGCAGGTTGCATCCCTCATTGCCTGCTAGTCTAATCCCTAGCTGGTTTCCCCCCCTCCCAGATCTGGTGACACAAGGAGAGCTGAGACACCACGATCTGAGGAGATTCAATCTGACAGCCTGGAGGTTGACCAGTCCCTATTAAGGAATAGAGGACTGTCTCAAGGCGTCCTAAGGACTTTAGCCAGCGCCAGAGCCACCTCGACCAATAAGAATTACCGTAGGATCGGTAATATTTTCCAGGCCTGGTGCACGGAACACGAAGTGGACTCCTCCGATCCCCCTGTGAGGGCGATCCTGGATTTCCTGCAGGACGGCCTAGACAGAGGGCTTGCAGCTTCTACCCTGAAGGTACATGTAGCCGCTTTGTCCGCCTATCTGGGGAGGCGGTTGTCTCAGGATCCTTTAGTGAGCACCTTTATCAAAGGGGCAACTAGGCTGAGACCAGCAGTTTCTGCTCCTGTCCACCAATGGGACCTCAGCAAGGTCCTAACGGCACTTTGTGTTGCTCCATTCGAACCTCTGGAGGAGGTGGATCTAAAGTGGCTGACCTATAAGGTATCTTTTCTCCTCGCTATCACCTCGGCAAAAAGAGTAGGGGAGCTTCAAGCACTCTCATCGGAAGCTCCTTACATTGCCTTCTTTGAAGACCGTGTTCAGTTGAGATTTCTGCCAGGATTCAGGCCGAAAGTTTCTTCTAGGGCGAATGTGAGTCAGCTCATTTGCTTGCCAACCTTTTTTCCCGTGCCCACTTCCCCTGAGGAGGAGAAGTGGCATACCCTAGATTTAGTCCGGAACCTGCAGATTTACCTTCAGCGCACACGCGCTTTCAGGAGATCTGAGAACTTGTTAATAAATTATGTAGGGGGCCATAAAGGCCGCAAGGCTTCTAAGGTCACCATCTCTCGCTGGGTGAAGGAAGCAATCAAGTTGGCGTTTGTGAGTCAGAACTTACCTCCGCCGACCGTCCTAAGGGCCCATTCGACGCGGGCAGTATCGACCTCTTGGGCAGAGGTCAAGGCTCTCACCTTGGACCAGATTTGTGCAGCAGCATCCTGGTCTTCAGAATTGACCTTTGTGAAGCACTACCGACTTGATCGGTATGGCTCAGAAGCTACTGCCTTCGGGCGTACTGTATTACATTCTGCTTGTGTTTAATCTCCCACCCTTGTGGGGATTACTTGCTATTTCCCCACATTGTGCCGCTGGTAGGGACGACAGGGAACAAAGGATTATGTAGATAATCTTGTTTCCCTTAGTCCTAACAGCGGCACAAGGATTCCCCCCCTATTGTTGTTTATTTTGGAATGTATGTATTATTACTTGTTATTTACGCACAGGGGGGAGGTATCTGTGCCCTCTTAAAGGGAACAAGCCATGTGAAATTAATACATGGCTAATTAAAATTCCGCCTGTCCTACCAGCACACAGGGGCACGAAATACCCCACATTGTGCCGCTGTTAGGACTAAGGGAAACAAGATTATCTACATAATCCTTTGTTATCCCCCATAGTGGCCCCTGCACACGGTATTATGCCCCATAGTGGCCCCTGCACACAGTATTATCCCCCATAGTGGCCCCTGCACACAGTATAATGTCCCATAGTGGCCCCTGCACACAGTATAATGTCCCATAGTGGCCCCTGCACACAGTATTATGCCCCCGTAGTGGCCCCTGCACACAGTATTATCCCCCATAGTGGCCCCTGCACACAGTATTATGCCCCATAGTGGCCCCTCCACAGTATAATGTCCCACAGTGGCCCCTTCACACAGTATAATGTCTCATAGTGGCCCCTGCACACAGTGTTATGTCCCATGGTGGCCCCTGCACACAGTATTATGTCCCATGGTGGCCCCTGCACACAGTATAATGTTCTATAGTGGCCCCTGCACACAGTATTATGCCCCATAGTGGCCCCTCCACAGTATAATGTCCCACAGTGGCCCCTTCACACAGTATAATGTCTCATAGTGGCCCCTGCACACAGTGTTATGTCCCATGGTGGCCCCTGCACACAGTATTATGTCCCATGGTGGCCCCTGCACACAGTATAATGTTCTATAGTGGCCCCTGCACACAGTATAATGTCCCTTACTGGCCCCTTCACACAGTATAATGTCCCATAGTGGCCCCTACACACAGTATAATTTCCCATAGTGACCCCTACAGTGTTTGTTGCAAATATTGCAAAAATGTTACTTTCGTCGGAACTCGAAATTTTGTGAGTACACACCCTTGAATTGTTGTTATACTTAGGTGTCTCTTCAGACCATGGCATATAATGATTGCAGGCCCATGGGGGAGGTGACAAACATAAAAACCAGTAATACTCACCTTTCCTGGGCTCCATCACAACTCCCTGCTGTTTTCATCCCACTTCAATGACGTAGGTTACGGCAGGGTCATTATGTGTCGCGACACCAACAAAGACATGACCAACATGACGCCTGTGACGTCACTATAGAGTCTTGAAGACAGCCTGGAGTTGTGCTGGAGCCCAGAACAGGTGAGTAACACTGGTTTTTATGTTTGCTCACCTCCCCTGGGCCTCCAAACATTATACCTTGAAATCTGAAGAGACTTCAATGTATGGTTTGTCCAACAAGTATCTTGCTGCGGGCACACGGCATTACTTTGCGATCCCTGCTTGTGCTCAAGCCGCCTCCGCTTCCCCTTCTTACCTCCAGGGAACCAAAGCAACGTGATATGAAATGCACGGGGCATCCTGGAGGGCAGAGGGGGAGCAGAAATGGCTGTGAGCAGGCGGTCGGTTAGTAAATAGGGCCCGTTACTTGCTGTGGGCCCTGTAGAAGCTTCTATGGCAGTACTTATGCCACTGTATATATTTAGTCTACAAGTGGAGGTATATGTGTGTATGTGAATATTCACCGATATTGTCTGTGAAAACCAGTTATTGTGATGTTGATATCCTGTCTTCTCTCTGTATTGTGTGGATGAAATCATGAATCTATCACGACAAGTCACTCATCAAATGTTCTCTCAACAAAGCAGTGTTGAAATTCAGATCCTAGGAAAGTTGGGTAGTTGTATGTGGAGCACTGCCTCTTAGTGTTAATACATAAGGAAATCCACTGAAGATAGATAATCATATCTTTATTATGATACACTGAGGAGTTGTTCACCCGGAGTGGATTTCTTCTTGTGAGGCTGCACTCCACTTATAACTGCCCAACTTTCCTAAGATCTGAATTTATGTAAAGGGAGAACACGAGATCAACACTTTATTACTTTATCATCTCCTCACATGTTTCCTCCTGTTATCTTATTATAGCTATTATGTTCTTTTTACATTCAATTTCTTATAATACAGGATCTTCTGTGGGGACATATGAGATCATTTTCTTAACTGACCGAACAAGATGGTGAGAGACAGAGATAAAATGGCAGAAAATATATTAACTGTCACCCTAGAGATCCTGCACCAGCTTACTGGAGAGGTGAGAGATTCTGATGATGTCACATTACATCAGTCTTATCTATAGTAATAACAGATGATATGACTGGAGAGGTGAGGGACTCTGGGAATGGATGGAGTGATATTTATTAATGTGTCTCTCCATAAACAGGATTACACAGTAGTGAAGAAGACCTCTAGTGGGCGCTGTCAGGCTCCTGTATCTGAAGGATGGGGGAGAACCCTGAGCCCAATCCCAGGGCCTCCACCTCACTCCCTGATACATGAGGAGATCAATGGACAGAAGATCCTAGAACTCACCAACAAGATGATTGAGCTGCTGACTGGAGAGGTGACACTGCTGGGAATGCTGGGACATTATACAGGAGCGCTATGAAGGGATCTGGTGATGACTGTATCATTGTGTTGTCAGGTTCCTATAAGGTGTCAGGATGTCACTGTCTATTTCTCCATGGAGGAGTGGGAGTATTTAGAAGGACACAAAGATGTGTACAAGGAGGTGATGATGGAGGATCAGCCGCCCCTCACATCAGCAGGTAATAGACATGACTAAATACACACGGCCTCTCATTATCTGTATGGAAAGAATGAATTCAGTCCCTGTATGTGTTTCCTCCAGTTCCATCCAGTAAGAGAACATCACCGGAGAGATGTCCCAGTCCTCTTCTACCACAGGACTGTAAGGAAGAAAATTATATTTTCAGAAATTTAGGCTCCTACAATACAGGATCTTCTCTGTGGCTGTATAACCAGTGGCTATATAACACAATATTTCTGAATGACCCATCAAAGATGGAGAGAAACAGTGACAAGATGGCAGAAAGTATAGTAAATCTCACCTTAGAGATCCTGCACCAGCTTACTGGAGAGGTGAGAGATTCTGATGATGTCACATTACATCATTCTTATCTATAGTAATAACAGATGGATCTGAGTAGAGATGGACGAACCTGTAAAAATTCGTTTCTTTTCGGTTTCGGATTAAAAAAGCTCTGTATGAATCACAACTTAAATTGGCTTACATAGTGAATAACACTACCTATCTATATATTTCTAGCTGTGTAAGGCAAACATAGCCAAGGTTATGTGAAAGTGACCTGTATGTCTATGGAAAAACATAGTAAGCAGAGGATACAAACTCTGCCTTCACTATACACTGTGCTGACACCTGCTTTTATGCATTTTAACATTTAAAATACTCCAAAAATGACTCATTTATTGGGGAAAGGTGCTTGTCTGGTTTTTATGGGAAGAATATGCAAATCTGCCTTCCATGATGTAATTAGGAAGACAGTTGCTGCCTCAGTATTGCAAACCAATAGAGGGCGCTCACTGGAATGTGCAAACCTGTCTTAAGACAGGATTCCAGTGAAATAACCCAATAATGGCTGCTCCCTTTAGCCTCATGCCCGACCTTCCAAGAGGCCTTTGTTTTGCAATGACGCTGGGATTATTACCAGGTATAGTCTCTCAATCGAGGACAGCTGTTTCGATCTACTTGGATCTCTTCAGCCCGATGTAGAGAGGACTATAACCTGGTAGAGGTGAGAGGCTTAGACAGGGTTAAGGGGATATTGTCACTCCTTAGGGAGAGACCACCATATACGTGTGTGGAGACTTGTTAAGCCTTTAGCACTCCACTTTGCAAGGAACTATGGGAAGAATATGCAAATCTGCCTTCCATGATGTAATTAGGAAGACAGTTTGCTGCCTCAGTGTTGCAAACCAATAGAGAGCGCTCCCTGGAATGTGCAAGCATGTCTGGTTTTTAGACACACATGCCAGTTATATTGCAAAAAGCAATGTTATTCTTTAGAAAAATTTGCCCATTTTGATGACTTGTATGTTTACAGGCTTGTTGTTATGTGGGAGACAAATTTGTGGCCACATGAAAAATGATGTGTTGGGCTTTCAAAAAAAAATAAAAACCCACCAGAAATTGTCACTTGATGGGAGCAGATGTAAAGTAAGCCATCCAGTACTCATCACTCTTCTTTATGCTAATAACACACTAGGAGATGAAACTGTTCCTCCTTTTTCATCGTGGTGCATGAATGTGTTTCCTGTAAAATATAGACTAGAGGAATCACATTGCTGATGCTGCAGTTGTCCCCAGTGACAAATTTGGTGGCTTCTTCAAAGGGCTTCAGAAGCTGACACACTTCCCATGATATCAAGTTGGAGCTGGCAAGGAGCCATCCAGCGGGATACTTTGAAGCAACTCCGCCACTGTAGAGCTTTTCTGATCCAGGCTCATTAATTGTAAAACCGTATGTCATTGCTTCACCTTACATCCATGAAACAAGGGGGGAAGAGGAGTGGAAACAACAACTTGCTCCTTTGAAGATGATTGCAGGAAAAGCTTCAGGGAGGAGGATCCAGAGGAGTTGGATGGGCCCTGCATGGTGTTGGAACTGGGCCTGGTCAATAAGGGTGGAAATAGCAACGGACCTTTCTGTGTTTCTGGAATGTGGTTGCTGCTGTTCAAAAAACTGACACAATGAGCTGTGGAAGCCATGTATTTTCCTTGCTGCGCCTCTTTTTGACAGTGGCATGCAGCTTTCCCAGACTGATATATCAAAGGAAAGGCCCACGTTCTCCCACTCATGATGATATAAAGTAGGATCAGCTCTCCTACAGAAATAATAGCGACTAAGTATCCTCCATCAAGGTTTATTTAATGCAATCAGTTGGCGAAATGCAATGAATCAACTAAGTGGTATGGTAGTGACTGCACGGCAAGGTGTTTGGCCAGGTGAGAGTTAAAGATGCAGAGCAGGCGGATGACTAGCGCATATTACTGTTTACTGACACACAGGTGAAATGATTGTAAAAAAAAATCTAAAAATGTGGAATACTCAAGACTACACTGGCTTCTGCTGAAGTAGTTTGACAATTTCTAGATATTACTGGATAGGTGAGGGACTCTGCAAATGTATGTAGTGATATTTATTAACATATCTCTCCATAAACAGGATTACACAGTAGTGAAGAAGACCTCTAGTGGGCGCTGTCAGACTCCTGTATCTGATGGATGGGGGAGAACCCTGAGCCCAATCCCGGGGCCTCCACCTCACTCCCTGATACAGGAGGAGATCAATGGACAGAAGATCCTAGAACTCACCAACAAGATCATTGAGCTGCTGACTGGAGAGGTGACACTGCTGGGAATGCTGGGACATTATACAGGAGCGCTATGAAGGGATCAGGTGATGACTGTATCATTGTGTTGTCAGGTTCCTATAAGGTGTCAGGATGTCACTGTCTATTTCTCCATGGAGGAGTGGGAGTATTTAGAAGGACACAAAGATGTGTACAAGGAGGTGATGATGGAGGATCAGCAGCCCCTCACATCAGCAGGTAATAGACATGACTAAATACACACGGCCTCTCATTATCTGTATGAAAAGAATGAATTCACTGTTATGGGTTTCCTCCAGTTCCATCCAGTTTTTCTACATCCCAGTCCTTTGTCACATCTCGACATTTATGTCGGATGTTGTGTTTGGTGCCCATTTAAAAACATGACAGGCACCAAAGCTCATGCGTAAATCTACTGGCAGTGTGATCAGAGATAACTAATCATGGATATTTAACTTCTCAGATGTAACTGCTGCTTCTAAGGGATTATTTTGAGGAAGGAAACTCCCTCTGGCATTATTCTGCCCCCTTTCTCATGCCGATATCACAGGAGCCATTTAGTTGCTATTGCATTCAATAGCTTAAAGGGTCCTAGGCTTGCCAAAAAGTTCTTCTTGGGCTTTATTCCAACTTTCTGTAACAAATTACTGTTATGGTTAGTAGAGATGTACTTGGCAGATCGAGACCCAGATTAAACTTGAAAAGAGATGCACATGCAAACTAGAGACCAGACCAGCCAAACAATGTAAGACATACAATCCAGATCAAATCCAGGAGAGAGCAAGAGTATAACAGAAGAAGAATAACAGGGTCCAAGCCAGGGTTAGGAGTTCATGGGTAATGCTAAATCAGCAAGAAATCAGATAACCAGGGAAACAAGCAAAACTCATTAACTAGAGATACAAAAGATGTTCAGATAAACTGAAGAAATATTTTTTTCTTCTTGGCAGATGACTGTTCCAGGAGCTCAGAAGAACATCTCATATCGTCAGATTATAAAGCAGATGATGTTGGTATCACAGAACATAAAAATGAAGAACATGTCATTATCCCAGATATACCCTCAGCCCTTCACAGCAAAGATCTATCATCTGATCCATCAAAAATTGTGAAGAAAAATAAAAGCCTCAGAAGGAGTGTTAAACATCAGAGAATTCACACAGTAGAGAAACAATGTTCATGCTCAGAATGTGGGAAATGTTTTAAATATAAAGCACATCTAGTGAAACATCAAAGAATACACACAGGGGAGAAGCCATATTCATGTTCAGAATGTGGGAAATGCTTTAATCAGAAATCACATCTTGTTAGACATATAAGAATTCATACAGGGGCAAAGACATATTCATGTTCAGAATGTGGGAAATGTTTTAGTGTTAAATCAAGTCTTGTCACACATCAGAGACTTCACACAGGAGAGAAGCCATATTCATGTTCAGAATGTGGGAAATGTTTTAGTGGTAAATCAGATCTTGTTCAACATCGGAGACTTCACACAGGGGAAAAGCCATATATATGTCCAGAATGTGGAAAATGTTTTAGTGGTAAAACAAGTCTTGTTACACATCAGAGACTTCATACAGGGGAGAAGCCATATTCTTGTTCAGAGTGTGGGAAATGTTTTAACCATAAACCACATCTAGTTACACATATGAGAATTCATACAGGGGAGAAAACATTTTCATGCTCAGAATGTGGAACATGTTTTAGTGTTAAATCAAGTCTTGTTACACATCAAAGAATTCACACAGGAGAGAAACCATATTCTTGTTCAGAATGTGGAAAATGTTTTAACCAAAAATCACATCTTGTTAAACATACGAGAATTCACACAGGGGCAAAAACTTATTCATGTTCAGAATGTGGGAAATGTTTCAGTGTTAAATCAAGCCTTCTAACACATCAGAGACTTCACACAGGGGAAAAGCCATACTCTTGTTCAGAATGTGGAAAATGTTTTCGTGGTAAATCTGATCTTGTTCTACATCAAAGACTTCACACTGGAGAGAAGCCATATTCATGTTCAGAATGTGGGAGCTCTTTTAGTGTTAAATCAAGTCTTGTTACACATCAGAGACTTCACACAGGGGAGAAGCCATATTCATGTTCAGAATGTGGGAAATGTTTTCGTATTAAAAGAGATCTTAATATACATCAGAGAATTCACAATGGGGAGAAAAGCTTTGAACAAAAGACAAATCTTATTATGAATCAAGGAAATCAAACAGGAGAAAAGCCATATGTATGTTCAGAATGTGGGAAATGTTTTAGTGTTAAATCAAGTCTTGATGCTCATCAGAGAATTCACAGAGGAGAGAAGCCATATTCGTGTTCAGAATGTGGGAAATGCTTTAACCAGAAATCACATCTTACGACGCATCAAAGGACTCACACAGGTGAAAAGCCATATATATGTTCAGAATGTGGAAAGTGTTTTTCACAAAAAGTAAATCTTATTAGCCATCAAAAAACTCACACGAGAAAAAGCCATATGTATGTTAATGTGAGAAATATTTTCATGTGAGAGCTCGTCTTCGTAAACATCAAAGAATACACACAAGGGAGAAGACAAATTTATGTTCAGAATGTGACAAATTATTTGTCTTGACATACAGTGACAGTAATTTGGGAATGTTTTATGTACTAAACACATACAATCTGGTAAAGGAAAGTAATCATTACTAATAATCGATGGCTAATACATTGGTATATATGTATACTGCTAATTCGTATATTACTGACTCACTTGTGGCCTTGTTATTCTTTTCAAGAATGTTCATCTATGAACTAATCATTCAGAACCTACCAAGCCCAGAAACCTTGGGTGAAGGCTTTCTTGGGAGAAAACAAGCCTTAAGTTTAGGCCACAAGATTTTTTATTTTTTTTTACAGTTAGAGTGAATAAAGTTTTTGAACAACTTTTGAGTTTCTGGCAGCATTTGTGACATTACGAAATTTTATAATATATTTTATTAACAATTTTTGTTTTCTTTCTGTGAAATCCTGAATTTCTTGATTCCTCCCCTTGCTGCTTCCTTCCCTCTCTTGAACTGTACAACTCCAGGCAAAAATTATGGAATCACCAGTCCCTGAGGATGTTCCTTGAGTTGTTTAAATTGTGTAGAAAAAAAGCAGATCACAGCCATGAAAAAGGCATTTCATATGGCAACTTTCTGGCTTTAAAAAACAACTAAAAGAAATCAAGAAAAATATTTGTGGTAGCCAGTAACAGTTAGATTTTTAGAACAAGCACAGGGAATAAATTATGGAATCACTCAATTCTGAGGAAAAAAATATGGAATTGTCAAAAACAAACAAAATAACACGCCAACACATCACTAGGACTTTGTTGCACCACCTCTGGCTTTTATGGACAGTATGGACATGAGAATTCGGAAAGATGACCCTTTTGGAAATGTACTCCTCAAGCCTGAGTTAGATCCTCCCAAACTAAAGCAGTACCCGTTATCCGGAGGAGGAGCTTACTAGGCCACTGATACTGGTATTTCTGACTTATTTACTGCATTTTAGAGGCAAACATATTTTTCTTTTTCGCCTGTAAAAGAGATCAGGTTTGTACAGGTTGTACTGGTTTCTACTAAGACAAGTGATACAGCCCCCTTTTTGCTGTTGTGCCCCGATCCCCACAAGTTGATATCCAGAATCCCCAAGAAATGGCAAGTAATTGATTTGGCTAATGCTTTCTTTTCTGTCCCTCTGTAAGACAAGACATCTTGGCTGGACTAGATAACCACAAGGGTGTGAAGCGGTTACGTCTTTCCCAGTTTTGGCTCTCCCTATACATACTAATCTTTTCATGTATTGCCAAAAAGTCAGCGGACACACATTTGCCGTTTTCACTCAGATACGAGCAAACTAAAGACATGACAGTTATCACAATTGGGCCGGTAGCTTTGGTTTTCTTCTCTTGTCTTTGGGCTGTAGCAGCTGCTGTGACAATGACTGAAAATTAGATGAAAAATGATCCTGGTAAATCGGCCGATGATATCTGGTGTCTTATTCTGTACCGGTAGGGTTATATGTTCTGTACCTTGCCATATTTGATTTTCAAGGAGAGACTCTGAGCACACAATTGTGCCCCATATGATGTGGACTCCACCTTTGGATCTTCAGTAGGTTTTAGGTGTAAAATCTGTATGTGACCTGAAAGTGTGAATGTGTGCAGTGTGTAGTTATACATCAGACTGTATGGAGTTGCATCAAACAACATACAGATGATAGAAGATGGTTGTATTGTGTTATAATAGATTAGTAGCTTAAAGGGCCTGAGGATAGACCATCAATATTAGATCTGCGGAGGGCCAACACCTGGATCCCCTGCTGATCACCAGTACTGAGGCAGCATGGGTGAGCCACGCTACTCACTTACTGTACAAACTGTATCGGTGAGTAATATGCAAGGGTCCGGATGTCGTCTCCCGCCGGTCTAATATTGATGGCCTATTATAAGGAAAGGATGTCCATCTTAGGGTTCGTTCACACGGGGCAGATTCTGACGCCGAATCCAGCTCAGAATAGAGGTCTATGTAGACCAGGCATGTGAAACTCAGGGTACCCCGAGGGCCACATGAGTAACAAGAGGTTGTTGCGAGGGCCGCACACAGCAGCTAATGTTACACACGTATTTTAACAGCAGTCATGAAAACAAGATATGAAGAAGTAATATGTAACAGCAACTAATATATTTAACAAAAATACAGCAATTAAAAACTAAACATTTATTTGCTATTATTTTCACATACAGGAGGGCCACTCACTTGCTTGGACTTTGCCTGTGCGGCAGTGGGTCCCTTCTTCCTCAGCACGGTCACAGTATCCCAGTCACTCTCAGCCACGACTCTTCCTCCGCTCACAACAAAACTGACTTAGGTGCATCAGCAGCCACGTGAGCCGCAGATGTACAAAACTCACGATCAGCACTTCTGGGTTGTCATTCATTGGCCCATATCCCTGCATATGACCTGCTTACGTGATCAGCAGCCCACCAAAGTACACACGTCATGGATTGACACAGAGCTAGTTGGTCGGCTGCTGATCACGTAAGCAGGTCATATGTAGGGATATGGGCCAATGAATGAAGAGCCGGAAGTGCTGATCGTGAGTTTTGTACATCTGCGGCCCGCACAAAAGTCTCAAACTTTGTCTCTAAAGTTTAGAGACAAAGTTTGAGACTTTTGTGCGGGCCGCAGATATGCCTGTAAAGGGCCGCATGTTTGACATGCCTGATGTAGACCGCTAGATTCCTTTTTTTCGTGAGTGGTATATTCCGGCTCACGGAAAAAAGAAATGAACTGTCCTTTCTTCAGGCGGATTCTGCGGCTGAGTCAGCCCCGGCGTCCGCCTCGCCACAGCACCCTCTGGACTAGGCCAATTCATTTAAGCCTACTCCGGAGGGGGAAGAATCACGACCAAAATACACCATGCCGTGCCTCGTGTGAAAATAGCCCTAAGAAACTGGATAACCCCTTTAAGAATAAATCCTACAATGTGACTAATGTATTAAATGTTGAAAGCAAGTTCTTCATATTCACCAATGAGGTATTATGTGTATGTTCCTTACCCAGAATTCTTAGCAGGGCATACATGGTCTTACAAGTCCCTGTATCATTTGTAGAAAAGAAAAAACCTTACTCAATATCTGTTAAAATAGTAGAGTGAAATAGAACTCAAAAGTATGGTGTATATGCTTGGCGTCTCGCCCACTTGGAGCCAAGCGAGAATACAGGACTACTGTCAGCACACTGTATGCTTTAAAAAAAGAAGCATACAATGTGCTGGCATAGAGACATCTATCTGTATGGATCAGTATATGATTACTACTGAAGCTGGAGATTTGGCTCAGGTATAATGTTATTGCCTTGTGTATACAAAACCGTAAGTTCAAGACCAAAATTATAACGCAGGGGAAACCAAGTACACATTGAAATCAATGGGTTACAAAGCCTCCCATTGATTTCAATGTGTTACGCGCGTAAGCTGGCACATATTGAAGTCTATGGGATCTATTTTGAAGCGCCGCGCTCTGACACGTGTATACGTGTCTAAATGAGCGGTGCGTTACTCTGTGAGAACGGAGCCTTACATGGGAAGGTGCAGCAAAGCCATTGTCTTTTACTTTTTCCATTAAGAAGAACTTATTTGCAAATTTCTTTCCCATTAGGGTTGAGCTGATCTTGAGATTTCATTATTGTTTTTAAAATCCAATTTTCAATAATTCTCCAGCCGATTCTCCAGCTCGATCACCAATCGGGATCCGATCTTTCCCAATCCCTCAGCCCTATTTCCCATACATCCACATCATACACACAGCTCTGCTCTATACACATCATACACACACAGCTCTGCTCCATACACGTCATACACACAAAGCTCTGCTCCGTACACATCATACACACACGGCTCTGCTCCGTACACATCATATACACACAGCTCTGCTCTGTACACGTCATACACACACAGCTCTGCTACATACACATCATACACACACAGCTCTGCTCCATACACGTCATACACACACAGCTCTGCTACATACACATCATACACACACAGCTTTCATCCTATTGCAAGTGGTAAGGTTAATGTTATAACTTTAGTCTGAAACACAAAATTGCTGATGTTTGTGAACACCAGTGGTCTAAAATGGCCTGAAGGATCCACTGACCAGGCACTAAGGTCTTTGAGACACACAACCGGCAAAGCTCTGAACTTGTCCTCCTTTGAGATACTCTTCAGCTCATAAGGGTCCATTCACACGGAGGAAAAAGGTGAGGAATTTGGTGTGGAATTTCAGCTCTGAAAAAAAAGCCTCCCATTAACTTCAATGGGTTCATTTTTACCTGCTAGAAGCAGGTTGTGCACTTTACGTCATAATCCTACATGGCATGGTACAGCAGAGCCATTGTCTTTTACTGTACTTTTTCCATTAAGAAGAATTTCATTGCATATTTTTTCCCATAAATCCACATCATACACACACAGCTCTGCTACATACACATCGTACACACACAGCTCTGCTCCATACACATCATACACACACAGCTCTGCTCTGTACACATCATACAGTCCTATGAAAAAGTTTGGGCACCCCTATTAATCTTAATCATTTTTAGTTCTAAATATTTTGGTGTTTGCAGCAGCCATTTCAGTTTGATATATCTAATAACTGATGGACACAGTAATATTTCAGGATTGAAATGAAGTTTATTGTACTAACAGAAAATGTGCAATATGCATTAAACCAAAATTTGACCGGTGCAAAAGTATGGGCACCTCAACAGAAAAGTGACATTAATATTTAGTAGCTCCTCCTTTTGCAAAGATAACAGCCTCTAGTCGATTCCTGTAGCTTTTAATCAGTTCCTGGATCCTGGATGAAGGGATTTTGGACCATTCCTCTTTACAAAACAATTCAAGTTCAGTTACGTTTGATGGTCGCCGAGCATGGACAGCCCGCTTCAACTCATCCCACAGATATTCAATGATATTCAGGTCTGGGGACTGGGATGGCCATTCCAGAACATTGTAATTGTTCCTCTGCATGAATGCCTGAGTCGATTTGGAGCGGTGTTTTGGATCATTGTCTGCTGAAATATCCATCCCCGGCGTAATTTCAACTTCGTTACTGATTCTTGAACATTATTCTCAAGAATCTGCTGATACTGAGTGGAATCCATGCGACCCTCAACTTTAACAAGATTCCCGGTGCCGGCATTGGCCACACAGCCCCAAAGCATGATGGAACCTCCACCAAATTTTACAGTGGGTAGCAAGTGTTTTTCTTGGAATGCTGTGTTTTTTGGATGCCATGCATAGCACCTTTTTGTATGACCAAACAACTCAATCTTTGTTTCATCAGTCCACAGGACCTTCTTCCAAAATGAAGCTGGCTTGTCCAAATGTGCTTTGCATACCTCAGGCGGTGACTCTGTTTGTGGCATGCTTGCGGAAACGGCTTCTTTCTCATCACTCTCCCATACAGCTTCTCCTTGTGCCAAGTGCACTGTATTGTTGACCGATGCACAGTGACACCATCTGCAGCAAGAGGATGCTGCAGCTCTTTGGAGGTGGTCTGTGGATTGTCCTTGACTGTTCTCACCATTATTCTTCTCTGCCTTTCTGATATTTTTCTTGGCCTGCCACTTCTGGACTTAACAAGAACTGTCCCTGTGGTCTTCCATTTCCTTACTATGTTCCTCACAGTGGAAACGGACAGGTTAAATCTCTGAGACAACTTTTTGTATCCTTCCCCTGAACAAC
Organism: Leptodactylus fuscus; assembly: GCF_031893055.1. Classification (NCBI taxonomy): domain Eukaryota; kingdom Metazoa; phylum Chordata; class Amphibia; order Anura; family Leptodactylidae; genus Leptodactylus; species Leptodactylus fuscus. Next base: position 17,845,744 of record NC_134270.1, read on the forward strand.
TATGTTGAACAATCTTTGTTTTCAGATCATTTGAGAGCGGGCTGTCCATGCTCGGCGACCATCAAACTTAACTGAACTTGAATTGTTTTGTAAAGAGGAATGGTCCAAAATCCCTTCATCCAGGATCCAGGAACTGATGAAAAGCTACAGGAAGCGACTAGAGGCTGTTATCTTTGCAAAAGGAGGATGTACTAAATATTAATGTCACTTTTCTGTTGAGGTGCCCATACTTTTGCACCGGTCAAATTTTGGTTTAATGCATATTGCACATTTTCTGTTAGTACAATAAACCTCATTTCAATCCTGAAATATTACTGTGTCCATCAGTTATTAGATATATCAAACTGAAATGGCTGCTGCAAACACCAAAATATTTAGAACTAAAAATGATTAAGATTAATAGGGGTGCCCAAACTTTTTCATAGGACTGTATATACATACACAGCTCTGCTCCGTACACATCATATATACATACACAGCTCTTCGCCATACACAGCTCTGCTCCATACACATCATACACACACAGCTCTGCTACATCCACACTGTAACTAAATCCTCATCCAGCACAGCAGAGTCCTGTATACACTGAGCATGTAACCCAGTAACACTTTTTTAATGGCTAACTTAAAAAGTTTTTTGATGACATATCGAGCTTTCGGGATTGCTATAAAGGTCCCTTCATCAGGATGGTATAACACAATTTCTGAAGGTAGGCATATATATATACACAGAGAAATGGAGTGTTAGATGCAAAATAGATGGAGAACAGAACACCATGTAAATAAACAATGAAAACATACTGTATATATCAGTTCACAGGAAAGTTCTCTGGGTTTATGGCTTCTTTGATCAGTGACGTGGTGTCTAGTGGTTGTAAAACGTCATAAAACCCTGGGCCTGGTTTAACCCCTCTGAAGCGTGTTAAAGGTCGTCATGAGTTTAATCTCCCATATGAGGCAATCTTTTCTGCTCTTGAAATTCCCTCTCAGTACCAGGATCTTCATATCCTGGGTCATGTTATGACTTTCATTGCAGAAGTGTTTTGGCACAGGGAGGTCCATTCATTTTATAATCTAGACCCCTTAAAGAGGACCTTTCACCATTTTGCACACAGGCAGTTCTATATACTGCCGGAAAGCTGACAGTGCGCTGAGTTCAGCGCACTGTCGGCTTTCCCGATCTGTGCCCGGTGTGAAGAGCTTACGGTCTGGTACCGTAGCTCTTCTATGGTCAGAAGGGCGTTTCTGACAGTTAGCCAGGAACGTCCTTCTGCCTCGCGGCGCCTATCGCGCTGTGCTGTGGAGCGGGGAGGAACGCCCCCTCCCTCTGCTCACACAGCTCGTCCATAGACGAGCATTATCAGGGAGGGGAGGGAGCGTTCCTCCCCAGTCTTAGAGCACAGCGCGATAGGCGCCGCGAAGCAGAAGGACATTCCTGGCTAACTGTCAGAAACGCCCTTCTGACCATAGAAGAGCTACGGTACCAGGGGCGTAACTACCGTGGTAGCAGCAGTAGCAGCTGCCACAGGGCCCGGGCCATTAGGGGGCCCGGTGACAGCCGCTACCGCTGCGGTTTTTTTTCAATAGGCAGTTACGGGCCCTATTCACTTGCCGATCCTGGCTGGGCCGGGATCGGCAAGTGACACCGCGGGCCCCACAGGGGCTATCATTATACTCGGGGGTCTTTGCAGACCCCCGAGTATAATGACCGGCGGATCGGGAGAGGTAATAAACATAAAAAACTGTTACTTACCTCTCCGCGATCCTGCCAGGCCTCCGTCCTACTGTTGTCTGACGTCACATGAACCCAGCATGCTTCCCGGGTCATGTGACGTCCGACGTCATTAACGAAGGACGCGAGAGGAGGACAGCACAGGAGCCGGGGAACAGGTAAGAAGCAACAGTGGTTTTTTCTTTAATGTTTTTATTCCCGATTTAGTCTCCGATTATTATACTCTGGGGTCTGAAAAGACCCCAGAGTATAATAATGGTTTATGGGTGTCCACAGAGGGACACTATTGGGGTTAACACTGTGTGTGCAGGGGACACTATAGGGGTTAACACTGTGTGTGCAGGGGACACTATAGGGGTTAACACTGTGTGTGCAGGGGACACTATTGGGGTTAACACTGTGTGCAGGGGACACTATTGGGGTTAACACTGTGTGTGCAGGGGACACTATTGGGGTTAACACTGTGTGTGCAGGGGACACTATTGGGGTTAACACTGTGTGTGCAGGGGACACTATAGGGGTTAACACTGTGTGTGCAGGGGACACTATTGGGGTTAATACTGTGTGTGCAGGGGACACTATTGGGGTTAACACTGTGTGTGCAGGGGACACTATTGGGGTTAACACTGTGTGTGCAGGGGACACTATTGGGGTTAATACTGTGTGTGCAGGGGACACTATTGGGGTTAATACTGTGTGTGCAGGGGACACTATTGGGGTTAATACTGTGTGTGCAGGGGACAGTAAGTAAGGGACATAATAGAGTGCGGAGGAGGGGGTCAGTCGAGGTCTTCGGCGTCAGTTGGGATGGGGGGGGCCCCATGTCAAAAGTTCGCCACGGGGCCCCGCCATTCCTAGTTACGCCACTGTACGGTACTGTGATGTTGTTATAAGTATGTTCTGTTCTGCTTACTTATTCTGCTTTATCTGCCTAGCAACAGTGAGGTAGTAATGGAGGAGGAGCTGAGCTTAGGGGGAGGAGTTGTTAGACAGGGAGCCATGATGGAGCATGGAATAAAGTGTTCTGATCTACAAGAGTAACCATCTATAGTGGACTTATTCCAGAAGACCTGCATCCTCACTACAACACTACAATTGGCGACGAGGATTAAGAATAATCAGCTAAAGGTATTTCCCTGCTACAGAAAACTGTTTACAAGACTGCAATCCTAGCACCAGCCATGGCCGGCTTACCCTCCTTTGCTGTATTTGATGTGCACCAGCCCCAAGCAAACTTAGCAGCATGCTGAAATAAATGGCTGAAACGCTTTGAGATATTCCTGCAAGCAATGAACATTACTGACAATGCAAGAAAGAAAGCCATGTTATTGCACTATGCAGGGGAGCAAGTCTATGATATCTTCACAACTCTGCCCAATACAGGGGAGGCCAGTGACTATGAGCTAAGCAAAGCAGCACTAACTAAGCATTTCTCTCCAGACATAAATGCAGCTTTTGAAATTTTCAAGTTTAGACAGTCAAAACAGTCAGCAACAGAAACCATTGATGAATATCATGTCCGCTTAAGACAACTTGCAGCTTACTGTGAATTTGCTGATATAGACAAGGAAATTCTGATGCAAATCATACAAGGTTGTGTGTCCTCTAAGTTAAGGAGACAAGCACTCAGAGATCCCACCATGACTTTAGCAAAGATACTGGACATTGCACGTATTCATGATGCAGCAGAGAATCAAGCTAAACTTATAGAGAACACAGACTGTATACCAGAGCAGCCATCTTCTGTAGCAAAGCTCACTCAGAAGCCACATGTGCCTCACACACAGGCTGCAACCTGCTACAACTGTGGAGGTCCTTATCCTCATCAGAAACCATGCCCAGCAAAGGGAGTAACTTGTCGTAACTGTGGGAAACAAAATCACTTTGCAAAAGTCTGCAGATCAAAATCACAATCTTCTCTCTCTGCTAAACAAGCCTGGCCACAGAAAGTTCAGTCAGTGCAGTCAGTGTCCCCTGCTGATGAGCCCTGCAGCACCTGCTTATTCTCAGTGACTGAGGGGTCTCACAAGGTGCATGCAATGTCTAATCCCAAACAAGTCATCTTAATACATGGCAATCCGGTGGAGACACTGGTAGATACAGGGGCGTCTGTCAATGTTATTAGTCATGCCACTTATAGCCAGCTAAAGAACAAACCTGCTTTGCAATGTACTAACCTGAAGATATATCCTTATGGTTCAGCTACTGCATTACCTTTATGTGGCAAATTTCAGGCATTACTAACGGCTGATGGGAAATCCATCACGGACACTTTCTATGTAGTGGAGTGTTCTGCAGACACTCTTCTCAGCTGCAATAGTGCGGTATCTCTGGGCCTAGTGAAACTGGCAAACAGTGTAACACACTCTTCTGTCCAAACTATTATGCAGAAATATCCTCAACTCTTTCAAGGCATAGGAAAGCTGAAAGACTTTCAAGTGAAATTACACATTGACCAGTCAGTCCAGCCGTCAGTTCAACCTCACAGGCGCATCCCATTCCATGTCCGCAAGCTAGTGGAGAAAGAGCTACAAGACCTGGAGACAGATGATGTTATTGAACGTGTGGAGGGCCCAACTCCCTGGGTCTCACCAATTGTTGTTGCGCCTAAACCTAAGCAGCCTGGTAAAATCAGGTTATGTGTGGATATGCGACATGCCAATCGAGCCATTCAAAGAGAAAGGCACATTACGCCTACCATTGATGATATTCTCACAGATCTAAATGGTGCAAAAGTATTCTCAAAAATTGATCTAAAATCTGGTTATCATCAGCTTGAATTGCACCCAGACTCCAGATATATCACAACTTTTAGCACTCATGTCGGTCTAAGAAGGTTCAAGAGGCTGAATTTTGGCATTTCATCGGCTGCAGAAATCTTTCAGAATGTTATCAGGCAGGTTCTTTCAGGAATACCTGGAGTCCTCAATGTTAGTGATGACATCCTTATCTTTGGCACAACCCAAGAGGAACATGACAATCACCTAGAACAAGTCTTTCAGAGACTGCAAACCTGCAATTTAACTGTTAGGGTGCATTCACACTGAGTAAACGCTAGCTTATTCTGAACGTAAAACACGTTCAGAATAAGCGGCGTCTAAAGCAGCTCCATTCATTTCTATGGGAGCGGGGATACGAGCGCTCCCCATAGAAATAAATGGGCTGCTTCTTTCACTCCGTGCAGTCCCATGGAAGTGAATGGGGAGTGCCGGCGTATACGGCAAGCTCTGCTCATGCCGGAGCGTACACGCCGGCACTCCCCATTCACTTTAATGGGACTGCACGGAGTGAAAGAAGCAGCCCATTCATTTCTATGGGGAGCGCTCGTATCCCCGCTCCCATAGAAATGAATGGAGCTGCTTTAGACGCCGCTTATTCTGAACGTGTTTTACGTTCAGAATAAGCTAGCGTTTACTCAGTGTGAATTCACCCTTAATCCATCAAAATGCGAGTTCAACAAGACGTCATTGAATTTTTTTGGCTACATTTTTTCTGAAAATGGTGTTTCTGCAGACCCTGAGAAAGTAGCAGCCATAACCTCTGCTAGCCAGCCACAAAATGTCTCAGATGTTCGAAGTTTTCTTGGTCTGGTCACATACTGTGGACGATTCATACCTGATCTGGCTACTGTTTCTGAACCCCTACGACAACTCACTAAAAAGGATACTCCTTGGTCATGGACAGTTGAACATCAATCAGCATTTGATACACTTAAGTCCAGTCTTTCTAGTGACACGGTCATGGCCTATTTTGACCCACTAAAGTCTACTGAGCTCATTGTGGATGCCAGTCCTGTAGGCCTTGGTACAATTTTAACTCAGGTGTCTAAAACTGGCAGTATCTCTACAGTCTCCTATGCGAGCAAGGCTTTAACAGAAACGGAACAGCGCTATTCTCAAACTGAGAGGGAAGCTCTCGCAGTTGTATGGGGATGCCTTCATTTTCATCTTTACCTCTTTGGTCGTCCATTCACAGTGGTCAGTGATCATAAACCACTCATTCCAATCTTCAATAAACATTCATCAAAGCCACCCCCACGACTTGAACGCTGACTACTCCGCCTGCAGAACTATCGCTTTCACTTGAGATATGAGGCAGGAGCTGGGAACCCTGCAGACTATTTTTCAAGACACCCTTCACCACAGTCTACCAAAGATGACTTGCCTGCCACTGTCTTAGCTGAGGAGCATGTAAATTTCATTGTTACACACTCTGTGCCAAGAGCAATGACCCTCGAAGAAATTAAACATGCGGTGGATTCTGATCCCCAACTTCAGTTGGTAATTGACACTGTTCGGTCTAAGAACTGGAACTCTTTTCTAGCTGAGACTCGTCTTCAACCGCAGGGCCAAACAGCATATTTGCAGGCCTTCTTTAATGTAAGACACTCTCTTTCTGCATCTGACTCAAACATACTACTACGGGACAACCGCCTGGTCATTCCTCAGAAACTTCAGAGTAGAGTGATCGATCTGGCCCATGAGGCCCATCAAGGTATAGTTAAAACAAAGCAATTACTTAGGGAGAAAGTATGGTTTCCCGGACTAGATAAACAAGTGGAAGCACTTATTGCCACATGTATACCTTGCCAAGCAACTACGGTGGACCATAGCTGAGCACCAGTACAAATGACACCTCTGCCAGACAATCCATGGACTGCTGTGAGTGTTGATTTCTGCAATTTGCCAGATCATTCCTATTTACTGGTTGTCATAGATGATTTTTCTAGGTTTCCAGTCATTGAACCCGTTTCCAACACCTCTGCAAGAGCTGTCATACCAAAACTGGACAAAATCTTTTCTGCATATGGCATACCTGAAACAGTGAAGACTGACAATGGGCCACCTTTCAATAGTACAGATTTTCAGTCTTTTGCAACTTATCTTGGTTTTAACCACAGGAAAATAACTCCTTACTGGCCTCAAGCCAATGGTGAAGTGGAGCGCTTCATGCAATCAATCAACAAAACTCTTCGGATTGCTACCATGGAACACAAGGATTTGCAGCAAGAATTGTACAGATTCCTTAGACAGTACAGAGCCACCCCACACTCTACTACAAGAACTCCGCCAGCGACTGCGCTTTTCGGCAGGCCTTTGCGCATTAAGCTTCCAAACATCCCAGTAGTTCACGTCCAGACTCCATTGGTCCTCAATGATTCCCTTGCCAAAGGCAGGATGAAAAGATATGCAGATAAGAGAAGTTGTCACTTCAAACAGCTGGATGTGGGAGACTGGGTCCTTGTTAAAAGGCTGAGACCCAGTGACAAGTTATCATCCCCTTATCATCCAGAACCTTTTCAAGTCACACACGTCAAAGGTACCATGGTTACTGCTCAACGCCAGGGTCATCAAGTGACACGAATTGTCTCCCATTTTAAAAAGCTTCGTGACTACAATCCAGGAGCAAGTGCAGAGGAGACAGATGATGAGGAAGTTTCACCAGGTACAACTGGTTCAGCAACACCAACAAGAGATACCTCCGAAAATTCACAGACAGTTTCTGATAACGAGATGTCTCAACGCTACCCGACAAGGATAAGTCGAAGGCCACCAGCGCACCTCAGGGACTATGTTCTGCAGTAAAATTTTCTTTTCAGTTCGGACCTTTTATTTATTGTCCATTTATAATGTTTGCATTTTTTTTTTTTTTATAAGAAGGGGAGAGATGTGATGTTGTTATAAGTATGTTCTGTATGTTCTGTTCTGCTTACTTATTCTGCTTTGTCTGCCTAGCAACAGTGAGGTAGTAATGGAGGAGGAGCTGAGCTGAGGGGGAGGAGTTGTTAGACAGGGAGCCATGATGGAGCATGGAATAAAGTGTTCTGATCTACAAGAGTAACCATCTATAGTGGACTTATTCCAGAAGACCTGCATCCTCACTACAACACTACAGGTACTGGACCGTAAGCTCTTCACACCGGGCACAGATCGGGAAAGCCGACAGCTTTCCGGCAGTATATAGAACTGCCTTTGGGAAAAATGGTGAAAGGTCCTCTTTAAGGTATTCATTGAGGGGTATAGTGAGCATTTTGACTCCATAGATTTTGAAAGAAATTTTGCGTTAAACAAAAGATTTTCATATTTTTTACACAAAGTGTCATTTTAAAGGCAGTTTTATTTGCACACACCACATGAAAATGAAGAAAAACACCCCAAAATTGATGACCCCATTTCTGCTGTGTTCAGAAATGTACACTTTGTAGCCTTAATCCTATGTACGGATGCACGGTAGGGCCCAGAGAGAAAGGAGTACCAACTGGATTTCAAGACACAATTTTTGCTTCAAAATGTTTCAGGCCCATTGCACATTCAAACAAGATTTGAGTTATCCAGAGATTTGCCATTTCAGTGCACAATATGTTGTGCCCAACTTATGTCAGCAAAGATACACACTCCAAAAACTGGTAAGTGGGTATCCCGGGCACAACAGCTTTTAGAGCGCTCATCTCTGATACAAGTCGGGCACAACATATTGAGCACTGAAATGATGTATTCCTGGAAAAATGGTCATTTTCACCTCTCACAATCAGCTGCATATTCATTTATGGATAATAAGTTATAGAAACACTTGGGGGTTAAAAATGCTTTCTGTACCCCTGGATAAATCCTTCAGGGGTGTAGTTTCCAAAATAAGGTCTCAGATCAGGGGATTCCACTTCTGTGTCCAGCTGTGCCCTAATATCAGTTTATACCCACATATGACATTACGTCCGTTATCCTGGGTACACCAGTGTCAGACATGTGGCATAAACTGCAGTTTGGGCGCACAGCAGGGCGCAGATGGGAAGGAGCGCTATGTGGGATTTGGAGCGCAGATTCGAATGTTTGGTATCTGGACGCCATGTCATGTTTGTAGAGCCTGTAAGGTACCAGAAAAGTGGATTCCCCAAAGGAGTGACCTCATTTTGAAAACTGCACCCCTCAAAGAATTTATCAGGGGGTGCAGAGAGTATTAGTATCCCAGATGAGACTGCACAGCGGATGGTGAAGAGGGAATACATAAGCTGTGCGGAGAACATTGGGAGCACCAAATTCCCTACTATTCCCCAGTAGCTCCTATGATGGGGGGGTCACTTCTGGTGTCTTTTCCCTCATAAGCTGTAAATCTGGGGTGTCCCCTGATATTCGCTCGCACAGCTTATATATTCCGTTCCTGCTGCAGCCAGTTGTGTTCTAATTTGGCGATTTTTGTGAGTTTTTGTCTTCACATTGCTAGATGCTATATTTTCTTTATTTTTCTGGTGACGTGGCCATATAAGGACTTGTTGTTTGCGGGATGAGATGCATTTTGTAATGACACCATTTTTTGGTGTCTACATAATAATAATACAATAATAATAATAATACATTTTATTTATATAGCGCCAACATATTCCGCAGCGCTGTACAATTTGTAGGGTTCAAATACAGACAGATACATTACAAAGAGAATCATTTCACACAATGGGACTGAGGGCCCTGCTCGCAAGAGCTTACAATCTATGAGGTAGAGGGGGTGACACAAGAGGTAACAGGGGCGGTATTACTTATACAGAGGTCAGACACTTTTGTAATAGAGGTGACTGTCATTACACAAACATAAGACTTTATGAGCCGTCACCAGTCGTGTCCTGTAACATGTGGATGGAGCTTGGACCTATAAAGTTATCCTGAGATGACATCATATCATGTGGGGTAATGTGGGAGCGGGGACAGAGGATGGTTAAGGGTTTACGTTAGACATTGTGATAGGCTTGTCTGAAAAGATGCGTCTTTAGTTTGCGTTTGAAACTGTCCGGGGTAGAGTATTCCAGAGAAGTGGTGCAGCTCGGGAGAAGTCTTGTATACGAGCGTGGGAGGTTCTGATAATAGAGGATGTAAGTGTTAGGTCATTGAGTGAACGGAGTACACGGGTTGGGTGGTAGACAGAGATGAGGGAGGCAATGTATGGGGGTGCGGCATTATGGAGAGCCTTGTGGATGAGGGGGATAACTTTATATTTTATTCTATAATGAATAGGCAGCCAATGTAGTGACTGGCACAGACCAGAGGCATCGCTGTAGCGTCTAGCCTGATAGATGAGCCTGGCCGCTGCATTCAGAATAGATTGTAGAGGGGAGAGTTTAGTAAGGGGAAGACTGATTAGTAAGGAGTTACAGTAGTCAAGGCGAGAATGAATCAGAGAGACAATAAGTGTCTTTAGTGTATCTCTGGTAAGGAAAGGGCGTATTCTGGAGATGTTTTTGAGGTGGAGGTGACATGAATGTGCGAGTGATTCAACATGAGTGGTGAAAGAGAGGTCTGCGTCAAACATGACCCCAAGGCAGCGGGCCTGCTGCCTAGGAGTTATAGTAAGGCCTGAGACTGTAATGGATATATCAGGGACAGATCTATTAGATGGTGGAAACAGTAGTAGTTCAGTCTTGGAGAGATTTAGTTTCAGATAGAGAGAGGACATGATATTTGAGACAGCAGAGAGACAGTCACTGGTGTTTTGTATGAGTGCAGGGGTGATGTCATGGGAAGATGTGTATAATTGGGTGTCATCAGCATAAAGATGGTACCTGAAGCCAAATTTGGCAATGGTTTGTCCAATGGGGGCTGTGTAGAGAGAGAAGAGCAGGGGGCCTAGGACCGAGCCCTGAGGAACCCCAACAGCAAGGGAAAGAGGGGAGGAAACAGAGCCCGCAAATGATACATTGAAGGTGCGGTCTGAGAGATAAGAGGAGAACCAGGAGACTGCAGTGTCATTGAGGCCAATTGAGCGGAGCCTATTGAGGAGGAGATGATGGTCAACAGTGTCAAAAGCTGCAGAGAGGTCCAGAAGAATAAGAAGAGAGAAGTCGCCATTGGATTTAGCCATTAGGAGATCATTGGAGACTTTTGTGAGAGCCGTTTCAGTAGAGTGCAGAGCGCGGAAACCAGATTGTAAGGGGTCAAGCAGAGAGTTAGCAGAGAGATAGCGGATTAAACGAGAATAGACCAGGCGTTCCAAGAGTTTAGAGATGAAGGGGAGGTTAGAGACAGGTCGATAGTTAGCAGCACAGGATGGTTCCAGGGAGGGTTTTTTCAATAGCGGGGTTATAACAGCATGCTTGAAGGAGGATGGGAAGATTCCAGAAGAGAGAGAGAGTTTAAATATTTTAGTAAGGTAAGTAGTGACAGCAGGCGACAGAGATTGGAGAAGGTGTGAAGGGAAGGGGTCACTGCTGCAGGTTGTAGGGCGAGATGAAGAAAGTAGTTGGGAGACTTCCTCTTCTGTAACAGGTTCAAAAGATGAGAATGGACAGTCTGAAGTGCAGTTGGTGAGGGGATCCTTGCTATGGTAGTTGGTGGGATCAATGCCACCTGCGGCTTGGGCAGTGATTTCCTGACGGATCTTATCAATTTTAGCATGGAAATACGTGGCCAGGTCATCAGCACTAAGGTCTGTGAATGGCGTCTGCACCTTGGGTGTGAGTAAGGAGTGAAAAGTTTCAAAAAGCCTTTTAGGGTTGCTGGAGAGAGAAGAGATGAGGGCGGTGAAATAGTCTTGCTTGGCGAGGTGAAGGGCAGAACTATATGTTTTAAGCATAAACTTGAAGTGGAGGAAATCTGCAGGTGAGCGTGATTTTCTCCAGAGACATTCGGCACACCTAGAGCACCGCTGAAGAAATCGTGTCTGTGGCGTGTGCCAGGGCTGCTGCCTCCTACGTGGGACTTTACGAGTGGAGGGGGGAGCCACCTCGTCCAATGCATATTTAAGGGTTTCATTATAGTGACTGGTGGCCAGATTGGGACAGGATATTGAGGAGATGGGGGACAGAGAGGATGGTAGAGTATCTAAGAGGTGCTGGGTGTCGATAGTACGCAAGTTCCTATATGTGTGAGGGGTAGGTGTATCTTGTGAAGGGGAGAGGGCACTGATGGTGAGAGACAGAAGGTTATGATCAGAGAGGGGCAGAGCAGAGTTAGTAAATTTAGAAACTGTGAGGAGTCGATGGAAGACAAGATCAATCGTGTTTCCACCTACATGTGTGGCAGAAGAAGAACATTGTGAAAGACCAAAAGAAGTGGTTAATGAGAGAAACTGTGAGGCAGCTGGGGAGTGAGGGATGTCAATAGGGATGTTAAAGTCACCCATGATGAGGGTAGGAATGTCACTGGATAAAAAGTGGGGAAGCCATGAAGCAAAGTGATCCAAAAATTGGTAGGGTGAGCCAGGTGGACGGTAGATCACAGCTACCCGTAAGGAGAGTGGGCGAAAAAGTCTGATAGCATGGACTTCAAATGAGGAGAACGTGAGTGAGGGTACCGGTGGAATGGCCTGAAAAATGCACTGTGGTGACAGAAGTAAGCCTACCCCACCACCCTGCCTGTTGTCAGGCCTAGAGGTATGTGAGAATTGTAGGCCTCCATGAGACAGAGCAGCAGGGGAGGCTGTGTCTGCCTGCTGGATCCAAGTTTCAGTAAGGGCGAGCAGGCTGAGGGATTTACTAAGGAATAAGTCATTAATATATTCTAGTTTGTTACACACTGAGCGGGCATTCCAGAGAGAGCAGTTAAAAGAGACAGGGGAGAGATGAGGAGAAGGAACACGGTAAATACTGATGAGGTTTGTAGGCCTTCTATGTGTGCAGGGAGAAGAGTTAGTGAAGGAAGGAGGGCCGGGGTTTGGAGATATGTCCCCAGCAGCAAGGAGGAGTAACATGGACAGAGACAGAAGGTGGTTCAGGGATTTATGTGAGCGCTTATATTTGGTATCACTGCTACATCTTATTGAATACATTTTATTAACCCTTTTTTGCTGGATTTAAAAAAAAAAATCAATTCTGGCATTACGTTTTACCTTTTAAATTTTTTGCCATGCAGCGTACAGTATAAGTAACATGTGACCTCTGCGGGTCGGTACGGTTACGGCGATACCGCATTTATATTATTTTTATATGCGATACTAATTCTGCAGAATAAAACACATTTAGGGACTTAAATCAATTATTTTTGCATCGCCATCTTTTGAGAAGCGTAACATTTTTATTTTTTGGTTGACAGTGTTGGTTGGGGCTTATTTTTTGCAGGACAACCTGTGCTTTTTATTGGCACTGTTGTCGGGAGCATATGACTTTTTGATCACTTTTTATAGCATATTTTGTAAGGTGAGATGGCTAAAAATCACTTCTTCCGCCGTTTTTTTTCTGGGTTTTTTTTTTCTGATGTTCACCGTGTACATTAAATATTGTTTCATTTTTATTGTAAAGATTGTTATGGACATGACAATACCAAATATGTATTGTTTTTATAATTTTTTAGGATTTATTTTTTTTATATAATTCCATTTCTGTGGGCAGCACGGTGGCTCAGTGGTTAGCACTGCAGCCTTGCAGCACTAGAGTTCTAGGTTCAAATCCCACCAAGGGCAACATCTGCAAGGAGTTTGTATGTTCTCCCCGTGTTTGTGTCGGTTTCCTCCGGGTACTCCAGTTTCCTCCCACACACCAAAGAAATACTGATAAGGAATGTAGATTGTGAGCCCTATATGGGACAATGACTGACAATATCTGTAAAGCGCTGCGGAACATGATAGCGCTAATATAAGTAAGCATAATAAATAATAATAAATTTCCATTTTTATACAATTCCATGGTGCTGTACATTATTATATTAATTCCATGGTGCTGTACATTATTATATTAATTCCTTGGTGCTGTACATTTGAGGACTTAAATACAATACACAAAACAAGTACAATACTTATAGTGAACAACGAGAACAGCGGGATCGAGGGCCCTGCCCACAAGAGCTTACAATCTATAAGGGAAGAGGCATAGAGACAGTAGGCGAGGGTAGAAGATGTTCAGATGATGGTGTGGTGGTAGTAGTGTTATTGAAGGTTGTAGGTTTTCCCGAAGAGATGTCTCTTCAAGGTCTTGAAGATTGTGATTGTGGGGGACAGTCTTATGTGTCATGGTAGTGAGTTCCGGAGTAGGGGGATGTAAGTGAGAAGTCTTGGAGCAGAGTAGGAGGCCTTGAATGGATCGAGGTCATGTGGGAGCAGGTAGCAGGAGATTTGGTCAGTTAAGTGTGGAGAGGACAGGTTGTGGATGGCTTTGTATGTCAGCGTTTTGAACTCTATTCGCAGGTGATAGGTAGCCAGTGAAGGTATTTTTAGCGGAAAGAGGCTGATGAAAAATGGGGAGGGGAGGAGAGGTGGCTTAAAAGGCCATGAAGAAGGGTGTTACAATAGTTTAAGCAGGAGATTATGAGGGCGTGGACTAATATTTTTGTAGATTCGGGGTGAGGAAGCAGCAGATTGGATGTTTTTGAATTGGAGACAGAAGGAGTTGTTGAGAGCCTGAATATGTGGCCTGAAGGATAGGATACAATTGAAAGGGACCCCCAGGAAATGGAATTGTTGGACTGTGGTAAGTGTGGCATCAATAACTGTAAAAGATGGGTCGGGAAGAGGCACTGTGCTGGGGGAGGGGGGGAGAGAGATGATGAATTCAGTTTTCCCTATGTGGAATTTGAGAAAAGAGGAAAAAGGCAATGGCTGTCAGACACTGGACAAGAGAGCAGTAATGTCTGAGACGGAGAGATATATCTGAGTGTCCTCGGCATAACAGTGCTAGTGAAAACTGTGGGATTCTATGAGTTGGCCAGGCCAAGTGTGTACATGGTGACCAGGAGGGGTCCCAGGCCAGAGCCTAGAGGGACACCTTGCGGAGGTGGGAGATGCTGAATGTGCGGTTGGTGAGGTACAAGCAGAGCGTTTCTTCTTCCCACTCGCAGATCATCATCATCATCGCAGGTCCTTCATGTCCTTTAGTCGCACGGCCTTCAGCCAGACCCCTCCCCCACATGTGACTGATGACATGGTTGTGACATCTTCACAGGTCCTTTTGATTCTACGGCAGCACAGTCTGGAAACCGACTCCTCCCACATCATCACATGACATCATCACAGGTCCTTTTCCCAGTTGAATTCCTCCTCTCTCATATATACAGTATACACCTATGCAGCTGGAGGTATGTGTGTGTGTATATATATATGTGTACGTGTATAGTCACCTGGTTGCCTGTATTGCTTTGCACTTTTTTGTATTCACAAATAATTTTTCTGTTTTCTTTTCTGTTTTTTTTTCCTATAATAAAATGTTTTTATCAGTGTTTTTTCACAGTAAAAAAAAATTCTGTTAAAAAATCCCTTGTGTGAAACAGTTCTTAACCCCTCAAAGTAACGAGGCTACTTCTTCTACCACTATGACTTACACAAGAGGGTTGAAACTCAGATCCTGGGAAAGCTGGGTTGTATGTTGAGTGCTACCTCGAAGGAATAAGATAGTGAGAAATCTACTCACGGTGAACTATCATTTACTGTAATAGACAAATCAGAGAGGATTTCTCCCTCTATTATCCCTGTGAGGTGGCACTCTGCATATAACCCAGCTTTCCTAGGATCCAATTTTTATGAAGGAGTAAGGGTGCATGCACACTACGTAACGCCGGGCGTGTATGAGAGCCGTACACGCCGGCATTACGGCAGACTGCCGAACACTTCCCATTCACTTCAATGGGAGCGCTCGTAAACACCGCTCTCATACACGCCCGGCGTTACGTAGTGTGCATGCACCCTAATACAACATCTACACTTTATCTCTAGTTATCTTCTTTTATATTCAGTTTACTACAATACAGGATCCTCTCTGTGGATAAATGACAACCATCAAGGCAAGGACAAGATGGCAGAGGGAATATTACATCTCACCCTAGAGATCCTGCACCAGCTTACTGGAGAGGTGAGAGATTCTGATGATGTCACATTACATCATTCTTATCTATAGTAATAACAGATGATATGACTGGAGAGGTGAGGGACTCTGGGAATGGATGGAGTGATATTTATTAATGTGTCTCTCCATAAACAGGATTACACAGTGGTGAAGAAGACCTCTAGAGGGCGCTGTCAGGCTCCTGTATCTGAAGGATGGGGGAGAACCCTGAGCCCAATCCCGGGGCCTCCACCTCACTCCCTGATACATGAGGAGATCAATGGACAGAAGATCCTAGAACTCACCAACAAGATGATTGAGCTGCTGACTGGAGAGGTGACACTGCTGGGAATGCTGGGACATTATACAGGAGCGCTATGAAGGGATCTGGTGATGACTGTATCATTGTGTTGTCAGGTTCCTATAAGGTGTCAGGATGTCACTGTCTATTTCTCCATGGAGGAGTGGGAGTATTTAGAAGGACACAAAGATGTGTACAAGGAGGTGATGATGGAGGATCAGCAGCCCCTCACATCAGCAGGTAATAGACATGACTAAATACACACAGCCTCTCATTATCTGTATGGAAAGAATGAATTCAGTCCCTGTATGTGTTTCCTCCAGTTCCATCCAGTAAGAGAACATCACCGGAGAGATGTCCCAGTCCTCTTCTACCACAGGACTGTAAGGAAGAAAATGATATTTTTTCAAATTCAGGTTCCTACAATACAGGATCTTCTATGTGGACATCTATGACGTATAACACAATATTTGTGATTGATCCGTCAAGAATGGATAGGGACAAGATTACAGAAAGTATATTAAATTTCATGCAACAAATACTCTTCTGGCTTACTGGAGAGGTGAGAGATTTGATTATGTCACATTACATTATTCGGATGTATAGTTATCAGGGCTTTGGACTTGATAGGCCAAACCACCAACTCTCACTGCTATGTTTTTCCGCAGCCTGGCTCCCACTCCTGCTCCTTCATAAATGGATGATAACTATAGTCAGTCTGCAGAAGTAAAAATCCTCAAATTTATGAAAAAGATAGTGATTGAACTTCTAGGAAACAAATATGCAACAGACTATTCATCTAATTAATTACACAATATTAAAAATATTTGTCCAAGTATGACTTCATAATTGATCCCCACACCCAACTCCACAGCCCTGATAACAGATGAAATGACTGCAGAGGTGAGAGATTTTGATGATGTCACTTAATAATAATAATAATAATAATAAAACAATTTATTTATATAGTGCCAACATATTCCGCAGCGCTGTACAATTTGTAGGGTTCAAATATAGACAAAAATATACATTATAAAAGAAATAGTCACTTCACACAATGGGACTGAGGGCCCTGCTCGCAAGAGCTTAGAATCTATGAGGTAGAGGGGGTGACACAAGAGGTAGCAGGGGCGGCATTGCTTATACAGGGGGTCAGATAATTATGTAATAGAGGTTACTGTCATTACACAAACATAAAACTATATGATCCGTCACCAGTCGTGTCCTTTAACATGTGGATGGTGCTTGGACATATAAAGTTAGCCTGATATGCCATCATGGGATAATGTGGGAGTGGGAACAGAGAAGGGTTAATTTTAGGGATTCTAATTACAGTACAGAAGGGTTTACATTAGGAAGTGTGATCGGCCCATCTGATAAGATGTGTCTTTAGTTTGCGCTTGAAGCTGTAGAAATTGGGAGTTAATCTGATTGTCCGGGGTAGAGCATTCCAGAGAAGTGGTGCAGCTCGGGAGAAGTCTTGTATACGAGCGTGGGAGGTTCTGATAATAGAGGATGTAAGTGTTAGGTCATTGAATGAACGAAGAGCACGGGTTGGGCGGTAGACAGAGATGAGGGAGGAAATGTAGGGAGGTGCGGCATTATGGAGAGCCTTGTGGATGAGGGTGATAAGATTATATTGTATTCTGTAATTCTGTAATGAATAGGAAGCCAATGTAAGTGACTGGCACAGACCAGAGGCATCGCTGTAGCATATAGACTGATAGATGAGCCTGGCCGCTGCATTCAGAATAGATTGTAGAGGGGAGAGTTTAGTGAGGGGAAGACCGATTAGTAAGGAGTTACAGTAGTAATAACAGATGATATGACTGGAGAGGTGAGGGACTCTGGGAATGGATGGAGTGATATTTATTAATGTGTCTCTCCATAACCAGGATTACACAGTAGTGAAGAAGACCTCTAGTGGGCGCTGTCAGGCTCCTGTATCTGAAGGATGGGGGAAGACCCTGAGCCCAATCCCGGGGCTTCCACCTCACTCCCTGATACGTGAAGAGATCAATGGACAGAAGATCCTAGAACTCACCAACAAGATGATTGAGCTGCTGACTGGAGAGGTGACACTGCTGGGAATGCTGGGACATTATACAGGAGCGCTATGAAGGGATCTGGTGATGACTGTATCATTGTGTTGTCAGGTTCCTATAAGGTGTCAGGATGTCACTGTCTATTTCTCCATGGAGGAGTGGGAGTATTTAGAAGGACACAAAGATGTGTACAAGGAGGTGATGATGGAGGATCAGCAGCCCCTCACATCAGCAGGTAATAGACATGACTAAATACTCACGGCCTCTCATTATCTGTATGGAAAGAATGAATTCAGTCCCTGTATGTGTTTCCTCCAGTTCCATCCAGTAAGAGAACATCACCAAATTGTACTTCATAATGGTATCATTTGATATTCCGTATAATGTACTAGAAATTCTGGGGAAAAAAATCAGAATGGGGTGGTTTTAGTAAAAAAAACTGTGCTTGTGCAACATTCCTACGGGCTTTGTTTTTACAGCGTTCTCCAAGCAGTAAAAACAACATTGTACCTATATTCCGTTGGTCGATACAATTACAGGAATACCAAATTTATCCTCTTACTATACATTTTAATGCTTTTAAAAAAAATCCAAAACTTAAAAAAAATAAAAAAAAATAAATAAAAAAATACCTGGAATCACCATATTCTGACACCGTAACTTTTTTTTATATTTTCATATACAGGGCTGCATAGGGTGCCTTTTTTGCAGAGCCAGATGGAGGGGCACGGGGGTTATCTAATGTGTATGTGTTGTACATTGAGTATTTATTTTTACATCTGATATAGGGAAAAAGGGGGATTTGAACTTTTTGGGTTTTCTTTTTATATATTTTTTACTTTTTTAATTTTGATTTTTAGACCCCCTCAGTGACTTGAATCCCAGGGGTCAGATCAGTAATATAATACAATGCATTGTGAAATTTCAATACTTTTATTACAGGCAGCACTAAGTGTCCTGTAATAGAAGTAAAGTAATGAGAATCATCAGAGCCTTCAAAACACTCCTAGACGTCTTGATAATAGATCGCCACCCCTGGCCTTCTGGGGAATGGAGATCCATGCCAAAATGGAGGTGCCCATAAGCCACTGGGAAAATGGTGCCTCGAAAAACATTGACCTAAGCATCAGAAGGGTAAATGCCCGCGATCAGCTCCTGAGCAACTGCAATACTTATAAGTCTAGACATCCACTATAATAGTAAGAATAATATAAGAATATCTATTCTGGAGTTCCTTGTAAAGTAGCATTGACACCAGGCCTTCAAAAAAGATCTGCTCAGCTCTAAATAAATCTAAGTCCATCCAATCAATGACTACTGGTCAATGTAACATTTATTTCAAGGTATGACATTCACCTTCAGAAATTTGGCACTGAATTTGATGCGGATTTTGATGCAGAATCTGCCTGAAATTCCACTTGAAATCCATCTCCCATTCATTTCAATGGGAGGCAGCAGCAATTTTTTTTTTTTTTGTTAGTAGATTCTTCTTTTCAGCTGGTAATAAGCATCCTCCTCATTATTCATGCGGATTTCATTGAAATGAATGGGAAGTAGAAAATATATCTTATCTGACGGTGCAGAATTGGACACGGAATTTGGAATTTGGGCTGTACAAATGCTGCTTCAAATTCAGCTTCAAAATCCTTGTCAGAAAATTTCTGCTTTCCAAATTTGAAGAGGATTCTGCTTGGGAAATTCAGCATCAAATTCAGTGCCAAATTTCTACGTGTGAACTTACCTTAAGGGTTCTGGTTCATATTCACATCTGAGTTTTTCAGCATCTACTGTCACTATGACATTTTCAGAGTTTCATCTTAGCTTGTTGGGTTTTGGTAATATTTTACTTTGCTGGGAAAGCCAGGAAATTGCCTGGGCATTTCATCTTTTCTTATGTGGCTAAGAATACCCTCCTGGAATTGCAATAGTGGTCTGCGATGCTTATTGGAACTCAAGCTTGTATATGCTGGACTGTCTACACAAGGAACAGAAAGTGGTCAATGATTACTGCAAGCAGCAGACCAAAGGGACAGCATTATTATTTTGAGATCAGGTAGCGGAAATTTATCAGAGAAGTGTGCCGCCTCCTGAGGCTCTTTGAGGAGGCCACCATATTTCACAGTAGGGAAAACTGGACATGGTGATTTCAACTGTTTATATTTATGTTAGAGGGAGGTGGAAGAACAACAGCTTCCAAATTTTTATTATTACTCTGGAGCTGTTGGAAACCAGCATAGATGGTATGATGTGCAGGAAGAAATGTAGGAAAATGTAGAAAAATGAGGAACTAGGTCTGGTTCCTGGATTCGAGAAGGAGTTGGAGGATGAAGTGGAGCTTTATTGTGGTGATGACCATGGCTGTGATGCTGACCAAGACCAACCATGGCAATTCTAAAAAAACTACATCCTTGGACATGAGGGACACATAACAAGAAGCAAGTTGTATTTCTTATCATTAGAACCAAGCCAATGAATGACTATTTGATAGCCATAGAGGGCAGCATAACAGAGGCACTGTCTCCCTGTTTACATCTTGGGAGACAGATTTGCATATTCTTCCCATGTTCCCTTGCAGTGGAGCAACTATGGCTGTATAAGTCTCCACACACCTGAGAAGGTGGTCTCTCCCCAAGGATGGACGTTATCCCCATAATCTGGTCTCTCAGCCTCTCACTTCTACCAAATCTGTTCTCTCTAGGCTGTGCTGATGAAGTCCAACCAGACAGAAATGGTGCCGTCCATAGCTGAGAAATTGATTTATTTATAACCCCACATTATGCAGTAAAGACTTCTGGGAAAGTCGGGCATGATGTTCAGGGTGCTTACCATAGAGGGCAGCATAACAGAGGCACTGTCTCCCTGTTTACATCCTGGGAGACAGATTTGCATATTCCTCCCATGTTCCCTTGCAGTGGAGCAACTATGGCTGTATAAGTCTCCACACACCTGAAAAGGTGGTCTCTCCCTAAGGATGGACGTTATCCCCATATTTGATAGCCAGGCTTTTAGACCCTCACTATACAAGCAAATTTGGTTTATTACAAATATATGCTCAGTAGCTAGCTCACCACAGCATTCACTGTATAGATGCCTGCTGGACAAATGTCTCCACGTTTAATCCATTTCAGTTCTTCCACAGATTCCTTTCAAAGGAATAACAATGGACCATACTAGTATTATATTAGAGGCAGACTACTGCATTGATAGCATAAAGAAGTGTAAGCAAAATTGTAAAATCATGTATATTACAAAATTGTATGGTATCCTGTCCTCTACACAAATAAATTGGTATAAAAACCAGAATGCCTAAGTAACAAAGTAAAGTGAATGAATAAATGAGAAATCTAAATCCTATCACTGTTTGATGTGAGCGCCCTTTGGAAGAGGAGTTCTGGAAGTGATGACATGGGCCCATAGAGCCCTGATCTCAACATGATCCAGTCTGTCTGGGATGACATGAAGAGATAGAAGGATTGGAGCAGGCCTACATCCACAGACAATCTGTTCTTAGTTCTCCGAGATGTCTGGAACAACCTATCTGTTAAGTTCCCTCAAAAACTGTCAAACTGAGAAGAAATGATGTAAAGCAAAGGGCAAAGATCATGCAAAATATTGATGGGATTTATCTTCTCTTTTCTTCATTGATTTTGCATTTTGTTAGTTGGCAAAAAAATAATCTAATAACATTTCTATTTTATAAAGCTTTTATACAGTAATGCAGAGGCCTGAAATTTGTATGGACTGTTGTATTATAGAAATATTATAAACTATCAATATAATGTTAGGGGTTATATTTAACAAAAATAATAAAATTAGTTTTATTTTTGGCAGATGACAGTACCAGGAGCTCAAAGGAACATCTCCTATCTATGGACTATAAAAAAGATAGTGGTATCACACAAGATACATATGAAGAACATGTCATTATCCCAGATAGACCTTCAGCCCTTCACAGCAACGATCCATCACCTGTTCCTTCTATACAAGTCCTATCTTCTGATACATCACAGACTGAGAAGCAAAATAGAAGGGACAAAAGGAGTGTTGTACATCAAAGAACTCACACAGAGGAGAAGCCATATTCATGCCCAGAATGTGGGAAATGTTTTACCCAGAAATCAGTTCTTGTTACACATCAAAGAATTCACACAGGGAAGAAGGCTTTTTCATGTTCAGAATGTGGGAAATGTTTCTACCAGAAATCAGATCTTGCTAGGCATCAGAGAATTCACAAAGGGGAGAAACCATTTTCATGTTCAGAATGTGAGAAATGTTTTGCACAAATATCAAATCTTATTATCCATCAAAGAACTCACACAGGGGAAAAGCCATATTTTTGTTCAGAATGTGGGAAATATTTTAGTGCTAAATCAAGTCTTCTTACACATCAGAGAATTCATAAAGGGGAGAAGCCATATTCGTGTTCAGAATGTGGGAAAAGTTTTGCTCAAAAAGCAAATCTTGTTAGCCATCAGAGAATTCACACAGGAGAGAAGCCAAATGTATGTGCAGAATGTGGGAAATATTTTAGTGTTAAATCAAGTCTTGTTACACATCAGAGAATTCATAAAGGGGAGAAGCCATATTCATGTTCAGAATGTGACAAATGTTTTGCACAAAAAGCAAATCTTATTAGTCATCAAAGAACTCACACAGGTGAGAAGCCATATCTGTGTTCAGAATGTGGGAAATGTTTTACACAAAGAGCAACTCTTATTAGCCATCAAAGAATTCACACAGGCGAGAAACCAAATTCATGTTCAGAGTGTGGCAAATGTTTTAGTGTTAAATCAAATCTGGTTACACATCAAAGAATTCACACAGGGGAGAAGACAAATATATGTTTAGAATGTGAGAAGTGACTTATTAACACTACTGTTATTTATGATCTATTGCTCTCATCTGTCATAACACAATGCCAGGTTTACCCCAATTGCACATACAGGATTTTTCCTTCCTTTACAAAAGTAAATATGAAAGATGAAAACATCTGCCATGTTTTTTGTGTTATAGTCAATGGAACGCAATGGAATACTACTGTTAATGTCCTATAATGGATAACAACAACCGACCCCAATAACGGTAGTGTGAACATACCCTTTCACTTCAGAGAATTCAGACTGTGAGAAGTCAGTTTTATCCCCCTCTGTTGTCCTCTCCTGTGTAGCCTATCCATTCCCCTATTTTCTATTCCTGTCCCCATACCATGAGTTATGTAATTCTCTGTTGTTGCATTTTTCACCACCCTTATTGTAAACCATCAATAAAATTTGTAATAAACCATACAAAGAATAGAACATCGCACCTACTGTAAACATAGAAGAGGCTTGGTTACGTTTTGGGACAGCTTTGCTGCATCTAGTATAGGGAGTCTTGAATCTGTACAGGGTACAAGGAAATCTCACGACTATCAAGGCATTCTGGAGCGAAATGTGCTACCCAGTTTCAGAAAACTTGGTCTCGGTTTCAAGTCATGGGCACACAGCTAAAAACATCCAAGAAAGGCAAAGAGCAAAACAATGGTCTGTACTAGAGATGAGTGAATAGTATTCGATCGAGTAGGTTTTCGATCGAATATTACGGTATTCGAAGTACTGGTACTCGGTCGAATACCACGCGGTAAATGCAGTAAAAGTTCGATTCCCCTCCCACCTTCCCTGGCGTTTTTTTTTTACACCAATAAGTATGCAGGGGAGGTGGAACAGGAACTAGGACAAGGTATGCATTAAAAAAACGTATACAGTAGAGATGAGTGAGTAGTGAAATATTCGAAAATTTGAAATTCGATTTGAGTAGGCCTCAATATTCGACTATTCGATCGAATACTACTCGCTCATCTCTAGTCTATACTGAAGCGACCTTCGATGAGCCTTGATCTAAACCTAGAATTAAGGGTCTTTGATCTATCCTACTGAACATATGTGGAATGAGATGAAATGGAGAAGGTGCTCTTCAAATCTGAGACAGTTGGAGCAGTCTGTTCACGAGGAATGGCCAAAATACTGTGGATGGGGCAGAAGTCTCACTGAGAGTTACAGAAATCATGGGATTGCCTCAAAAAGTTGTACAACTAACTATTAAGTTAAGGGACCAATATAATAAATTTACATTTGTTAATCCTTTTGTCAATTTCAAGTTATTTCAGTGACCATTGTAGAAGTTTTATATTTTTAATGGAAGGTACCAATAATTTTGGCCACAGCTGTAATTTCATTCTTCCAAGAAATATAAAGGCAGATGCCTCACTGTTGTCCTCTGTATCCTATTTTAGTTGCAATAATCTGGTGTAACGTTGACATAAGAAAACATTTTATAATGCAAGAAGTGATTTTTCATGTTATTCTTGTTTTCTTTTAGGTAACTGTACTTTTTTTTACATCGATTTATAGATTTTATCTGGAAATATTTTCCACTTTCTCATGGTATTATTGAAAAATGTTGGCATAAAAAAAGAATGTGAAATAAAAAAAATAATATCTGACATATGGAGATAATAAATAATAGGTATTACCACATAAAAAACAGAAAAATGTAAAACCTTTAATAACTAAGCTTACACAATATAATAGAAGGCCTCGGACACCTCTAGTGAAGTCAAGGCCCAGTCACTTCAACTTATCTGATCATCTCCACCATCCAAACATTATCAGAGAGATAGTTGGATCTAGAGGATTTGAATCGGGATAGGACAAAGGCAGTGGCGTAACTAGGAACGGCGGGGCCCTGTGGCAAACTCTTGACATGGCCTCCCCCAACTGACGCCAAAGACCCCGACCGACCAAACCCCCTCCCCCCCGCATTCCTGCATGCACTATTATGTCCCATAGTGGCCCCTGCATATACTTTTATTGCCCCATAGTGACTCTTCCACACTGTATTATTTCCCCTATTGGCCCCTACACACACAGTATTATGCCCCATAGTGGCCCCTGCACACAGTATTATGCCCCATAGTGGCCCCTGCACACAGTATTATGCCCCATTGTAGACACCCATGTACAATTATTATACTCTGAGGTCTTTTTCCAGACCCCAGAGTATATTAATCAGAGATCCAGAGAAGGATATAAACATAAAAAACACTGTTACTTAACTCTCCCTGGCTCCGATGCGGTCCTTGCTGATGTTGGCCATCTTCAATAACATACAAGATGTCACGTGACCTGGGCCTGCGTCCTTATGCACCACTCAAGTAGGCCTGAAGCCTGCCTGGAGCCAGGAGAAGTAAGTAACACAGTTTTTTATGCTCTCTTACCTCCACTGGGCCTCCGATCATTATACTCGGAGTTCTGAAAAGACTCCAAGTATAATAATAGTGTTTGTGGGGACTGTGGCTTTACTTACCGATTCCCCGCTCCTGGTCACAGTGGCCTCTGCAGAAGAAGAGGCGCAGGCGGCCGTGGGCAGGAACCAGGATCGGTATGTAAATAGGGCCTGTTAACGGCCTATTTTTTTTTAAAAACGCAGCGAATAGCAGCTGTCGCCGGGCCCCCTAATGTCCAGGGCCCTGTGGCAGCCGCTATCGCTGCTACCCCAGTAGTTACGCCCCTGGACAAAGCAAAGAAAAGTGTATCAGTCATAATAATATAAGGCAGAACAATACATTCACACATCTTCTCTCGGGGTCTTAGTTTTTTTGGGTTTCCAATAAAGAGAGCTAAGTGTTAGAAAGGAAACCCCTGCAATACAGCTTATGAAGATGACTTTTGGGAGTACTGCTCCCATGGTTTGAGTTAAATTCCAGTAATGGAGAGGATGAGGTGTGTTTCTTGTAAACAAAAAATTTTGGCACAGTGAGTACCCAGAACTCAAGTATTGCAAGACACAGTTTTGAATTATGATGGGCATGTCATGAAGAACGTGCCTTCATTATAGATCTATGTGGCAGCCACTAGTAGACTGCCAGACACTGCAGTTCTAACAGGTCACAATTGTAGACTAGGTTGTAATTTGGATTAATAGCGCACATCTGAGCCAGAGGAAGGGATCCGCCAACAAAGAAATATGTCTGCAGAACTGCCCGGGGTGAACATAAGGTTACGGAAGAAGGGACTAAGGGGCCATTCTCTCACTTAACCACACTGAATCCCAGGTCTTAAGAAAATGTAAGGAGAGATTAGCTTCCATGGGGTCGCAGGTTGTTCTAGGGCAAATTGTGCTAGCGGCTCGGGCTATGATCGCTCGTCAGTGGAAGTCCGCTCTTTGTCTGACTATAGCTGAGTTAATCCATCATGTTGATTTAGCGTGTACTCTGGAACGTATGTTGGCCAACAAAAACCATACTTACTCCAAATTTCGCACCCAGTGGTCCCTCTGGATCTCGTATATGGAAGCTAGTAAGGCCTCTTCTTCCTTGCGATCTCAGGTTGACCCCGCGGGGACCCCTTAAACTTGTTAACTGCTTGATGATTCCAGGTGGCTTCATTTTCTTTATTTGCTGTACTCCATGTATTTTTGGTATTGTACCCAGGTATACTGTTCTTGAATATGTTTGTTTTTCCTGTTTCTCTCTGTTGTCAGGTTTTACTTTCCTTTTCTCTCTTTCGTTTCTCCCTCTCTCCCGTCTCCCTCCCCTTTGGTGTTTCCCTCTTATTCCTTTCCCCGAGCTTCTGTCTTCCTTTGTTATCTCTGTTTTACCACGGTTCCTGTTATCTAAGCTTCCTGTGTGTAACCGACTTTCTGGTCTTTCTATATTTGATTATTTGTGTGGTGCCTTTACACCCAGTTTGCGTATTGTTGCACTGACCTTGTATGCAATACTTTACTGTTCGGAACTTTGTGGATTTTTCTCTTGTTTGTTACTGTTTTATGTATTGAAAATTTCCCTTTTTGCTTTTTCCCCTCAATAAAAATCAAATTAAAAAAAAAAAAAAAGAAAATGTAAGGAGAGGAACCAGTGTTTGGTGGCTTCTGGGCCAGCCATGTTTGTTACCGTCGGCTACAGTTGTAGCAGAGTTAACCCGAACTTCAACAATTGGTTAAACTTCTGCAGCGAAATATCTTATCAGAGGACAACTCAAACCAATGAGAAATCCGTCACATGACCATGGATCGATCCACTGGAAGTAAGCAGAATGAATGTGCAAGAAAGCTTCTCCAGGATGTAAAAACAAGTAGGAATACCCCATTAACACACACAGCTCTACTACACGCACGTCACACACACATGATTCTGCTTCATCCACGTCATACACACACATCACTGCTACATCCACACAGTAACTACATCCTGATCCTGACACGTACACTTCAGCTCATCCAGCACATGTATACACTGAACACGTAACCCGGTAACACCTGATCAAGTGATCGCTTGACTCCTCCCACATGTGACTGATCACATGACTATGACATCATCACAGGTCCTGTAACCCCAGAGAGAGTATATATACAGTATACAACTGTACAGGTTGAGGTATGTATATGTGTATAGTCACCGTCATTGTCACCAGGGCACGCGTATCATTAACCCCTTCCTTAATCTTTTATTACTGAGCCAATTTTGGATTTTCTTACATTGCCGCATTCCAAAAGCCAGTACTTTTTTTTTTTTACTTGTGTGGCCGTATAAGGGATATTTGGTGCGGTGCAAATTCAGGTTATTACTACGGTAGTATTTCTGTATATCTGTAAGCTTTAGCAATTACAGTACATAATACCACATTTAAGGTAAAAATCTTTTATTGAAATATCAAATTTTTTTCAAACTTTTTTGCTATTTACTTTTTCTTTTCCTTTACCACTTGCCTAAAAAGGGGCGGGGCTAGTACGCCTGCCAAATGTATTACCATTTACGCAAGAAATCTGACATAAATGATGCGAGAAATGTATTCCTGCTATGAGCTGGCCTAGATTTCTTTCTTCTTGCATGGTCGGTGGAGGGTGCACCTAATGTATGAGGAGGTGCACCCTCAGCCAGTTCAGGGGTTATGAAAACTCACGTTAATAATGTCAGTCGTCATAAATCTTTCCCAATGGAAAATCTGTACCAGGCTGTAGTGTTGTAGTGAGGATGCAGATCTTCTGGAATAAGTCCACTATGAAATGGTTACTCTTGTAGATCAGAACACTTTATTCCATGCTTCCATCATGGCTCCCTGTCTAACAACTCCTCCCCCTAAGCTCAGCTCCTCCTCCATTACTACCTCACTGTTGCTAGGCAGACAAAGCAGAATAAGTAAGCAGAACAGAACATACAGAACATACTTATAACAACATCACATCTCTCCCCTTCTTATAAAAAAAAAATAAAATAAAATGCAAACATTATGAATGGACAATAAATAAAAGGTCCGAACTGAAAAGAAAGTATTACTGCAGAACATAGTCCCTGAGGTGCGTTGGTGGCCTTCGACGTATCCTTGTCGGGTAGCGTTGAGACATCTCGTTATCAGAAACAGTCTGTGAATTTTCGGTATCTCTTGTTGGTGTTGCTGAACCAGTTGTACCTGGTGAAATGTCCTCATCATCTGTCTCCTCTGCACCGGCTCCTGGGTTGTAGTCACGAAGCTTTTTAAAATGGGAGACATTTCGTGTCACTTGATGACCCTGGCGTTGAGCAGTATCCATGGTACCTTTGACGTGTGTGACTTGAAAGGGTTCTGGATGATAAGGGGATGATAACTTGTCACTGGGTCTCAGCCTTTTAACAAGGACCCAGTCTCCCACATCCAGCTGTTTGAAGTGACAACTTCTCTTATCTGCATATCTTTTCATCCTGCCTATGGCAAGGGAATCATTGAGGACCAATGGAGTCTGGACGTGAACTACTGGGATGTTTGGAAGCTTAATGCGCAAAGGCCTGCCGAAAAGCGCAGTCGCTGGCAGAGTTCCTGTAGTAGAGTGTGGGGTGGCTCCGTACTGTCTAAGGAACTGTACTGTTCCATGGTAGCAATCCGAAGAGTTTTATTGATTGATTGCATGAAGCGCTCCACTTCACCATTGGCTTGAGGCCAGTAAGGAGTTATTTTCCTGTGGTTAAAACCAAGATAAGTTGCAAAAGACTGAAAATCTGCACTATTGAAAGGTGGCCCATTGTCAGTCTTTTGCAACTTATCTTGGTTTTAACCACAGGAAAATAACTCCTTACTGGCCTCAAGCCAATGGTGAAGTGGAGCGCTTCATGCAATCAATCAATAAAACTCTTCGGATTGCTACCATGGAGCAGAACAGAACATACAGAACTTACTTATAACAACATCACACAGGCCCCGAAATATAACATATCGGTTATAGTAGTGATCTTCTTTTATTGGGAAGAGACACTTTATGGGTCCCCCCAAATGTTTCTAGGCCTTGGTACAAGTGCACCAGCTCAGGTTACTCTGAGAGCCTTTTTAGAGGGCAACAGGGAAGCACTTTTAAGCACTCTTGTGGCCCAAAGTGTAGGCTGACCACACCTATAATCATTTACATATCTACCGAAACTGCAGGAAGAGTTTTACAGCAGTCTGACATTTGTGTTTTGTTTTTTGTCAGTGAGTGTATACATGTTTCTACAATACAGGATCCATGGACATATAAGATAATTATCCTGAGTGATCCAAGGATGGAGAGAAAAAGGGACAAGATGGCAGAAAGTATAATAAATCTGACCCTAGAGATCCTGTACCAGCTTACTGGAGAGGTGAGAGATTCTGATGATGTCACATTACATCATTCTTATCTATAGTAATAACAGATGATATGACTGGAGAGGTGAGGGACTCTGGGAATGGATGGAGTGATATTTATTAATGTGTCTCTCCATAAACAGGATTACACAGTAGTGAAGAAGACCTCTAGTGGGCGCTGTCAGGCTTCTGTATCTGAAGGATGGGGGAGAACCCCGAGCCCAATCCTGGGGCCTCCACCTCACTCCCTGATACATGAGGATATCAATAGACAGAAGATTCTAGATCTCACCAACAAGATGATTGAGCTGCTGACTGGAGAGGTGACACTGCTGGGAATGCTGGGACATTATACAGGAGCACTATGAAGGGATCTGGTGATGACTGTATCATTGTGTTGTCAGGTTCCTATAAGGTGTCAGGATGTCACTGTCTATTTCTCCATGGAGGAGTGGGAGTATTTAGAAGGACACAAAGATGTGTACAAGGAGGTGATGATGGAGGATCAGCAGCCCCTCACATCAGCAGGTAATAGACATGACTAAATACACACGGCCTCTCATTATCTGTATGGAAAGAATGAATTCAGTCCCTGTATGTGTTTCCTCCAGTTCCATCCAGTAAGAGAACATCACCGGAGAGATGTCCCAGTCCTCTTCTACCACCGGACTGTAAGGAAGAAAATGTCCTCCAGGATGATCAGGTAGATGGAGATAAAGTGACATGAAATCTTCTGCCCTGTAGAAGGGCTGTGAAGGTCTCGTGGTCAGTCTGGTTTTATCCCACAGTATTAGATGTTTTCTACTTGTGTAATGAGAAAGGTGGAGATGGCAGGATAAAGCTGACCATAGACATGATATGTTGCCTGGATCTTCTCACAGTTCTCTGTCTATAGAGGCTGCTGGTTGGGATAACAAATCAATATGGTGGATTTATCCAGGAGACCTGCAGCTATTTGGTCAGATAACTCCTGCTGTCACTTTTGGTGGTCATGATAATGAATGATCTTTTCTTCTCCTATAAAACATCCCATGTGACTTCTCCATCCGTCTGGTGACTTTTACAGTATTTGTTTCACAGCTTTTGTATCCGGGTGAAGGTCTGAACATTATTGTTGTTCCTGAGACATATGTGAGGGGTGATGAGGAGTGTAAGGAGGAGATTCCTACAGGTGAGTTGTAACTGTAAGGGGGGAGGAGGAAGGGAAAGACACGGCAGCCGACTGGCTACCGGGGCTCTTGCAGGAACTTTTAGGATACAGCGGTTCCACGGACAGGCACAACCACACCAGACACGAAGTAAGAAATATAAATTTTACTCTATACCCTTTTGGGGTGAACTCCAGGCTAACAGGCCTGATGAAATCAATAATTACAAGACACTCAGCCGAGGGCTGAGACCCCTGAGTGACACTGCACCGTGACCTAATATGTCAGAACTAGTGAACTATGCCTTTAACTAGCGGCTACATATATATAGCAGCTGCAATTTACCTATTAATACCAAGCTAACAAAACAATGTAAGTATGCAGAGGAAGATCACCTGCGGTGTCACACTGGGGTTAACAATATCACAGTTTACTATTTAACTTACCCACTCCCCAATATCCACATTTCAACACACTACCCCAACCCTGCAGGGAAGACTTCAGCAACCGGTTTTGTTTTATCAGAAGTTGGTGCTTAGCTGCACAAGTCTTAGTGAAACAAATAACTCCTCTTATGACATACTTCTGGTACTATAATCCAGGATATAGTGTCTCTTTTGAATAGCAGGACAACACGTGCTGTATCTCCGTTTGGATAGAACTCGCTTTAAAGCAAAATGGCCGGAACCAGTCTATGCTAGGTTTTTGGCGCCAAAAAAAAAAAAACTATTTACTGCGTGTATACACTATTCACCCTTATGAAAGGTGAATCGGAGCTCCGCTTACCCGGGTTAGCAAGGGGGCGAACAGTCAGATGGACTTTCCGAAGGAAACAGGAATTTCTTTGCCTCCAGGCAACTGGAACACGGTGTCACAAGGGCTGGTCCTTCTTGTCATCCGCTCCGCGGCGTCTGCACAGCAATCGTCTCCAACTCTCCTGACATGGGAACCAGCAACAGGTTCGGGCTTCTCCAGAGCTGGCCCTGGCCTGAAACAAGCGTTGCAGGGCAGCGGATGGCAATGGATTGTCCCTCAGATCTCTCACTGCTCACAGCCAGCTTCTTCTCCCCCACTACAGCAGTCCACTTCCTGAACTCGTCACTTCCTGGTTTTTCCTTTACCTAACACAGCGGCATCTTGTGGTCAAAAAGAATTACTACAATAGAATTTTTCATTACAGAAACATCTCCTTTTACCACTGCTATTATCACATCACACACTTGTCAGTGAGAAGTGTTCTGAGACTGTATAGCATTAGTCACCCCGTGACACACCACCCCACTAGAGGTCGGCGTCCTCGACAGACCTCCCCAGACAAACTCATCCTGGGCGTATCGCTGTGGGGGAACCCCAGCATTAGACCTTGGCGTTCTGCGTAAAGTCGGGGCATCAGTCACTTCATTCCCACAGGTCGGCTCAGGTTCCTGTACAGGAGCAGCCATTAGTGTCGTCCCCTCCCGTGGAGGTAAGATCACCACGGCTGGAACCGTTTCAGACATGGGAACTGGTACATCCCACCACTCATCGGGATCAATCTGTGCAGCAGGTGTGAAGGTTGGGGCTGTCGGATTCAACCGATGCACCTCAGTCTCCGTTGTGGGAGTCTCTGAATTACAAGGTCTGAGCATATTACGGTGAAGAGTCCGGGTAACTCCTTCACCCCTTTCAGGCTCTAACTCATACACCGGTCCGTCAGGGATGACCCTTCGTTTTACTCGATATGGCATTGCCTCCCACCGATCATCCAACTTTCCCGAGGGTCTCTTGGCCCTTACTAACACCCTGTCCCCAGGTTGGAAGGGTTCATGTTGAACCGGGGTCTTGTTTGGGTGACTGGACAGTCGGGTTTTGTCAATCACCAATCGGTGTATGGTCTGCAGTTTTCGACGGTGTAGTTCTACCCAGTCATCGGGCGAGCGAGCGCCCTCTCTCTCAGGATTTGTCAAGTTCAATTCTTCAATCTCCCGTCCGGGATGCCCAAACAGCATCAGGTATGGCGTGTAGCCGGTGGTACTATGGACCCGATTATTATAGGCCCAGAGCAACTCAGCTAAGCTCTCTGGCCACCGAGCTTTTTGATCTTTCTCCAACGTTCGCAACATCTGAAGGAGGGTGCGATTGAATCGCTCACAGGCCCCATTCCCCTCTGGGTGATAAGGAGTCGTCCGGGATCTGTGGATACCATACACCCGATACAACTCCGACATGAGCCGCCCCTGAAAACATGCCCCCTGATCTGAGTGAATACGAGTGGGGCACCCATACACTTGGATGAAGTGCTTACACACAGCCCTGGCGGCAGATTCGGCAGTCTGATCTTTCGTAGCTACTGCTACTGCAAACTTGGTAAAGTGATCGGTCATTACCAAACAGTACTGATGTCCGCTGTTGGAGTGTCCTATCAGGACATAATCAATCATCAGCACCTCCAACGGCGCAGTGGTCCTAATCGTCTGAGTGGGGGCCCTTTGTTCTGGGGGTTTAGCGAGCTCACAGGCCCTGCAGGCTTGGCACACGTCCTGCACTGTCTGCTCAAGACCAGGACAATAGACAAATCGCTGGAGCCACTTGAACGTTTTATCAGGACCAAAGTGGGCCCCTCTCACATGAGCCTCACGGGCAACTTCCCTGGCACTGGTACTTGGTATTACTAGTTGCCATCTCACCTCCAACTCAGTCTCTAAATATACTTTACGGTACAGTAACCCATTCTCACACTTCAGTCTATCCCACTGTTGCATTACTCTTGCCCCCATAGGTGGCAAGCGTTTGCGCTCCATCGGGGTAGGCCACTCCTTTGCCATCACCCACTGCTTGATCTTTCTTAGGGTCACGTCATCATTCTGAGCATATACCCAATCTCCATGGGTTTTCCCAAGCAACACTGGTCGGTCTGTCACCACCCCACTTGTCCGTGCCAGTATCACAAACAAGGGTATTCTACCCAAGTGGGGAACCTCTGAGTCTTCCAACTCTCCATCCTTATCTCGTCCGGAGTCATCCGGCGTCACTCGAGACAGGGCATCCGCATTTGCATTTTCTCTACCGGATCGGTACTTGATCTTGTACTTGTACCTGGACAACCTGGCCATCCATCGCTGCTCCAAAGCACCCAACTTTGCATTGTCTAGGTGCGCCAAGGGATTGTTGTCGGTCATAACAGTCACTTCCGCTCCTGTCAAGTATTCTGAGAATTTCTCCGTCATGGCCCACACTAGGGCCAGTAGTTCCAGCTTGAATGAACTATAGTTGTCAAAGTTCCTCTCTGTCTCCCTCAGGGACCGGCTTCCATAGGCTATGACCCTCTCACGGCCATCTTGTTCTTGGGCGAGCACCGCACCTAGGCCATGGAGACTCCCATCTGTGTATAACATGAAGGGCTTGTCAAACTGCGCATAGGCGAGTATTGGTGCACTCGTCAGGGCTTCCTTCAACTCCTCGAACGCCTGTTGTTGTTTCTCTCCCCATGGAATGGGCTGGTTCTTTGGCCCCCGGGAGGTCCCCCTCAGCAATTCGTTCAGCGGTCCTGCCTTCTTTGAAAAATTTCTTATGAAGCGCCGGTAATATCCAGCTAGGCCCAAGAATGCGCGAAGTTCCCTGAGGGTTCTTGGGACAGGCCAGCGTTGTACCGCTTCCACCTTGCTGCTTGCCGGTTGCACCCCCTCAGCAGAGACAATATGCCCCAGGTACTCAATCTGTGTCTGGAACAGCCGGCACTTCTTGGGCTTGACCTTGAGCCCATGCTCCATCAGGCGCTTCAGGACTTGTCTCAGCCTCTGAAGATGTTGTTCGAAGGACGATCCGAAGACCACAATATCGTCCAGATAGATGAGCACTGACTCAAAGTTTAGGTCACCAAGACAATACTCCATGAGTCTTTGGAACGTGCCGGGGGCATTGGACAATCCAAAGGGCATCCTTCTGAACTCATACAAGCCCATCGGCAAGATGAACGCTGTTTTCTGTCTGTCTTCTGCTGCCATTGGCACTTGCCAGTATCCGCTCGCCAGGTCTAGGGATGAGAAGTATTTCGCCTTTCCCAATGCGGATAAGGATTCCTCGATCCGCGGCAAGGGATAAGAGTCTCTCACTGTCTTTGCGTTCAGCTTCCGGTAGTCGACACAGAAGCGTAAGGTGCCGTCTTTTTTTCGGACCAGCACCACCGGGGCAGCCCACGGACTCTGACTTGGTTGTACCACGCCATTATCCAACATTTGATGTAACATCTCCTTCACTTCTTGGTACATGTTTGGTGGGATCTGTCGATACCTTTCACGGATTGGGGCCGTGTTCCCGGTCGGTATTCGGTGCTCGATAGCAGACGTACAGCCAAAGTCTTCGTCATGCCTAGAAAATGCAGCTTGGAACTCCCATAGGGTCTCTTCCACTAGCCGTACTTGGTCTGGACTCAAAGAGGGACGGTTTATTCCCATCATTTCCAGGATCTTCCTCCCATTCCACTCGGGCGTGGGTTTTTCAGGTTGATCCATCTGTACCGCCAAGGTCCAAACGTCCCCTCTCTCTTCCCTAAGAGTAAAGGGTCTTCTCCGGGCTGTCTCACCCTGGTGTAGGAAGACTCTGGCGACCTTGACTCTCCTTGGTAGGGTCACTTCATGATCCTGTAGATTCACGCACCGCACCGGCACTCGCCCGTTTCGGACTGTGGCCACCACTCGCCCAAACATCACACCAGTTATCTCTTCACACCGCTCTACCGGTTCCAGCTCGACATCCAATCCGTCCACATTCAGATTGGTCCCCACAGGCAACATCAATGTCCGTTCCTGCCGGGGAGGTATTTTTACGGGCGCACCATTCGGGGTATACACCGCCCCCAGCCGGTGGTTTTCAGGGAGTCCCTTCTGGATTCGGCAAGTCTGGACAATTTGCCGGAAAACTTGCTGTGTTGGCCTATGTGCCGTAGTCCGCTTCCAGTACTCCGGTCCTTTCTTGGTGAAAAGCACGTGGTTCAGGTCTCGCAACACATTCATGCCTAGAATCACCGGGACCTCCGGCAAGTAGGTAGACTTGACAAGGATAACTCCCTTGACTCCTAATTCTTGGCCACAGGCCCGAAGCCGCATCCAGACTACCCCATGTACAGGGATAGTTCCATTATCTGCCGCTCTCAGTCGGATAACCATTCCGGTGTTTGGTCGCATAAGGTGGCCATGATGCCGTTCAAAATAGTCTAAGGGCATTGTTGTCACTTCAGAACCCGTATCCACTAGGCAGGGGACCTTCTTTCCCTCAAAACTCACTTCCAGCACGGGGCTTTTTGCGATCAAATCATGTGGGCTTTTTGGAGCACTTGGGCCCCCTGATACCCCCGCGGTGCGCCCTCTTATCGCGGAGGTCTCCCGTTTAACGGCGGTGAGTTGCTGGGCCTGGCCCTTCTCGGTCCTGGGCAGTTCCTTGAGATATGCCCGAACTCTTGACATTGCCAACATTGAACATTGCTATAGTCCCACTCCCGAGGTGGTGGCCTTTGTCGCAGTTGGGGGTCAGGAGGAGAGCGATACCACGGCCGTGATGGAGATGGCCTTCCCTGTGGTTCCTCTGTTTGCCACATGGGGGGTCTTGCTGAGCATTGACATGGGGGCCCGTCTGAGGGAGTTGGTAACGGGTTCCCAGCAGCAGGAGTCTGTACCCTACTCTGCACCTGGCTCAATTGTTGGGTTAGCGCATCTATAGTACGCTGCATTTCTCTCATCTGGGCCTCTGTCTCACCCCCTACAGCATTGGTCATCACCCTTCCAGCTCTCTGCATGGCGACCTGACCCACCTCTGGCTCCTCCATTTGAGTCCTGGCGATGGTCTCCTCCAGAATCTGGACAAAGGTCAGGGTCTTGTCCGCCAGCACGCGGTTCTGTAGTTCCCGCCTCACCGTACTCAAACATAATCCCCGAATAAAATAGTCCCTCAACAGCTCGTCATCTTCCTCAGGGGCACGCTGGGCGTGGGATTCGGCCCTCCGGACATCAGCTAACAACCCCTGTAGTTCATTAGCATACTCAGGGACGGTCTCCCCCTCCCTCTGTCTCCGATTAACAAACCGGGCAAGTAAATCAACTGACGGGGCACGGTTCCCGTAAACCTTCTCCAACCTGTTTACTATGTCTGTCACCGTACTCCTCTGGGACTCTGGCAGTAATGTGATTGTCCGTCGGGCATTCCCTTCCAGAGCATTTATCGCTACCTCCGGTTGGAGTTCGGGGGCTAGATTACACAGTTTAATCGCACTCCTCAGTCGTTCAGTCCAATCGGTCAGCAACATGTTATGTCCGTCAAATTTAGTCAGTTGGTTTAAGATGGCACCTGCTGGTAAACACCTGACTGGGGCTGTCGGTGCAAGGGTAGGTGCAACAGGCGGGAGGACAGCACCTACAGCCACCCCGCCATTAGGCACACGGTCCGCGTCCACCAAGGGCGCGTCCCCAGATGCGTTGTCCATGTCCATGGTGGCACCGTATCCTGCCGACTACGCCAAAAATGTAAGGGGGGAGGAGGAAGGGAAAGACACGGCAGCCGACTGGCTACCGGGGCTCTTGCAGGAACTTTTAGGATACAGCGGTTCCACGGACAGGCACAACCACACCAGACACGAAGTAAGAAATATAAATTTTACTCTATACCCTTTTGGGGTGAACTCCAGGCTAACAGGCCTGATGAAATCAATAATTACAAGACACTCAGCCGAGGGCTGAGACCCCTGAGTGACACTGCACCGTGACCTAATATGTCAGAACTAGTGAACTATGCCTTTAACTAGCGGCTACATATATATAGCAGCTGCAATTTACCTATTAATACCAAGCTAACAAAACAATGTAAGTATGCAGAGGAAGATCACCTGCGGTGTCACACTGGGGTTAACAATATCACAGTTTACTATTTAACTTACCCACTCCCCAATATCCACATTTCAACACACTACCCCAACCCTGCAGGGAAGACTTCAGCAACCGGTTTTGTTTTATCAGAAGTTGGTGCTTAGCTGCACAAGTCTTAGTGAAACAAATAACTCCTCTTATGACATACTTCTGGTACTATAATCCAGGATATAGTGTCTCTTTTGAATAGCAGGACAACACGTGCTGTATCTCCGTTTGGATAGAACTCGCTTTAAAGCAAAATGGCCGGAACCAGTCTATGCTAGGTTTTTGGCGCCAAAAAAAAAAAAACTATTTACTGCGTGTATACACTATTCACCCTTATGAAAGGTGAATCGGAGCTCCGCTTACCCGGGTTAGCAAGGGGGCGAACAGTCAGATGGACTTTCCGAAGGAAACAGGAATTTCTTTGCCTCCAGGCAACTGGAACACGGTGTCACAAGGGCTGGTCCTTCTTGTCATCCGCTCCGCGGCGTCTGCACAGCAATCGTCTCCAACTCTCCTGACATGGGAACCAGCAACAGGTTCGGGCTTCTCCAGAGCTGGCCCTGGCCTGAAACAAGCGTTGCAGGGCAGCGGATGGCAATGGATTGTCCCTCAGATCTCTCACTGCTCACAGCCAGCTTCTTCTCCCCCACTACAGCAGTCCACTTCCTCAACTCGTCACTTCCTGGTTTTTCCTTTAC
Source organism: Leptodactylus fuscus (assembly GCF_031893055.1). Taxonomy (NCBI): domain Eukaryota; kingdom Metazoa; phylum Chordata; class Amphibia; order Anura; family Leptodactylidae; genus Leptodactylus; species Leptodactylus fuscus. The sequence continues at coordinate 17,883,889 of NC_134270.1, forward strand.
CTAACACAGCGGCATCTTGTGGTCAAAAAGAATTACTACAATAGAATTTTTCATTACAGAAACATCTCCTTTTACCACTGCTATTATCACATCACACACTTGTCAGTGAGAAGTGTTCTGAGACTGTATAGCATTAGTCACCCCGTGACATAACCACTAAATAGGGGCCTGTTCACATTATGTTTGGCTATCCTCTTTTAATATTTTTTTTATTCATTGATTGATTTTTTCATTCATTGATGCATTAACAGATGTATCAATTTTCTGTGTGGCTTCAGTCACATGTTTTAGTAATGAAGACATAAGACATACTGATAGAAAATTTAGATTGTGAGCACTACGTAGGACAATGACCAACAATGTCTGTAAAGCGCTGCAGAATATGCAAGAGAACAGCCTGGAGGCCAAATATCATGATCTAGTGGTCCTCACTCTGAAGTCTACTGCTAGATTATTAACTGTTTTGTCACCACTTTCTTACTTGAATTTTGCTACAAGCCTTACAATTTGTATGAAAATATATATAGAAATGTTATAAAATATTGGTTATTCTTGGCAGATGACTGTACCAGGACCTCAAAGGAACATCTCATAGCTTCAGATTATAAAGCAGATGACGGTGGTATCACACAAGATACATATGAAGAACATGCCATTATCCCAGATATACCCTCAGCCCTTCACAGCCAAGATCTATCATCTGATCCTTCTATACAGGTCCTATTTTCTGATCCATCACTGACTATGAAGCAAATTGAAAAACATCAACGAATTTATACAGAGGAGAATCCATATTCATATTCAGAATTTAGGGGAAGTTATACTTATAAATCAGAACTTCTTAAACTTTCAAAATTTCACAAAGGAAAAAAGTCATTTTCATGTCCCGAATGTACGAAATGTTTTACTCAACAGTCTAATCTTTTTGACCATCAAAAAACTCACATAGGGGCAAAACCATACTCATGTTCCAAATGTGGGAAATTGTTTAAAGGTCAGTCAAATCTTGTTAAACATGAGAGAATTCACACAGGAGAAAAGCCATATTCATGCTCAGAATGTGGAAAATCTTTTAACCAGAAATCACATCTTGTTTTACATCAGAGACGACACACAGGGGAGAAGCCATTTTCATGTTTACAATGCGGGAGATGTTTTAACCAGAAATCAGATCTTCTTAAACATGACAGAACTCACACAGGAGAGAAGCCATATTCATGTTCAGAATGTGGGAAATGTTTTACAGGTCAATCAAACCTTGTTAAACATCAGAGAACTCACACAGGAGAGAAGCCATACTCATGTTCAGAATGTGGGAAATGTTTTACAGATCGATCAAATCTTGTAAAACATCAGAGAAGTCACACAGGGGAGAAGCCATTTTCATGTTCAGAATGTGGGAAATGTTTTACATCTCAATCAGGTCTTGTTAAACATCACAGAATTCACACAAGGGAGAAGCTATTATCATGTTGAGATTGTGGAAAATCTTTTAACGTAAAATCAGATCTCAATACATCAGACAAGTCACACTGATAGATGTATGTCCAAAATTTGGGAAAGGTTCTACAGACATATGAAGCTGAATTATGATATTGCCAGGAAATGACCTATTCTTTACATCACATTTTTATACATTTTTTTTACCATTTGTTTGGTGGTGTTTTTTAATTTTACATGTTGTTGGCTATATTTAAAAAACAAAAAAAACTAAACTAAATTTTGCAATTCCACTAAGCCTAAAATAGTTTGTGAGTAGTCTTTTGATATCACTTCTGCTGCATCATCTGTGGTCCATCTGCACCAGGACAACCTGATTGTTGGCCAGTGTGGAATGCAATGCTGTATTCTGTCGAATTATCATGGAATAACAAGGCCCTGTGGGCAGCTTTTGGGGAAGGTCTGGCAGGTTGAATTAAAGATGAACTGGCACACAGCTATCTTACAGTTAGTTTGGCTGAGTTGACTTCCTCAACTACATATATCGACTTAAAATTTAAAGAATCAACTTGTTTAAGAAAGACTCAGTTGACTCCTTCCTTCCAATGGTTTTGCTTCCTTGTACTTCTGCCTGACATGTGACTGAAACAAATAGAGTTATGAGAGGGGGACCAACAGCAGAAGTGCAGTAATACTTTACTGTGAGGCAAGGCACACATCACTAGAAATTGCCTCTTCCATTTGAAACCCCAACACCTAGGGTTAGCAGAACAACTAAGAAGAAGACTTCTCTGCAAAATTGACAAATCAGCCCTTGGTTTCCCTTCACTGCATTACTATATCTAGAAAAATCCTTGAATTTGGTCTGTGTCAATGGAGTATCTCTTCCAAAACTTATCCAGTTCTCAACTGGGCCCATGGTTCTTCAGATGGGAACGTTGCCTATAGGGAAGTTCATTTTCTTTGACTTTGCCAAGTTTGCCATGCAGTGCTGCATTCTGTCGAGTTATCATGGAATAACAAGGTTCTGGTGGCAGCTTTCTGGGAAGGCCTGGTATGTTGGATTAAAGAAGAACTCAATTAACTTCTTCCTTCCAATGGCTTTTGCTTCCTTGTACTTCTGCCTCCCAAGCGACTGGAACAAGTAAAGTTATAAGAGGGGCACCAACAGCAGAAGTGCAGTAATAATTTGAGACTTTTTTAAGGCACACATCACTAGAAATTGCTTCTTCAGTTGGGAAACTCCAACACCTAGGGTTAGCAGAAAAACTAAGAAGAATCTCTGCAAAATTGACAAATCAGCCCTTGGTTTCCCTTCACTGCATTACTATATCTAGTAATCCCATAAGATGCATAATGTTTATATCTAGGAAAATCCTTGATTGTGGCCTGCATCAACAGAGTATCTCATGGATCCCATGGACCCATGGATCTCCAAGTGGGAACGTTGCCTATAGAGAAGATAATTTTCTTTAGCTTTGCCAAGTCCACCAGCCCATTGCTTCTGATATTACTCTGGTTACATCTGCATACTGCAGTCATTATCTGGGTCAACAGAAAAATCTCCCAGGGAAGGCTCAATGGTTCAGATGTAGTATTCGTGAAGAAGACTGCAGTTGTGCTTCATACATTCACCATTTAGCACTTGAAGAGGATTCCTGTCATTTCCACAGGTGGAAAATAGATTTTGCCTACAAAAATGCTAACACCAACCCCCTAATTATTACCATGATACTCACCACCACCAGGGGTATTAGGAAGATCTGGGCATTGACCAACACTCATCCATCTGAAGTGATGGTAGACCATTTGGCAGTCTCAGGATGGTATTATCAGGTCTTCCCACCTTGATAATGCTAGCTTTCTACTGCTTGATAATTGGCTGACTATGCAATATTTGGCATATCCCCACATCATTTTTTTCAATTATTTATTTATTTTGAAAAAAAATAACCAAAGGCCACATCAATACCAGCCATCAATTCAGGTACATCACAAACATCCAGTATTGACCGTTGGCCATGTCCCTTGTGCACATGGATTTCTCCAGAATCACTGACATTTTTTATGACATTCTGTACTGCAGACGGTGGGATATTCAAAGTCTTTACAATATTACCCCGAAAAACATTTTTTGGATGTTTTTCCACAGTTTTGGAAAATTAAACCTCCAGCTGTTGTTCATTAATAACACTTACTTTTCTAGCCTTTTATTAACACAGCCTGGAAAACCCCTTTAACTGTAAATTGAGAAAAAGTTGTTTGGTCTACTAAAAATTTACGAGTAAAGATTCTGTCCTACAAATTGGGTCCTCGGTTTATTGGTCCTCATGAGATTCTTGAAGTAATGAATCCTGTCTCTTTTTGTTTGTGTCTTCCTCCTTTCCCTAAGATGCATGTTTTTCATAAGTCTCTTTTAACCGGTTAAGGACCAGGCCCAGAAGTACATTAAGGACCGGGCCTCTTTTTTCAAAACTGACATGTGTCACTTTAAATGGCAATAACTTTGAGACGCTTTAACTTACACAAGTGATTTTGAAATTGTTTTTTCGTAACACATTATACTTCACGTTAGTGGTAAACACTAATCAATATTTTTGTATTTATTTATAAAAAAAACTAGCAAATTTGATGGAAATTTGGAAAAAATTGCAATTTTCAAAATGTGAAATTCTCAGCTTTTCAGGCAGATAGTCATACCATCCAAATACATGAATAAATATTATCTCCCATATCTCTGCTTTATATCGGCATCATCTTTTGATCGTCTTTTAATTCATTTTGGACGTTACAAGGCTTACAAGTGTAACAGCGATTTTCCAGATTTACAAGAAAATTCCTCAAACTAATTTTTTAGGGAACACTTCAGTTCTGAAAGGAATTATAAAGGCCTATATAATAGAAACCCCCATAAATCACCCCATTTTCAAAACTACACCCCTCAAATTATTCAAAACAGCATTTGGGATGTTTGTTAACCCTTTAAGCATTTCATAAGAATAAAAATAATATGGAGGTCAAATTTAGACATTTCATTTTTTTTCACTAATACATTCATTTAGACCTAAAATTAACACATTCACAAAGGGTTAAAGGAGAAAATGCATCTCACATTTTGTTATACAATTTCTCCCGTGCACAGAAATACCCCACATGTGGGTGTAAACTGATTTTTGGGCACACGGCAGTGCATGAAAGGGAAGGAGTGACACTGGGTGTTTGAACAGCATATTTTGCTGGAATAATTTTCAGGCACCATGTCACATTTGCAGAGCCCTTAGCGTACCAAAACAATGGAAACCCCCCAAAAGTGACCCCATTTTAGAATCTACACCCCTCACAGAATTCATCAAGGGGTATAGTCAGCATTTTGACCCTACAGTTGTTCCACAGATTTTACTAACATTGGAATGTGTAAAAGAAAAATTACTAAAATGTCACTTTATCCCCAAAGTTTTCATTTTCACAAGGGGTTAAAGGAGTAAAAGCCCCCCAAAGTTTGTTAAACAATTTATCCTGAACACGGCAATACCCCATATGTGGCCATATTCTGCTGTATGGGAACATGGCGGGGCTCAGAATGGAAGGAGCGCTATTTGGCTTTTGGATGGCAGATTTTGCTGGAATAATTTTAGGTGCCATGTCTGATTTGCAGAGCCCCTAGAGAACCAATACAGTGGAAACCCCCTAAAAGTGACCCCATTTTGGAAACTACACCCCCCACAAAACATATCAAAGGGTAGAGTGAGCATTTTGACCCTACAGCTGTTTCACAGATTTTATTAACATTGGGACATGAAAATGAAAATTTACTTTTTTTCCAACAAACTGTCAATTTAGCCCCAAATTTTTCATTTTCACAAGAGGATAAAGGAAAAAAAGCTCCCTAAAGTTCGTTACACAATTTCTCCTGAACACAGAAATGCCCCATATGTGGTCATAATCTACTGTATGGGAACATGGTGGGGCTCAGAATGGAAAGAGCGCTATTTGGCTTTTGAAGGGCAGATTTTGCTGGAATATTTTTCAGGTGCCATGTCGAATTTGCAGAGCCCCTAGTGTACCAATAAAGTGGAAACCCCCTAAAAGTGACCCCATTTTGGAAACTACACCCCTCATAGAATTTATCTAGGGGTTTGGTGAGCATTTTGGCCTCACAGCTGATTCACAGATTTTATTAACAATGGGACGTAAAAATGAAAAATTACTTTTTTTTTCCAATTAATCGTCCATTTAGCGCCATATTTTTAATTTTGCAAGTAGCTGAAGAATTAAAAGCCCCCCAGAGTTTGTTACACAATTTCTTCTTAACACGGCAATACCCCATATGTGGCCATAATCTGCTGTATGGGTACATGGTGGGGCTCAGAATGGAAAGAGCGCTATTTGGCTTTTAGAAAGCAGAAGTGGCTGGAATAGTTCTCAGGTGTCATGTCGCATTAGCTGAGCCCCTAAAGTATCAATACAATGGAAACCCCCCATTGTGACCCCATTTTAGAAACTACACAGGTGACAGTAAACTGGAATTCACCAAGAAGTGACCCCATTTTGTAGGGACAATTTTAGGGCCTCTGCAAATGTGACGTGGTGTCCAAAAACAAAGAATCTAAATCTGCACTCCAAAAGCACATATCGCTCCTTCACATCTTCGCCCTGCTGGTACCCAAATAGCGGTGTATGCCCACATGTATGACACTAGTGTACCCCGGATAACGGACTTAATGCCATATGTGGGTATAAATGGCTGTTTGGGCACAGCCGGGCACAGAAGGGAAGGAGCGCTATTTTGGTTTTTGGAGCACAGTTTGGTTTTAGGACACCATGCCACTTTTGCAAAGCCCCTGAATTGCCAATAAAGTGGAATCCGCAGACATGTCACCCCATTTTGGACACTAGCCCACTGATGGGATTTATGAAGTGTTGTAACGAGCGTTTTTAACCCTTGAGTGTTGCATTTATTTAGTTTCCAGAAATGAAATCACAGCTGATAATGAGAAGTTAAAAATGAAAAATTTCCAGAGATTCGCCATTTTAGTGCCCGATATGTTGTGCCCAACTTATGTCAGCAGAGACACTCCAAAAACTGGTAAGCGGGTATCCCGGGCACAACAGCTTTTAGAGCGTTCATCTCTGATACAAGGCGGGCACAACATATTACGCACTGAAATGATGTATTCCTGGAAAAATTGTCATTTTCACCTCTCACAATCAGCTTCGTATTCATTTATGGATAATAAGTTATAGCAACACTTGGGGGTTAAAAATGCTCTCTGTACCCCTGGAGAAATCCTTCAGGGGTGTAGTTTCCAAAATAAGGTCACATATCAGGGGATTCCACTTTACTGGCGTTTCAGATCTACAAAAGTGTCATGGCATCCAAAAACCAAACCGTCTGTGCTCCAAAAACCCAATAACCCTTCTTCCCTTTTGCGTCCAGCTGTGCCCTAATATCAGTTTATACCCACATATGACATTACGTCCGTTATCCTGGGTACACCAGTGTCATACATGTGTCATACATGTGTCATAAACTGCAGTTTGGGCGCACAGCAGGGCGCAGAAGCGATGGAGCGCGATGCGGCTTTTGGAGTACAGATTTTGATGTTTGGTATCTGGACGCCATGTCATGTTTGTAGAGCCTGTAAGGTACCAGAAAAGTGGATTCCCCAAAGGAGTGACCCCATTTTGAAAACTGCACCCCTCAAAGAATTTATCAGGGGGTGTAGTGAGTATTAGTATCCCAGACGTGACTGCACAGCGGATGGCGAAGAGGGAATGTATAAGCTGTGCGGAGAACATTGCAGACACCAAATTCCCTACTATGTCCCAGTAGCTCCTATGATTGGGGGAGTCACTCTGGGGGTCACTTTGGGGGTCACTTCTGGTGTTTTTTCGCTCATAAGCTGTAAATCTGGGGTGTCCCCTGATATTCGCTCGCACAGCTTATATATTCCCTATCTGCCGCAGCCAGTTGTGTTCTAATAATTTGGCGATTTTTGGGGGGTTTTGCCTTGACATTGCTAGATGCTATATTTTCTTTATTTTTCTGGTGACGTGGCCATATAAGGGCTTGTTGTTTGCAGGATGAGATGCATTTTGTAATGACACCATCTTTGGGTGCCTACAACTTACTGATTACATTTTATTAACTCTTTCTTGCTGGATTAAAAAAAAAAAAAATCAATCCTGCATTGAGTTTTACATTTTAAATTTTTCGCCATGCAGCGTACAGCATAAGTAACATGTGTCCTTTATTCTGCGGGTCGGTACGGTTACGGCGATACCTCATTTATGTTATTTTTTTATGCGATACTAAGTCTGCAGAACAAAAACACATATGGGGACATAAATCAATGTTTTTTGCATCGCCATCTTCTGAGACGTAACATTTTTATTTTTCGGTTGACAGTGTTGGTTGAGGGCTTATTTTTTGCGGGAAAATGTGCGCTTTTTATTGGCACTGTTGTGGGGTGAATATGACTTTTTGATCACTTTTTATAGCATATTTTGTAGGATGAGATGGCAAAAAATCATTATTTCCGGCGAGTTTTTTCCGTTTTTTTTTTCCGACGTTCACCGTGTACATTAAATATTATTTCAGTTTTATTGTACAGGTTGTTACGGACGCGGCGATACCAAATATGCATTGCTTTTTTTAATTTTTAGTGCTTTTTTTTATATAATTCATTTTGTATAGAAAAAAAGGGATTTTTGGACTTTAGAACTTTATTACTTTTTTCATACACTTTATTATTTTTTTTTTAACTTTTTTTTTACTTTTTCATGTGTCCCTTTAGGACACTTGAATCAGTTGATGCTTTGATGAAAGCATCAACTGATTCTACACAGTAGCAGACAGGACACGAGCAGGACATGAACCTGCTCGTGTCCTGTAAGCTGCAGAGGAAGTGAGCTGCATCGCTCACTTCCTCCACCGCCTGGCAGGATCACCAGGTATGTGGGGGCTCCGGTAGTCTGGGGTCACTGGCCAGACCCCAGACTACCTGTTACTGACATCGGCACCCCTCGATCTCGCCGCGGGGGGTGCCGATCACTTTAAATTATCGGCGGATCCCTTTCGATCGCGCCGTGATGTTTCACGGCGCGATCGAAAGGGTTAACACGTCCAGTCGGACTGAGTTCCGACTGGACGTTATGGAGGAAGGGGTTAGGTGTTAGTAACACCTAACCCCTGTCCCCCCCGCACCCCTCCCCCCGCCAGAAAGGTACCTAAAGGCCGGACGTATTTTGACAATAGTCCGGTCTTTAGGTACCAGCACATGAGGCCGTAAATTTACGTACGGCGGTCCTCATGTGGTTAAAGTATTTGCCGCGGTTACTCCGCTCTGTAAACCAAGAAGGGACCTGAATAATGAATTTGGGTCCAGTTCTTTCAGATCATGCAGATTTTTTAGTTAGAAATTTTCACAAAAACTTTTTCTTGAAATCTGGTCTGGGGGTCAAGGGTCCAGTGGCATATCATAAAATGGGAGGCACTGTCAGGAATTCCAACAAACTAGTCGCCACTAGGGTTGAGCAATTGGGATCGGAAAAGATTGGATCCCGATCGACGATCGAGCAAATGTCACGATCAGGATCGGTTGGCAAATGATCGGAAATCGGATTTTGAAATCTCAAGATTGGCTCAACCCTAAAAGTGACTTTTCCCATAGAGAAGCATTGACTAGGGTTGCGCGATCAGGATTGGAAAAGATCGGATCCCAATCGGTAATGGAGCAAATTTCACAATCGCGATTGGCTGGGAAATGATCGGAAATCGGATTTTAAAATCAATCCTGCAATCTCAAGATTGGTTCAACCCTAGTCGCCACCTTAAGGTTTCCATGACCATCTAACAAATTCTTTGGCTCTGCAAAGCCGGTCAGAACTTTAAGAACCAGAGATTTGCCTCATCATTCATTCATCACTCATCAATTGCTGAAGTTCAGTCTTGTGCCTGTGATTGTCGTATGCAGTTGGGCTCTTTACTATCCTACAGAAGATTAATTTACTACTGATCTCCTAGATCTGAATTCTGGCCTCTGGTTTGGATTTGGTAGTAACTTCTTGAATTCGACATCTACTTGGACTCCTTAGGGTAAGTTCACACAGAGTTTTTTTGCTCAGGATTTTGAGGCCGTAATCGCCTCAAAATCCTGACCAAAAAGACAGCTCCCATTGAAATCAATGGGAGCCACTCAGGAGCTTTATCTGGGAGCCAGAAGAAACAGCTCCCGGAAAAAGGAAGCGAGATGCAAATACTTCAGGCTGAGTTGCCTCGCGATTTGGCCTGAAGACACAACTTCCTCCGGACTAGGCCCATTCATTGGGCCTAATCCGGAGCAGAGTGTGAGGCTGGATGCCGGTGCAGTGCATCGGATTTCAGTCGTGGCGACCCGTCTTTTGGACCGGAATCTGAGGCGGGCCTTCGCTTCAGGTTCTGGTCCAAAAAACTCCATCTGAACTTACCCTTACACTCCTGGTACAACCTCGGCTTGTTCATTACTCCCTTAATCCTCCGAAAGGTAACTGATTTTGTTCTTTATAAGTGCACCTGTTGTCTTATGCTTTTCTTGGCTTTGTGACCTGGGTCACGAGCAGACAAGTCCATCCTGCCTTGCTGGTCACTGATCCCTCCCCTCTAACATGGATGTGCCACGCCAAGAAGAGAATCGCCTGCAAAACTTTAAGTTAACTGTGGAACACAGGGCAGGCAAGCTGCAGGGAAATGCCAATGCTCTATCCAGGACCCATTGTATGTGGGTCAAATGTGCCCGCCCCTTCAGGACTGAACAAAGGGGAAGGGGGGTATGTGAGAAGGTGAAAGGTACAGTGCTGGAGTCCAGATATATCAGCCCCAGGCTTTTGATCTATGTGTGGTCCAGAGCGAATCGAGTCGACCTCAGCCCAGGTCTAGATCCTGAGCTCATTATTGGGCCAGAAAAGGCTGCAGTTCTTGCATTGTAGGGCAGTTCCATGAGGTGAAAGGACGTGGATGGTTCTGTCCTGTAACCCTGATCCCGGTGAGACAATATGGCTCCTGTTTTGTTTGTGTGGCTGAAAGTAAGCCACACATATAGTTGGGTTAAACTACTGTTAGTCACTCAGACGAGCAGGTTTTTAAAAAAAAAAATAAAAAATTTTGCCTGAAGATAGAGCTGTATTTTCTGTGATCAATTTGTGCCTGAAGTCCAGGTTTACAGTATTTATTTTCCAGTTTTTTTTTCTAAATAAACCAGTTTGCAGCACATTTTGTGTTCCTGTCTTGACTGTTTGGGTCCACGACACTACTTCTATGAGCTAACTTCCCTACAGTGTTCATAGTGGCACAACCCCTTTAGTACCAGATAACATATAGCTTACATTATACCAGTTACTAAAATGTAAATTACATACTGAGCTCTGCTGCGTAAACAGTTATATTATATGAATATTACATACACATATCCCTGTGCCATACATGCACAGTCCTGCTCTGTACACATCATACACACACAGGTCTGCTCCATACACGTCATACACACACAACTCTGCTCCATCGACGTCATACACACACAGCTCTGCTACATACACATCATACACACACAGCTCTGCTCCATACACATCATACACACAGCTCTACTACATACACATCATACACACACAGCTCTACTCCATACACATCATACACACACAGCTCTGCTCTGTACACGTCATACACACAGCTCTGCTCCATACACATCATACACACACAGCTCTGCTCCATACATGTCATACACATACAGCTCTGCTCCATACACATTATACACACACAGCTCTGCTACATATACATCATACACACACAGGTCTGCTCCATACACATCATACACACACAGCTCTGCTCTGTACTCGTCATACACACAGCTCTGCTCTGTACACATCATACACACACAGCTTTGCTCCATACATTTGATATACACACAGCTCTGCTCCATACACATCATACACACACAGCTCTGCTACATCCAGCAGAGTCCTGTATACACTGAGCACATAACCAGGTAACACCTCACCATGTGATCACTTGACTCCTCCCACACATAGTACTGATCACATGACTGTGACATCATCACAGGTCCTGTAGCTCCAGAGGAAGCAGGTATATAGTTTATATATAATGTACAGGTGGAGGTATATGGGTGTGTGTGTATATATACATATATTTGTATATAGTGTACATATGGGGTAAGTGTGTATATATACATAGCTCTCAACTGTCCCGCATTCAAGGTCATGTCCCGAGTTCCCGGTCGGTGGGAGGTTTGTCTTGGAATCATCTCTTCTGCGTCTGAAGAGGACACCGATGAGATGAATACAGTGGTGAAGCAGGAGCGGACAGCCCCTCCCTCACCACTGAGACCCCCAAGTGCTCCGGACTATACTGTGTGGGGAGCACAAAGAGAAATAACTGGGAATGGGCGGTGTCAATTTAGAAATGGGAGGAGCTAAATAAAAGTTTGGAAGTATGTACAGCTATACATACTGTATATAGTGCACAGGTGGAGGTATGTGTGTATATCTATATGCACACACCTATTCCTCCACCTGTATATATTTAGTGTACATATATAGTTTATAGTATACAGGTGGCGGTGTGTGTGTATATATATATATATACACTCCCAGCGGACCTGAACCCAGCACAGATGTGAATCTAGCCTCAGTCAGCCAACTGGCATTTTTTAGCAGGATAATGCTCACCCGCACACAAGTATGTATTCCTTAGAGTTCTGATTGGCTGCTATGGGCATGAAAACATGATCTAGAGACAGACAGCCATGTATATAGATAACAACTAATCCCATTACAGATTTTTATCTTTGCTATAAGAAGAAACGTATTGAAAAGTGAACTCTCAAAGCATGGTTGTAGAGCGGAATCTGCTGCATCTGTAGAAAGGTGTTCAGTATTGAGTAAGGCAAGTTACATTGCACCAGAAAAAGGAACCCATTGAATTCAATGGGCGGCTTTTTTTTCAGCACTGAATCTGACACGGATTCCACACCAAATTCAGCACCATTTTCCTCCGTGTGAAAGCACTCTTACAGATAAAGAGCAGGTTTCCTTGTGCCTCTGTGTTTAAGAAGTGAGTCACGAAGAGGTCTTTGGCATGTGAGAGGAAACCCAGGTAAACATGGGGAGAACATACAAACATCTTGCAGATGTTGTTCTTGGCTGAATTCAAACCAGGGACGCTGCAAAGAAAAAGTGACAGCCTCTGAACCACAATGCTTTTGCAAAATTCAGGTCAACCCAGTACCTTACAACATATATATACACACACACTATTATCTACGCGCATGTATTCTCCTGTTATTTTATCATAGCTATTATGCTATTTTTATATGCAGGTTCCAACAATACAGGATCTTCTCTGTGGACATTTTAGGTCATATAAGATCATTTTTCTGATTGACCCCTTGAGGATGGAGAGACGCAGAGACAAGATGACAGAAAGTATAATAAATCTGACCTTACAGATACTGTACGAGCTTACTGGAGAGGTGAGAGATTCTGATGATGTCACATTACATCATTCTTATCTATAGTGATAACAGATGATATGACTGGAGAGGTGAGGGACTCTGGGAATGGATGGAGTGATATGTATTAATGTGTCTCTCCATAAACAGGATTACACAGTAGTGAAGAAGACCTCTAGTGGGCGCTGTCAGGCTCCTGTGTCTAAACTAAGAAGGAGAACCCTGAGCCCAATCCCGGGGCCTCCACCTCACTCCCTGATACATGAGGAGATCAATAGACAGAAGATCCTAGAACTCACCAACAAGATGATTGAGCTGCTGACTGGAGAGGTGACACTGCTGGGAATGCTGGGACATTATACAGGAGAGCTATGAAGGGATCTGGTGATGACTGTATCATTGTGTTGTCAGGTTCCTATAAGGTGTCAGGATGTCACTGTCTATTTCTCCATGGAGGAGTGGGAGTATTTAGAAGGACACAAAGATGTGTACAAGGAGGTGATGATGGAGGATCAGCAGCCCCTCACATCAGCAGGTAATAGACATGACTAAATACACACGGCCTCTCATTATCTGTATGGAAAGAATGAATTCAGTCCCTGTATGTGTTTCCTCCAGTTCCATCCAGTAAGAGAACATCACCGGAGAGATGTCCCAGTCCTCTTCTACCACAGGACTGTAATGAAGAAAATGTCCTCCAGGATGATCAGGTAGATCTGGTCCCATAAATACACAATTAAATCTGTTGAGCTAGCAGGAAAGGTTGTGCAGTGTGTGAGCAAGCAACATCCTGCTGAAATGCCATTTGGCTAGCCTTCCATGAGAGACAACTTAAGTGGTCATAGGATGTCCTGCACATAATGCTGAACTGTTAGCAGTGCTCTTATTACTACTAAGGGTGACCGACTGTCCTATGTGATGTCTCTCCAGATCATCACAACAGCGTTTGGGGCAGTGTGTCACTCAATAGCAAACTTGGGATTGAAACGCTTGCTACGATACCTCCATACTTAAACCAGACTGTTGTTTGATTTTATGCAGAACCTGGTTTTGTTCCTCAAAACAATGCAGTTCCAGTCTGTAGCAGTCATTGAAATAACCATCTGGCTTCTTTAAGTCCAATGATTCACCATCTCTAGTCTGTTATCTGTGCAAAATGTCTTTGAGTGCATTACAGAGGCAAGTCTAGGAGTCAACGATTTCTCACCAAGAGGTATACTACCCAAAGTAGCCTCTAGGAGCCTTATTATAAGGCAACAAGGAAAGCATTTTACAGCCTCCTGTGGCAGGATCCAAATATCTGATCAGACCCCACTTGTAATCATTTAGGGTCCATTCACACTGAGTTTTGTGGTGCTGTTTTTGCCACAATAACTCATGTAAAGAATACACGCTGAAAATAAGACTCCTATTGACCTCAATGAGATTATTTTTATACGTGTAAAAAAACGCGTCACAAAACACGACACTTTTTTTGTCGCTTTTTTACTCATATAAAAAAAATCTCATTGAAGTCAATAGGAGTCTTATTTTCAGCGTGTATTCTTTACATGAGTTATTGTGGCAAAAACAGCACCACAAAACTCAATGTGAATGGACCCTTACATGTTTGTCTGAGAGAACTGCAGGGGGAGTTTTACATCAGTCTGACCTTTCTGTCTTGGTGCGGTATGATGACTTGTGTTATCATTTTTGTTCATCATGAAAATTAAAGGAACTGTCCAGGAATTGGAGCAGCCCACGGTGCTTCTGGGAGAGGTGTAAAATAAAATAAATAAAAACATACGCACCTGTCCTCTGTGCTCCATTTCCTGTTGCCAGTGCCCTTTCCATCTTATGTCGGGGATGTGTTGCCCGAAGCCCAGACCCTCATGTGACTGGAGAGGAATTGGTGATGTCACTCACATACACCTCTGATTTCTTACTAGTGACCGATAAGGCCGATGATTGCTCTGAGTTCTCTGGGATTTTTCTTCTCCTATAAAACATCCCATGTGACTTCTCCATCCGTCTGGTGACTTTACAATATTTGTTTCACAGCTTTTGTATCCGGGTGACAATCTGAACAATATTAATGCTCCGGAGACATCTGTGAGGGGTGATGAGCGTACGGAGGACATTGCTACAGGTGACTGCCCAGGTGAGTAGTCACCACTAAATAGAGGCCAGTTCACATTATATTTAGCTATCCTGTATTGCTTGTTTGATTTTATTTTTTTTTAAATGGATTGTTAGTTTATTCGTAGTGATTACTTTACAGAGTTTAGTTTCTGCAAATACGGAAACCTCTACCAGGTCATTAATAAAGATATTAAACAGGAGAGGACCCAATACTGACCCCTGTGGTCCCCCACTGATAACTGTGACCCAATCTGAATCACACCAGAACGCCCTGAAACTTTATGGGCTGTTCCATAGAGATACACAAACTCCTAGTACAATTATGAATAATTACACTGGAGAATGAAGATTTTCCTTCCTGAATACTTTTGATTGTTTCTCATGTAATTTGATCTGCTGATCATGAAAACCTTGGGACCCCACAAACAGTAACCTAATCTGCTTTAAAAAAAAGTGGTTACCCGCAGAATTATGGTCTATGGGGCCCACCAGGTTTCCACTAAAAAATGTAGAAAAATGGTTGCAGGACTTTTCTCTCTGCATTTTTAAAGTGTAATGGGGAACGAGATCAGACGCAGGTGTCAACATCACACAGGCCCACCCAACAACTCAGGAAGTAGAAGAGAGTAGGTGAAAATTTTGGATGGGAAAATACATTTGGATGGGAAAAGCCATCCATTTGGATGGGAAAAGCTTTTATTGTTCAAAGATAATAAAATAATTTTTCTTCTTGGCAGATGACTGTACCAGGAACTCAGAGGAACATCTCATATCTTCAGATTATAAAGCAGATGATGGTGGTATCACACAAGATACATATGAAGAACATGCCATTATCCCAGATATACCCTCAGCCCTTTACAGCCAAGATCCATCATCTGATCCTTCTATACAGGTCCAATCTTCTGATCCATCATCTGATCCTTCTATACAGGTCCAATCTTCTGATCCATCATCTGATCCTTCTATACAGGGCCAATCTTCTGATCCATCATCCGATCCTTCTATACAGGTCTTATCTTCTGATCCATCACAGACTGAGAAGCAAAATAAACGTCGCAGGAGTGTAGAACAAAAAATAGCTCACACAAAGAAGAATCGGAAATCAAAACGTCAAAAAATTCATACAGAGAAGACATACTCATGTTCACAATGTGGGAAACGGTGTAGCAATAAATCAAATCTTGTTACACATGAGAGAACTCACACAGGGGAGAGGCCATTTTCATGTTCAGAATGTGGGAAAAGTTTTAAGGTAAAGTTTCATCTACAATTACACGAGAGAATTCATACAGGGGAGAAGCCATTTTCATGTTCAGATTGTGGGAAATGTTTTAGCCAGAAATCATCTCTTGTTAAACATCAGAGAATTCACACAGGGGAGAAGCCTGTTTCATGTGCAGAATGTGGAAAATGTTTTAATGCAAAATCACATCTTGTTCTACACCAAAGAATTCACACAGGAGAGAAGCCATTTTCATGCTCAGAGTGTGGGAAATCTTTTAATATGAAATCAAATCTTGTAAAACATCTGAGAATTCACACAAACTTGAAGCCATATTCATGTTTAGAATGTGGGAAATGTTTTAGTGATAAATCAGATTTTGTTAGACATCAGAGACTTCACATAGGGAAGAAACCATTTTCATGTTCTGAATGTGGGAAATGTTTTAACCAGAAATCAAATCTTGTTAGACATCAGAGAGTTCACACAGGAGAGAAGCCATATTCATGCTTAGAATGTGGGAAATGTTTTAGGGATCAATCAGATTTTGTTAGACATCAGAGGATTCACATAGGGGAAAAGCCATTCTCGTGTTCAGAATGTGGAAAATGTTTTACAGACAAATCATATCTTATTACACATCAGAGATGTCACACAGGAGAGAAGCCATATTCATGTTCATATTGTGGGAAGTGTTATAGCGGTAAATTACATCTTGTTAGACATCAGAAAATTCACACAGGAGAAAAGCCATTCTCATGCTCGGAGTGTGATAAATGTTTTATCCAGAAAGCACATCTTATATTACATGAAAGAATTCACACAGGGGAGAAGCCATATTCATGTCTCAAATGTGGGAAATGTTTTAGCAATAAATCAGATCTTGTTAGACATCAGAGAACTCACACAGGGGAGAAGCCATTCTCTTGTTCAAAATGTGGGAAATGTTATACAGACAGATCAAATCTTGTTAGACATCAGAAAAGTCACACAAGGGAGAGGGCATCTCCATGATAACATGTGCGAAGTGTTGTGTTAAATTACATCTTATAAAAGATCAGAGAATTCTCATGGGAGAAGCTATTTTTATGCCCATAACTTGACAAGGGTTGACTTTCTAAAAGTATTTTATTTTTGAAATGCAAATGCAGTATTGTCTGGTGTCATATGAAAAATCAAAATCTCTGCTTTCATATGACACCAAGATCTCAGCTCTGTATTATTTGCAGAGGAATCACAAGTACCCCTTAAGGACCAGGCCATTTTTTGGTTTCGCATTTTCGTTTTTCCCTCCTCACATTTAAAGAGCCATAACTTTTAAATTTTTCAGTTCACAAAGTTGCATGATGGCTTATTGTTTGCAAGACAAATCATACTTTGTAATGGCACCATTCAATATGCTGTGCAATGTACTGGGAAGCTGGAAAAAAATTCAGAATGAGGTGCAATTGGCGAAAAAATGAATTTGCGCCATTTTCATATGGGTTTAATTTTTACAGCGTTCACTGTTTGGTGCAAATGACATGTTACCTGTGTTCTACGTGCCAGTACGAACACGGTGATACCAAATTTATATAGTATTTGAAATGTTTTGATACTTTTAAAAAAATGAAAAACTTTGCAAAATAGAAAAAAAAATTTGTGTCGTCATGTTCTGACACCTGTAACTTTTTCCATATTTACATGTATGGAGCTGGGTGTGGCGTCTTTTTATGCGGGACAAGATAACGTTTCTATTGATACCATTTGGGGAAAGATCTGATGGATTGATCACTTTTTATTCAATTTTTTATAGGAAGCAAAGTGTTGAAAAAAACGCTATTTGGCTATTTTTATTTTTTTGCCGCTACACCGTTTGCAGTATGGAACAAATGTTTTAATATTTTAATAGTTCGGGCATTTTGGAGCGCGGGGATACCTAATATGTTTATGTTTAATGTTCTTTATTTACTTTTATATCTGATCTAGGGAAAGGGGGGTGATTTGAACTTTTATATTTTTTACATTTTTTAAATACTTTTAAAAACATTTTTTTTTCTTCTTTTACATTTATGATCAGACCCCTTAGGTACCTTGAAACCTAGGGGGTCTGATCGCTTATACTATTCACTGTAATACTACAGTATTGCAGTGAATAGCAAAATCACAGCAGTTCTATTAGAGGCTGCCTCTGGCATTGTGCAATAGAACCAATGCTATGACAAGCCTGGAAGCCTTCAATAGGCTTCCGGCTGTCATAGCAACCAATCACCGCCCTCCTGTGAAGTTCAGGAGGGCGGCGATTGGGAAAATGGCGGCGCCCGTGCCGCCTGCACCATTTACACGCTGCGGTCGCGTTTGACAGTAAAGGGTTAAAAGCAGCGATCGGCTCGGGCACTGATCGCTGCTGTTAGTGGCAGGTCCTGTCTGTATTATACAGCTGGCATCTGCCGTGTATGGAGAGAGCTCAGCTCGTGAGCTCTCTCCATACATCCCCATGCGACCCATGCAGTAATAGTACGTCATGAGTCGCTAAGGGGTTAAAACTCAGGATTGGGATATTTTTAGACAACTTAATCTCTTACGAATCCCAACTGTGCTTTCAACTGTTAATATTTCTGGGATTAATAGCAATAGAATGGTCTTGGTGTCCTATAAAGCTGAAAATTTTGTCCTCCATATGAAATCAGTAGTATATAGTTCTCGGAAACTAATCTCTAAAATTTAGATTGGACATTTAGCATTGAAGTATTTCAAACACAGTCTGATAACCCATCAATTTAAGATCAGCAAGGGTTGTTCCTCCAACTGTGAGGAACCCCCGCAGATCAGCTGTTTTCCAGCACTGTGCTTTCTTAACCGGTTAAGGACCAGGCCCAGAAGTACATTAAGGACCGGGCCTCTTTTTTCAAAACTGACATGTGTCACTTTAAATGGCAATAACTTTGAGACGCTTTAACTTACACAAGTGATTTTGAGATTGTTTTTTCGTAACACATTATACTTCATGTTAGTGGTAAACACTAATCAATATTTTTGTATTTATTTATAAAAAAAACTAGCAAATTTGATGGAAATTTGGAAAAAATTGCAATTTTCAAAATGTGAAATTCTCTGCTTTTCAGGCAGATAGTCATACCATCCAAATACATGAATAAATATTATCTACCATATCTCTGCTTTATATCTGCATCATCTTTTGATTGTCTTTTAATTTATTTTGGACGTTACAAGGCTTACAAGTGTAACAGCGATTTTCCAGATTTACAAGAAAATTCCTCAAACTAATTTTTTAGGGAACACTTCAGTTCTGAAAGGAATTATAAAGGCCTATATAATAGAAACCCTCATAAATCACCCCATTTTCAAAACTACACCCCTCAAATTATTCAAAACAGCATTTGGGATGTTTGTTAACCCTTTAAGCATTTCATAAGAATAAAAATAATATGGAGGTCAAATTTAGACATTTCATTTTTTTTCACTAATACATTCATTTAGACCTAAAATTAACACATTCACAAAGGGTTAAAGGAGAAAATGCATCTCACATTTTGTTATGCAATTTCTCCCGTGCACAGAAATACCCCACATGTGGGTGTAAACTGATTTTTGGGCACACGGCAGTGCACGAAAGGGAAGGAGCGACACTGGGTGTTTGAACAGCATATTTTGCTGGAATAATTTTCAGGCACCATGTCGCATTTGCAGAGCCCTTAGCGTACCAAAACAATGGAAACCCCCCAAAAGTGACCCCATTTTAGAATCTACACCCCTCACAGAATTCATCAAGGGGTATAGTGAGTATTTAGACCCTACAGTTGTTTCACAGATTTTACTAACATTGGAATGTGTACAAGAAAAATTACTAAAATGTCACTTTATCCCCAAAGTTTTCATTTTCACAAGGGGTTAAAGGAGTAAAAGCCCCCCAAAGTTTGTTAAACAATTTATCCTGAACACGGCAATACCCCATATGTGGCCATATTCTGCTGTATGGGAACATGGAGGGGCTTGGAATGGAAGGAGCGCTATTTTGCTTTTGGATGGCAGATTTTGCTGGAATAATTTTAGGTGCCATGTTGCATTAGCAAAGCCCCTAGAGAACCAATACAGTGGAAACCCCCTAAAAGTGACCCCATTTTGGAAACTACACCCCCCACAGAACATATCAAAGGGTAGAGTGAGCATTTTGACCCTACAGCTGTTTCACAGATTTTA
This sequence comes from Leptodactylus fuscus, assembly GCF_031893055.1. Taxonomy (NCBI): domain Eukaryota; kingdom Metazoa; phylum Chordata; class Amphibia; order Anura; family Leptodactylidae; genus Leptodactylus; species Leptodactylus fuscus. The sequence goes on from NC_134270.1 coordinate 17,904,376, forward strand.
TTAACATTGGGACATGGAAATGAAAATTTACTTTTTTTCCAACAAACTGTCAATTTAGCCCCAAATTTTTCATTTTCACAAGAGGATAAAGGAGAAAAAGCTCCCTAAAGTTCGTTATACAATTTCTCCTGAACACAGAAATGCCCCATATGTGGCCATAATCTACTGTATGGGAACATGGCGGGGCTCAGAATGGAAAGAGCGCTGTTCGGCTTTTGAAGGGCAGATTTTGCTGGAATATTTTTCAGGTGCCATGTCGCATTTGCAGAGCCCCTAAAGTACCAATACAGTGGAAACCCCCTAAAAGTGACCCCATTTTGGAAACTACACCCCTCATAGAATTTATCTAGGGGTTTGGTGAACATTTTGGCCTCACAGCTGATTCACAGATTTTATTAACAATGGGACGTAAAAATGAAAAATTACTTTTTTTTCCAATTAATTATCCATTTAGCGCCATATTTTTAATTTTGCAAGTAGCTGAAGAATTAAAAGCCCCCCAGAGTTTGTTACACAATTTCTTCTTAACACGGAAATACCCAATATGTGGCCATAATCTGCTGTATGGGTACATAGTGGGGCTCAGAATGGAAAGAGCGCTATTTGGCTTTTAGAAAGCAGATGTGGCTGGAATAGTTCTCAGGTGCCATGTCGCATTAGCTGAGCCCCTAAAGTATCAATACAATGGAAACCCCCCATTGTGACCCCATTTTAGAAACTACACAGGTGACCGTAAACTGGAATTCACCAAGAAGTGACCCCATTTTGTAGGGACAATTTTAGGGCCTCTGCAAATGTGACGTGGTGTCCAAAAACAAAGAATCTAAATCTGCACTCCAAAAGCACATATCGCTCCTTCACATCTGCGTCCTGCTGGGTACCCAAATAGCAGTGTATGCCCACATGTATGACACTGGTGTACCCCGGATAACGTACTTAATGCCATATGTGGGTATAAATGGCTGTTTGGGCACAGCCGGGCACAGAAGGGAAGGAGCGCTATTTTGGTTTTTGGAGCACAGTTTGGTTTTTGGAAGTCATGCCACTTTTGCAAAGCCCCTGAATTGCCAATAAAGTGGAATCTGCAGACATGTCACCCCATTTTGGACACTACCCCACTCATGGGATTTATCAAGTGGTGTAGCGAGCATTTTTAACCCCTGAGTGTTGCATTTATTTAGTTTCCAGAAATGAAATCACAGCTGATAATGAGAAGTTAAAAATGAAAATTTTCCAGAGATTCGCCATTTCAGTATCTGATATGTTGTGCCCAACTTATGTCAGCAGAGACACTCCAAAAACTGGTAAGCGGGTATCCCGGGCACAACAGCTTTTAGAGCGTTCATCTCTGATACAAGTCGGGCACAATATATTACGCACTGAAATGACGGATTCCTGGAAAAATTGTCATTTTCACCTTTCACAATCAGCTTCGTATTTATTTATGGATAATAAGTTATAGCAACACTTGGGGGTTAAAAATGCTCTCTGTACCCCTGGATAAATCCTTCAGGGGTGTAGTTTCCAAAATAACGTCTCATATCAGGGACGTTACTGGCGTTTCAGCTCTGCAAAAGCGTCATGGCATCCAAAAACCAAACCGTCTGTGCTCCAAAAACCCAATAACCCTTCTTCCCTTCTGTGTCTGGCTGTGCCCTAATATCAGTTTATACCACATATGACATTACGTCCGATATAACGGGTACACCAGTGTCATACATGTGTCATACATGTGGCATAAACTGCAGTTTGGGCGCACAGCAGGGCGCAGAAGCGAAGGAGCGCTATGCGGCTTTTGGAGCACAGATTTGGATGTTTGGTATTTGAACGCCATGTCATGTTTGTAGAGCTTGTAAGGTACCAGAAAAGCGGATTCCCCAAAGGAGTGACCCCATTTTGAAAACTGCACCCCTCAAAGAATTTATCAGGGGGTGTAGTGAGTATTAGTATCCGGACGTGACTGCACAGCGGATGGCGAAGAGGGAACATATAAGCAGTGCGGAGAACATTGCAGACACCAAATTCCCTACTATGTCCCAGGAGCTCCTATGATTGGTCGAGTCACTCTGGGGGGGTCACTTCTGGTGTTTTTTCGCTCATAAGCTGTAAATCTGGGGTGTCCCCTGATATTCGCTCGCACAGCTTATATATTCCCTACCTGCCGCAGCCAGTTATGTTCTAATAATTTGGCGATTTTGGGGGGGTTTTGCCTTCACATTGCTAGATGCTATATTTTCTTTATTTTTCTGGTGACATGGCCATATAAGGGTTTGTTGTTTGCGGGATGAGATGCATTTTGTAATGACACCATTTTTGGGTGCCTACAACTTACTGATTACATTTTATTAACTCTTTCTTGCTGGATTAAAAAAAAAAAAAAATCAATCCTGCATTGAGTTTTACATTTTAAATTTTTCGCCATGCAGCGTACAGTATAAGTAACATGTGTCCTTTATTCTGCGGGTCGGTACGGTTACGGCGATACCTCATTTATGCTATTTTTTTATGCGATACTAAGTCTGCAGAACAAAAACACATATGGGGACATAAATCAATGTTTTTTGCATCGCCATCTTCTGAGAGGCGTAACATTTTTATTTTTCGGTTGACAGTGTTGGTTGAGGGCTGATTTTTTGCGGGAAAATGTGCGCTTTTTATTGGCATTGTTGTGGGGTGAATATGACTTTTTGATCACTTTTTATAGCATATTTTGTAGGATGAGATGGCAAAAAATCATTACTTCCGGCGAGTTTTTTCCGTTTTTTTTCCCCGACGTTCACCGTGTACATTAAATATTATTTCAGTTTTATTGTACAGGTTGTTACGGACGCGGCGATACCAAATATGTATTGCTTTTTTTAATTTTTAGTGCTTTTTTTTACATAATTCATTTTGTATAGAAAAAAGGGATTTTTGGACTTTAGAACTTTATTACTTTTTTCATACACTTTTTTTTTTTTTTTTAACTTTTTTTTTAACTTTTTCATGTGTCCCTTTAGGACACTTGAATCAGTTGATGCTTTGATGAAAGCACCAACTGATTCTGTATAGTAGCTTGCAGGACACGAGCAGGACATGAGCCTGCTCGTGTCCTGCAAGCTGCAGAGGAAGTGAGACACATCGCTCACTTCCTCCACCGCCTGGCAGGATCACCAGGTATGTGGGGGCTCCGGTAGTCTGGGGTCACTGGCCAGACCCCAGACTACCTGTTACTGACATCGGCACCCCTCGATCTCGCCGCGGGGGGTGCCGATCACTTTCAATTGTCGGCGGATCCCTTTCGATTGCGCCGTGATGTTTGACGGCGCGATCGAAAGGGTTAACACGTCCAGTCGGACTGAGTTCCGACTGGACGTTATGGAGGAAGGGGTTAGGTGTTAGTAACACCTAACCCCTGTCCCCCCCGCACCCCTCCCCCCGCCAGAAAGGTACCTAAAGGCCGGACGTATTTCGGCAATAGTCCGGTCTTTAGGTACCAGCACATGAGGCCGTAAATTTACGTACGGCGGTCCTCATGTGGTTAATGGCAGATGTGGGTACTATAGTTACATCAACTTCAAGTCTACTGCTGTAGCGAAGAATACGCTGTAAAAGGATGGGGTAAGGGGCTCAGTCAAAGTTTGCATTGGGCCCCACAAGACTTAGGTACTGGGAAGGTACGGATAGAGCAGAGTTAACCCAAACTTCCGCAATTGGCCAAACTGTTGCTGCGAAGCAGAAGACACAAAACAAAATGCAGCGAAAAGTCATTGGAAATCATGTTCCTCTTCTCAATGTATTAATCGGGTATTATAGTATAACCTGGCCAAATCCGACCTAAGGAAATATTGTGTAATGTGAAAAATGATTTGTCATATTATCTGTTTCTGTTTTCTGGTATTTTCATCTTTCAGGTAGCTTTGGAATTCTTTACTTCTCTATGTATAATTATATTTCTACACTGGAAATATTTTCTACAATAAAATAACAATGGTCATTTACCAGAAGCTGTCACAAGGAGATGATAAATAATGGATACCGATATAACGGCACTTAGTATATATTGGGAACTAAAAACGAACCCCTAACCACTAAATTTTTCAAACTGTAACACGCTGTGTCAGGCCTCGTTCACATCTGCGTTTGTATACCATCCAGGGGAGTCCACACGAGGACCCCCCCCCCTGAACGGAATACTGAACCAACTGCAAGTGGTGTGCTAGTGAAAGCACACGGACCCCATAGACTATAATGGGGTCCGTGTGCTTGCCACCAGATCTCCGCAGGGATCATGTGGACAGGAAAGTAGTTCACAATTTACTTTCCTGCCCGCATGATTCCTGCGGGTAGCACGCGGCAAGCACATGGACCCCATTATAGTGTATTGGGTCCATGTGCTTTCACTGGCACACTACTTACAGTTGCGTTCGCTATTCCATTCAGGGGGTCCCCATGCGGACTCCCCGAACAGAATACTGTTTCGTAGATGTGAACGAAGGGTCAGTCAGCTTTGTATTAATTGGTTAACTAATAAAAAGCCTTAAGAAACTGAGATTTTTCAGACTATCAGAAAAAACACCCTCCACAAAAAAAAAACCTTAACAAAAGATTTTTCACTAACAGGACTCACTTTGTAGTAAAAAACAATATGGACAGTCACAGGTCACAGATGGCAAACCTGACACTGTATAAAAAAATTCTCTAATGCATGAAAGACTTAATGTAAAATGCGGTTATTAGCAGTAAAAGAGTTAGCTGGCCAGTATTTGTGGGGCTTTGTACGAACTGCAGCAGTCATAGACTCAGTGCAGAAATTCTTCCTCTGCTCCTATGATTTCTCTGCTTAAAATTGATTAACTAAACTTCATCCCACTTATCCTCCTGATGATAGCAGCACGTTTCCCTCAGCTTGAACACATCCCACAATGGCTCAGTCTTCCTCAGCTAAAATCTTGTATTGTGTCTGTAATATCAGCACTATAAGGGGGCATTCACACGAAGGAAAATGATGAGGAATTTGCTTTGGAATTTCAGCGCTGAAAAAAAAAACCTCCCATTGACTTCAATGGGTTCTGCTAGCTTTTTATTCGTGTGAGAAGAACATGATCAACAGTTTTGGAACATAGTCCAGCTTTTTCAGCAGCCAGGCCAGGCATGCTAATAGTGTGCCCTAAATTTTTCTTTAAATTTTGTAAATTGCCATCTCATTGTTGATGTGACATACCGTACTCCCATAAAGGGATAACTGTCAGGATAATCCTGCATCTTTTCTGTTTACCAGGAGCTGTTCTCAGGGTCATAGAATGCTTTCCATTTCAGGAGATATTCTAGCTTTTTCAGCTGGCAAGCCAGGCATGCTGATAATGTGCCTCAAATTTCTCTTGAAATTCTGTAGGGATAACTATCAAGATAATCCAGGTTTGGTTGGGTTTTTTGCTTGCCAAATGCTGTTCACCTAGTCATAGAATCTATTCCATTTTAAAGTATAATCTTGCTTTTTTCAGCTGGCAGGCACACTGCTAGTTTGTCAAACTTTTCTTCAAATCTTGGAATTGTCAATCAATGGTGCTGCATCTGCTTCCATAAAGGGATAATTATTGGGAATATGGGTTCATGTCATGCTATAGAAATCACTGAACTAAGACAGCCATAAAGATAAGAACCTGGGACCTGTGAATTGTTTACATGTTTATACTAATAAGCCTCTTCTCCTCATCCCCCTCCCTCCTGAAATCCTATCCCCATGTGTCCTGTTGTACATAAATATGCAGCTTTCAGAAATTGTTCTTAGTTATATCTGAAGAAGAAGCCAAAGAGCTTTGAAACGTTATATTCTGTCATCATTATGAGTTAGCCATTAAAAAAGGTATCATCTACTGAAGACTCCTGTCAGGTTCCTAGGAGCCCTGACAGTGTTCTACACTATGTTTTATAGATAGGTTCTTAGGAGCCCTGACAGTGTTATACACTATGTTTTATAGATAGGTTCCTAGGAGCCCTGACAGTGTTATACACTATGTTTTATAGATAGGTTCCTAGGAGCCCTGACAGTATCATACACTATGTTTTATAGATAGGTTCCTAAGAGCCCTGGCAGTGTTATACACTATGTTTTATAGATAGGTTTCTAGGAGCCCTGACAGTGTTATACACTATGTTTTATAGATAGGTTTCTAGGAGTCCTGACAGTGTTATACACTATGTTTTATAGATAGGTTCCTAGGAGCCCTGACAGTGTTATACACTATGTTTTATAGATAGGTTCCTAGGAGCCCTGACAGTGTTATACACTATGTTTTATAGATAGGTTTCTAGGAGTCCTGACAGTATTCTACACTATGTTTTATAGATAGGTTCCTAGGAGCCCTGACAGTGTTATACACTATGTTTTATAGATATGTTCCTAGGAGCCCTGACAGTGTTCTACACTATGTTTTATAGATAGGTTCCTAGGAGCCCTGACAGTGTTCTACACTATGTTTTATAGATAGGTTCCTAGGAGCCCTGACAGTGTTATACACTATGTTTTATAGATAGGTTACTAGGAGCCCTGACAGTATCATACACTATGTTTTATAGATAGGTTCCTAAGAGCCCTGACAGTGTTCTACACTACGTTTTATAGATAGGTTCCTAGGAGCCCTGACAGTGTTATACACTATGTTTTATAGATAGGTTTCTAGGAGCCCTGACCGTGTTATACACTATGTTTTATAGATAGGTTTCTAGGAGTCCTGACAGTGTTCTACACTATGTTTATAGATAGGTTCCTAGGAGCCCTGACAGTGTTATACACTATGTTTTATAGATAGGTTCCTAGGGGCCCTGGACAGTGTCATACACTATGTTTTATAGATAGGTTCCTAAGAGCCCTGACCGTGTTATACACTATGTTTTATAGATAGGTTTCTAGGAGTCCTGACAGTGTTCTACACTATGTTTATAGATAGGTTCCTAGGAGCCCTGACAGTGTTATACACTATGTTTTATAGATAGGTTCCTAGGAGCCCTGACAGTGTTATACACTATGTTTTATAGATAAGTTCCTAGGAGCCCTGACAGTGTTCTACACTATGTTTTATAGATAGGTTCCTAGGAGCCCTGACAGTGTTCTACACTATGTTTTATAGATAGGTTCCTAGGAGCCCTGACAGTGTTATACACTATGTTTTATAGATAGGTTCCTAGGAGCCCTGACAGTATCATACACTATGTTTTATAGATAGGTTCCTAAGAGCCCTGACAGTGTTCTACACTACGTTTTATAGATAGGTTCCTAGGAGCCCTGACAGTGTTATACACTATGTTTTATAGATAGGTTTCTAGGAGCCCTGACCGTGTTATACACTATGTTTTATAGATAGGTTTCTAGGAGTCCTGACAGTGTTCTACACTATGTTTATAGATAGGTTCCTAGGAGCCCTGACAGTGTTATACACTATGTTTTATAGATAGGTTCCTAGGGGCCCTGACAGTGTCATACACTATGTTTTATAGATAGGTTCCTAAGAGCCCTGACCGTGTTATACACTATGTTTTATAGATAGGTTTCTAGGAGTCCTGACAGTGTTCTACACTATGTTTATAGATAGGTTCCTAGGAGCCCTGACAGTGTTCTACACTATGTTTTATAGATAGGTTCCTAGGAGCCCTGACAGTGTTATACACTATGTTTTATAGATAGGTTACTAGGAGCCCTGACAGTATCATACACTATGTTTTATAGATAGGTTCCTAAGAGCCCTGACAGTGTTCTACACTACGTTTTATAGATAGGTTCCTAGGAGCCCTGACAGTGTTATACACTATGTTTTATAGATAGGTTTCTAGGAGCCCTAACCGTGTTATACACTATGTTTTATAGATAGGTTTCTAGGAGTCCTGACAGTGTTCTACACTATGTTTATAGATAGGTTCCTAGGAGCCCTGACAGTGTTATACACTATGTTTTATAGATAGGTTCCTAGGGGCCCTGACAGTGTCATACACTATGTTTTATAGATAGGTTCCTAAGAGCCCTGACCGTGTTATACACTATGTTTTATAGATAGGTTTCTAGGAGTCCTGACAGTGTTCTACACTATGTTTATAGATAGGTTCCTAGGAGCCCTGACAGTGTTATACACTATGTTTTATAGATAGGTTCCTAGGAGCCCTGACAGTGTTATACACTATGTTTTATAGATAAGTTCCTAGGAGCCCTGACAGTGTTCTACACTATGTTTTATAGATAGGTTCCTAGGAGCCCTGACAGTGTTCTACACTATGTTTTATAGATAGGTTCCTAGGAGCCCTGACAGTGTTATACACTATGTTTTATAGATAGGTTCCTAGGAGCCCTGACAGTATCATACACTATGTTTTATAGATAGGTTCCTAAGAGCCCTGACAGTGTTCTACACTACGTTTTATAGATAGGTTCCTAGGAGCCCTGACAGTGTTATACACTATGTTTTATAGATAGGTTTCTAGGAGCCCTGACCGTGTTATACACTATGTTTTATAGATAGGTTTCTAGGAGTCCTGACAGTGTTCTACACTATGTTTATAGATAGGTTCCTAGGAGCCCTGACAGTGTTATACACTATGTTTTATAGATAGGTTCCTAGGGGCCCTGACAGTGTCATACACTATGTTTTATAGATAGGTTCCTAAGAGCCCTGACCGTGTTATACACTATGTTTTATAGATAGGTTTCTAGGAGTCCTGACAGTGTTCTACACTATGTTTATAGATAGGTTCCTAGGAGCCCTGACAGTGTTATACACTATGTTTTATAGATAGGTTCCTAGGAGCCCTGACAGTATCATACACTATGTTTTATAGATAGGTTCCTAAGAGCCCTGACAGTGTTCTACACTACGTTTTATAGATAGGTTCCTAGGAGCCCTGACAGTGTTATACACTATGTTTTATAGATAGGTTTCTAGGAGCCCTGACCGTGTTATACACTATGTTTTATAGATAGGTTTCTAGGAGTCCTGACAGTGTTCTACAGTATGTTTATAGATAGGTTCCTAGGAGCCCTGACAGTGTTATACACTATGTTTTATAGATAGGTTCCTAGGGGCCCTGACAGTGTCATACACTATGTTTTATAGATAGGTTCCTAAGAGCCCTGACCGTGTTATACACTATGTTTTATAGATAGGTTTCTAGGAGTCCTGACAGTGTTCTACACTATGTTTATAGATAGGTTCCTAGGAGCCCTGACAGTGTTATACACTATGTTTTATAGATAGGTTCCTAGGGGCCCTGACAGTGTCATATACTATGTTTTATAGATAGGTTCCTAGGAGCCCTGACAGTGTTCTACACTATGTTTTATAGATAGGTTCCTAGGAGCCCTGACAGTGTTATACACTATGTTCTATAGATAGGTTCCTAGGAGCCCTGACAGTATCATACACTATGTTTTATAGATAGGTTCCTAAGAGCCCTGACAGTGTTCTACACTACGTTTTATAGATAGGTTCCTAGGAGCCCTGACAGTGTTATACACTATGTTTTATAGATAGGTTTCTAGGAGCCCTGACCGTGTTATACACTATGTTTTATAGATAGGTTTCTAGGAGTCCTGACAGTGTTCTACACTATGTTTATAGATAGGTTCCTAGGAGCCCTGACAGTGTTATACACTATGTTTTATAGATAGGTTTCTAGGAGTCCTGACAGTATTCTACACTATGTTTTATAGATAGGTTCCTAGGACACACACAGCACTGCTACATATACACTGTAACTACATCCTGAATTTTTCTTTTTTAAGAAAGCCCAAGTACATGCCTTCTATCAACCATTTGCCATAAAAGTGGGAAGAACCACACTAAAAAAAAGTGTATAAGGATGTGGTCTATCACAAGCCCTCACTGAAAAGAGAAGGACTCCCGACCTCTACAAAACTTCAAGCCAGAAGGCCTTAAAAGGATCAAAGACTATGTTCTTGCCTATGCTAAAGCAAATGAGACTGATCCTGACACGTACACTTCAGCTCATCCAGCACAGCAGAGTCCTGTATACACTGAGCCCGTAACCCGGTAACACGTCATCATGTGATCACTTGACTCCTCCCACACATAGGACTGATCACATGACAGTGACATCATCACAGGTCCTGTAACCCTTGAGCCTGCTGTACAGGTGGAGGTCTGTGAATGGTCACCGTCACTGTCGGTCAGGATTAGTGGGCCCCCGCACATACCATTAACCCCTTCGTTACCAGAGGGTTTACCTCCATTTTTTATTTTTGAGCTTACCTTGGAGTTTTTCATTTGTCGCGTTCCAAGAACCAGAACTTTTTCTTACTTGTGCAGCTGTACGAGGGAGATTTTCTGCGTTGTTTGTGTGGTGCAAATTCGGGTCAGTATCATTGTAGTAATTCCATATATATGTATGTTTTATCCATGTGACGTCTTTATCGGTGTGACCTGTAAACTTTTATCTACAAAACACATCCACTGAGTCCATGTGAATTGTGGCAACCATACGCTGTGCATAGTCATTGGAGATGAGCAGTAGTATTCGATCGAATACCTCCCCGCCATAGGTTTCCATGTAAGCGGACGAACACCAAGGGGTTAAATGCATCGAATATTCAATGCGCTTAACCCCCTGGTGTACGGCTGCTTACACGGAAACCTATGGCGGGGAGGTATTTGTTCGAATACTACTGCTCATCTCTAATAGTCATAGATTATTTCGCCGAGAGGCTCGGGATATTGGATTTGGGTAGTTCTCTCACCTTTTCATTGCTTTGACCTCTGTTTTCTTTTCTTTACATATGAACATAAAAAAACTGATGACCTATGGATGGAAGTTCATAGTTACACGGACAGAAAAGTGATATAAGGATTCTATCATTAGAAACCCTTTTTACAGTAAATGCACGCAGGAATAGCCTTAAGAAAATCTATTCTGATTCACGCCGCTATTCCTTAGAAATATCTTCTTTATGTAAATGAGTTTTCTCGCAGGACTCTGCAGCGACGCCTCTGTCTTATTCTCCGCCTTCGACTTCTTCTCCTGCGATCTTCTGGGTCCAAAAGCACCAACTGCGTGTGTCCGTCGTCCATTTTCCTGTGGGCTGAAGAGGAGAGGCCACAGGAAAATGGACGACTGCACATGGCGGAGAAGAAGTCCACAGGTTGCTGGAGAGTTTTCTGGGGACGCAACCAGTGCTGTCAGAAAACACATTTACATAAAGAAGAAAGAAGATATTTCTAAGGAATGGCAGTGCGGATCAGAATAATAAAGGTAAGAGAAGAATAGCCTTTCTTAACGCTATTCCGAAGTGTACTTACTGTAAAAAGGGTTTGTAATTATAGAATTGCTATAATGAAATATATATAGCAAACTGATCGAAAATATCCAGAACTAGAGCATGCTGTATTTTGCAATCTATAGTAATCACCAGTGAGCCAGTACTGGGCAACCCCAAACAGGTGCCGAGGTCCAGAGTGCCTGGGGGGCCCACTCCCTTCTCCAATGAGTGCTTACAAAATTACAGATGGAAGCGCTCAAGCGGTAAATGCAGATTTTACTCTCATTTACCTGTCATAGCTCTACAGACCCTCCCTCCTCTTGCCTGCTCTGGCACTGACAGGGTTAAGTGTGCTAGCTCCCTGTAAAGAAAAATGAGTGGGGAAGGAAATAAAGGGGCATTTTAAGGGGGCCCCCTCAACCTCCCCAGTTTGAGCGGAACAGTACCACATTTTGGGTGATGTCCCGCTCTTCCAGATGGCAGGCAGTGATTTTGCCTCTATCTGTGTCCTCAAGCAATCACACTCCAGTCTTTCCACCATGGCCAAGACCAAAGATCTGTCTAAGGACACCAGGGACAAAATTGTAGGCCTGTTTGGTGAGAAGACAACTGTTGTCAAAAGGCAATTTTAGAAAATGGAAGAAACACAAGAAGACTGTCAATCTTCCTCGGTCTGGGGGCTCCATGCAGCATCTCACTTCATGAGTCAAAACCTGCAGGTCCACAGGAACGTGGTTTGGTGAGTATTCTTTTTTTAAAAAAATGTAACATTGGTGGTTGAGGGGGGGGGGATTGGGGGGCCACTTTCAAAAAGATTGCACAGGGCTCCTTAGTATATTAAAACAGCCATAGATCTAGTGATGACTGTATCATTGTGTTGGCAGGTTCCTATAAGGTGTCAGGATGTCACTGTCTATTTCTCCATGGAGGAGTGGGAGTATTTAGAAGGACACAAAGATGTGTACAAGGAGGTGATGATGGAGGATCAGCAGCCCCTCACATCAGCAGGTAATAGCCATGACTAAATACACACGGCCTCTCATTATCTGTATGGGAAGAATGAATTCAGTCCCTGTCTGTGTTTCCTCCAGTTCCATCCAGTAAGAGAACATCACCGGAGAGATGTCCCAGTCCTCTTCTACTACAGAATTTTAAGGAAGAAAATGTCCTCCAGGATGATCAGGTAGATGGAGATAAGGTGACATAAGATCTTCCTCTGCCCTGTAGAAGGGCTGTGAAGGTCTCGTGGTCAGTCTGGTTTTATCCCACAGTATTAGATGTTTTCTACTTGTGTAATGAGAAAGATGAAGATGGCAGGATAAAGCTGACCATAGACATGACATGTCGTCTGGATACTTTGGCAGTTTTGCAAGTTTTCCCACCTACAAAGAATAGAGAGCACTGTAACTTTTATTGTAGGTACACTTCAACTATGAGAGACAGAATCTAAAAAGTCCAGAAAAGCACATTGTAATATTTATAAATAATCTATGTGCATATTATTGTATGAAATAAGTTTTTGATCACTCTTCAACCAGCAAGAATTCTGGCTCCGACAGCCCTGTTAGGGAGCATTCACACGGCGTAACGTCCCGCGAGATTTGGCACGTGTACGCTGCGTGACCCTTTGCGTGCCGTACACGCTCCCATTCATTTCAATGGGAGCGGGGAGCGTATGCGCCGCGCTAGTTTGCGGCCGTGAATAAATGCACGGCCGCAAACTAGCGCGGCGCATACGCTCCCCGCTCCCATTGAAATGAATGGGAGCGTGTACGGCACGAAAAGGGTCACGCGGCGTACACGTGCCAAATCTCGCGGGACGTTACGCCGTGTGAATGCTCCCTTAGGCTGCTTTCACACGGAGTAACGCTCCGCTCTTTCTGACACGTAAACACGTGTCAGAGTGAGCACAGTAAATCAGAATCCCATTGACTTCAATATGCATATCACATTGAAAGCAATAGGTAAAAAAGCCTCCCATTGAGTTCAATGGGTAGTACACGTAAGACCGAACCCATTGAAGTCAATGGGATTCTGTTTTACTGTGCTCACTCTGACATGTGTTTATGTGTCAGAATGAGCGGAGCATTACTCCGTGTGAAAGCAGCCTTAGTTTTTCCTCCTCCGCACTGATTACCTGTCATAATTGCACCTGTTTGACCTTGTTCTACACTATGTTTTATAGATAGGTTCCTAGGAGTCCTGACAGTGTCATACACTATGTTTTACAGATAGGTTCCTAGGAGCCCTGACAGTGTTATACACTTTTTTAAGCCAACTTAAGTCCTGCTTCATACCAAATTTGTTTCACCAGAAATGACTATTGGTCCTGAGGCATCCAAAATGAACTAAATTTTTAGTGGTTCAAACATTTCTAAAAACTTCCCACATGACTTTTCCATCCGTCTGGTGACTTTTACTATATTTGCTTAATAGGTTTTGGATCTGGCGAGAGATCTGAATATTATTATTGTTCCAGAGACATATGGATGGGGAGACGAGGAGTGTAAGGAGGACATTCCCACAGGTGACCACTTAGGTGAGTAGTAATCACTAAATAGGAGCCGGTTCACACTATATTTGGCTATTCTGTTTGTCTGCATTTTTTTTTTGTTTAGCTTGTTTATAGGCTTTCATGTTTCATAGGGTCAGTTTGTCTCCATTTATATATTTATGTCAGGACTTGTTGTTGAACAATAGAAGGAACATTAACATCTGTGAGGATTCTCAGTAGCAAATTCCATCAAAAATTAAAGAATAACTCTGCTGTATGCTTAAAGGGGTTGTACAGGATTTTGAGAAAACCATGGGGTGGTCAGGGGATATGTAAAATAACAGTAAAGACTACTCACCTGTCTCCGGAGTTCTATTATCTTCCTCCATTTCCCTTTCCATCACTAGCAGAAGACATAAGCCGCACTTGGTCGCTGAGACCAATCAGTGGCCTCAGCAGTTGCTGAAGAGGAACCTTTAACGTCACGCAGGTTCTGTAAAGACACGGGTCTATTAACATCCTGTTGAAGCAAGTTCTATAGTCATTCTTACTTTAAAGGAACCTCGTCTATGACTATGGTAATATCCTCTTTTCCTCCAGACACAGAGCATGCCTACTTGTCATGGTTATGGGAAGAATATGCAAATATGTTTCCCAAGATCTAAATAGGGAAACAGTGCCTCTGTATGCTGCCCTCTATGGGAAGCTCCCTTGAACATCATGCCCGTCTTTCCCACAAGCCTTTGCTGCAATGATGCAGGATTTTGCCCCGGCGCTGTCCACAGCTGGGTTACTGACGTGGCAGAATTCCGCATCATTGCAGCAAAGGCTTGTGGGAAAGTCGTGCATGATGTTCAAGGGAGCTTTCCATAGAGGGCAGCATACAGAGGCACTGATTCCCTATTTACATCTTGGGAAACATATTTGCATATTCTTGCCATAATCCCCCACAGTGGAGCGAAAATGACTTTGTAAAACTCCACACACCTACAAGGTGGTCCCTACTTGTCATGGTATCAGTCCTAGGTATAAGGAGATTATGTGTACAGTCATATCATATTAATGATGCCACCTTTCGACCAAATGGGCTGTCTGATACATCTATGTGAACCCCACTAGTACTAGAACTGTCAAACAACATAACAGGACCTGGCTGCATCCTATACAAAAAATACATCCTTGCAGATTGTGTCAAAGTTTTACATGTCTTTTGAGTCCCTATATGAAAATGGAATGAGAAAGGGGAAAAGTGATTCTAAGAGTCTAATACTCTTCTGGCAATAGGATCACGTGCCTATAAATGAATGACGTCCTGATGGGAGTTAGATGCAAATGACACGATACACACGTATAAGGTCCCAACACAAATTGGCATGATGCTGTGTCAAATGTTTATATAAGCAAAATCTTATCACACTGAAGAAAGTATAAAACATAATACATGTCCAAATCTTTATCTTTCTTCGTGGTCAGCAGCTCCTTGGAGTCAGCAGGGTGTCTTCATCTAGGCTTAGTCCCTCTTCTTGGACATGTCACACAATTTTGATGACTCATGACTTAGAACCATCTTAGAAAGAAATTCAAACAACACATAAACAACATATCAAAATCGAGTGAAATTTGAGGCTTTTTCATTTCAGGGGTGCCCCTTAGCTTGCCAGGCTTTGGTCTCAGATCTAGATTCCTAGGCAAAGCACATTTCACCTCATTTGAATATGAATAAAATTTAGATTTACATAAAAATGGGGCTCTAAAGCTGAATAATATTTGGAAACTGTAGAATCACACTTAATGGACCCATGTTAACATTTTACTATTAGAGATGTGCAAATCTCCCAAGATTCATTTCATTTTGGGTTCTTGTGGCTCGGGTCCTTGATTTGTTTTGAGTCAAACAAGTTCAGATAGAACTGTATGGTCTCTTCAGACCGTAGATTTTAATAGGTGGAGGTGCAAGAGAAGTGTAAAAAATAAAAAACATTTATGCTCACCTGCCCTCACCTCTTTGGTCCTCCTCGTGGCATCCAGCACTCTTTTGCATTCTCCTCTGTGACGTCATGTACCCAAGGTCTTTGCAGAGGCCTGTGAATGGACCTCAGTGGTGACATAGGCACACCAAGCATCATGGCCCAACCACCTATTACACTCTGGGGTTTGAAGAGACCCCAGAATATAATAATCTACCACAATGCATGTCGTGGCTGCCATTTTGGTTCATCTGAGATAAATCCCCAATTGTTCAGTTTCCAAAAAACAGGAACAATTTGGGATATTTGGGTTGTGACAAAATGGCTCACTCATCTCTAGATAATATGTTACCTCTACAAAATATTGGGATTGCGTTTATAAAGAATGTACTGCTGACAGACTCCCTTTAATAGTATAATATTCAAAAATAATAAAATCAGTTTTATTTTTTGCAGATTTCCATACCAAGACCTCAGAGGGACATTTCTTATCTTCAGATTATAAAGCAGATGGTGATATCATACAAGATACATATGAAGAACATGCCATTATCCCAGATTTACCCTCAGACTTTCATAGCAATGACCTACCATTTGATCCCTTTAAATGGGTCCTACCTTCTGATTCATCACAGAGTGTGAAGCAAAATGAAAGCCGCAAAAGGAGTGTTAAACATCAAAGAATTCACACAGGAGAGAATCCATTTCAATGTTCAGATTGTGAGAAAAGTTTTAATTACAAATCAGATCTTGTTAAACATCTCAGAAAGCACACAGGGGAGAAACCATATTTATGTACAGAATGTGGGAAATCTTTTAGCCATAAATCAGATCTTGTTAAACATCACAGAATTCACACAGGGGAGAAGCCATATTCATGTCCAGAATGTAGAAAATGTTTTAGCGATAAATCAGATCTTGTAAGACATCAAAGAATTCACACTGGGGAGAAGCCATATTCATGTTCCCAATGTGGGAAATGTTTTATCCAGAAATCAGTTCTAGTTAAACATGAGAGAAGTCACACAGGGGAGAAGCCATTCTCATGTACAGAATGTGGGAGATGTTTTAACCAGAAATCAGCTCTTCTTACACATCAGAGATGTCACACAGGAGTGAAGCCGTTCTCATGTTCGCAATGTGAGAAATGTTATAGCCTTAAATCAGATCTTATTACACATCAGAGAATTCACACAGGGGAGAAGCCATATTCATGTTCGGAATGTGGGAAATGTTTTACAGATAAATCAAATCTTGTTAAACATAAGAGAAGTCACACGGGGGAGAAACCATTTCCATGTTCAGAATGTGATAGATGTTTTACAGACAAATCAAACCTTATAAAACATCAGAGAAGTCACACAGGAGAGAAGCCATTTTCATGTTCAGAATGTGGAAAATGTTTTATCCAGAAATCAGTTCTTGTTAAACATCAGAGAATTCACACAGGAGAGAAGCCATTTTCATGTTCAGATTGTGGGAAAGGTTTTACAGACAAATCAAATCTTGTTCGACATCAGAGGAGTCACTCAGGAGAGAAGTCATTTTCATGCTCATAACTTGAGAAATGTTTTATGTAATAAACCATCAATGCTGATTGACTTGCTATGGGTAGCTTCACACAGTCTTTTTTTATGCAGTGACTTTTGGATGCAGCAGGAGAATTGTAGGTGAATGCTTCTTCCTTGACTCGGATGTTATTCTGCTTCAGGAGAGCTCCAAGAGGATATTTGGATTTTGTCGATTTTTCTCCAAACACTTCACCCTTGCTCAGAGAAACTATTCCATCAGAATACAGAGTTCCAACTCAGGAAGCCTTCAGTTCTGTTCTCTGACCGTATGAGATGGATTGCTGATGGAGACAGTAGGTTGTCTTCTGCCCAAGAACATATTTTTGAGTTAGTGACATCTTGTTCCTTTCGACACAGATATGCTACAGTGGTCATAATACCCGAGAGTATTCTAGCATAAAAATTTTGAAGGGAGAAAGTGGATGTTTTTAGTGTCTCCACCCTGTCCGTTTATATGGGCACACCATGATCCCTACAGAAAAGTTCATGGGAGTTTCGCAACCCTTTCTGACCAGTTTAGGGAAGTTTTTACTTTTTCAGAATTATGACCTGAATATCCAAGGAGTTTTGTTTCCCATTCCAGACTGACAGGATTGTTCCGGAGTGATTTTAGCTCCAGGCCATTGATTGGATACAAGCCATCACCTGGCCTGTCTTATCTTGCATGATTTGCATAAAAGGTCTGATCAGAAGTCTGAGCTACTGCAAACTTCAGGAACTTTTGAGATTGGATTGGAATGTGATAATACACGTCTTTAAACCTAACATGCAATTTACCACCCCCTGATTTATTAGAGGGGTGGTTGAATTCAGAGTCTCCACATCTTGATTTTTCTGTGTGACATCCATCTGATTCATTCTTTCATGGTCCGGGGCACATGCAGTTTTATATACTGCTGGAAAGCCGACAGTGCGCTGAATTCAGCGCACTGTCAGCTTTCCCGATCTGTGCCCCGGGTAAAGAGCTTTTGGTCCCGGTACCGTAGCGCTTTACAGTCAGAAGGGCGTTACTGACAGTCTGTCAGGAACGTCCTTCTCCACAGCAGCGCCTATTGCGCTGTACAGTGTGAGTGGGAAGGAACGCCTCCTCCCTCTGCTTACAGTGCTCATCCATAGACGCGTATTATCAGGAGGGAGGGGGCGTTCCTCCCTGCTCACACAGCACAGCGCGATAGGCGCTGCTGTGAAGAAGAACGTACCTGGCTGACTGTCAAGAACGCCCTTCTGACTGTAAAGAGCTACGGTACCGGGACCGATAGCTCTTTACCCGGGGCACAGATCGGGAAAGCCGACAGTATGCTGAATTCAGCGCACTGTCCGCTTTCCAGCAGTATATAACACTGCATGTGCCCCAAACCATGAAAGGTCTTCTTTAAGTTCAGTATTAGATGGTAAGTGCCATTTGGTTGCTTAACAAGGAACAGAGGTCATGACCCTTCTCCTATTTTTCTGGATGAACTGCAACAATCACACACATCTGAAGACGTATGTGGGGTCTCTTCAGACTCCAGACTATAATAGGTAGAGACCCAGGGAAGGTGACAAAACTAAAAAAAAAAACATGGTGGCATCTGATGCTCTCCTGTGATGCCATGAGCCCATGGTCACGGCTGAGGCTTGTGATTGGGCTACAGCGATGATAAGGGCACGTCTAGTGTCATGAAGAGACCTTTGAGTATATTAATTTCACATCTGGTTCTATCTGAATAAGTTTGGACCATAAAAAAAACTGGAGGATCTCTTTGTTCGAACACGAAACAAATCTTCAGTGGTTCGCCCATCTTTAAGTCCTGACATAACTACTTCTGCTAGTTTTTAACAAACATTGCACATTTCTTAGAGGGCATTGTTGAGGATGAGAAAGATGACTTCCTTTTTGGTGAACTCTCTGTCTCCACCTAAGGGGAAAATAGGGAAAAGAGACCCCATGGATACACTAAATAAAGCATAGAATAACAGCCATAGCAAAACCCCCTTAAGCAACTCTCACTGTAGTCCCAGCAGGGGTGGCCATAATAGTACCTGAATCAGACATCTGCTACTGATGAACTGGACCTGGGATAGACGTACCAACGCAGAACTCAGATCAGCAAACAAGCTATGGCAGACCAACTAAAATAGATTATCCACTTACCCATCCAAAGGTATTTGCCTCCTGCCATAAATGGGGGGTCAGTATTTTTTTTTTTAATCGGCTACTACCTTTTTTATGTCTTTCACACAGCATATAGTCCCCTTATTCCTTGGGCCCCACGCAGTATATGGCCACTACCTATAGTATTATTCCAATGGGCCAATAATTAACTCACCCATCCATGCTCCTGTCCAGGCCTGTAATCTCTAAGCCAGTGCTGCATGTTACCTTATGAATTACAAATATGTCAAACAAATATAACATTTAGGCACCAAGGTGGCTCAGTGGTTAGCACTACAGCCTTGCAGTGCTGGAGTTTTTGGTTCAAATCCTGCCTAGGACAACATCTGCAAGGAGTTTGTATGTTCTCCCTGTCTTTGCGTGGGTTTCCTCCCACACTCCAAAGACATACTGATAGGTTTTATTAGAACATATTTTCAAATCTCAATATATAATATTAATGTATATAATGTTACATTACGGTGCTGAAGAACGCCAAGACGTTATTTTCTACATCGCACCCTGGAGGTGGCAGTGAGCTAGTGGGTGAGTAAATTAACAGCTGCTACCCATTGAAATAATACAATAGAGGCCAAATGTTTTGTTGGGCCCAAGAATTAAGGGTTTCATACACTGTATGGTAACCATAAAAAGGGGGGGTCATATACTGTCGAGAGGACAAAAAAGGGGATCATATACCGTATGGGAGTTATAAAAAAAGGGGGTCATATACTGTGCCGGAGGGTGGTCATACTGTGTGTGGGCCATATACTGTGTTGGGTCTGTGAAAAAAAGGATTCCAAGTACAAGAGGATTTTTTGATCTGCAATTGGAAAGGCGTATCCTACAATTTTACTTAGTGTGCCCTATCATGCAGCCAAAGATAGCCAAGTCGGGTATCTTTTTTTGTGGAGAAAAGGCGAAGCTGCTTTACAAGCAGACTTGGAAAGACTGAGTGTTTGGGCATCCACATGACAAATGAGGGTCAATGTGGATAAATGTAAAGTTTTGCATCTGGGTAAAAATAACACTGATACGCAAGGTTTTGTTGTTTTGAAATGAATAGGTGTATCGAAATGGTTTTTTAGCCCAGATTCGGAAAATGACCTTCAAAATTCCGTATCACGTTTTCACAAATGATGGAAATGTGAAAATTAAAAAAAACATAATTTTTTAATCACATTGATATATGACAACGTTTGTATCTTGTGAAAATCTTATCTGGAGGGACGGGATGATTGTGTAAGGGATAGATAAACATAAATACATACTCAAACAAGATATTAAGCATAGAAATTCAATCTATCCAAACATTAAGTTTGATTGAAGGGTCAGCAGCTCATAGACGTTAAAATCCAAAAAAATTTATTTCATTAGATTAAAACTTGTCGCCACCAAGGGCTGAAAAACACTTAATCACAAATACACATTGTGACAACAAAGACCTGACAACGTGAATTAAAAACCGCTGCTCGACTGACGCGTTTCGGGACCTGAAAAATGT
This sequence comes from Leptodactylus fuscus, assembly GCF_031893055.1. Taxonomy (NCBI): domain Eukaryota; kingdom Metazoa; phylum Chordata; class Amphibia; order Anura; family Leptodactylidae; genus Leptodactylus; species Leptodactylus fuscus. The sequence continues at coordinate 17,925,285 of NC_134270.1, forward strand.
CCCTTATTCATATTTGTTTTAAATTAACTCTTGGCCGTGTTAAGAACAACTCCCTTAATTTAACTCCTGCTTTTCCCTATTCACACTAAAGCCCGTCGTCTGGTTAACGGACTCTAGGTCAAAGTTCCTATTTTGTTTTCGGTGTTTACTTATTCCTGTCAACATATGCCTTTCTTAGATTGTGGCCTGCAAGTTAATTACCTTGGGGCTTTGAATCAATGTGAAGGCTCTTACTTTTTTGAATGACACGGACCACATATCCCGAGTCTATATTTAGAGATCGTTCTCATTTAATCTAACATCTGAGTGATTTTGTTTCTTTATGTGCAGTTTTTTCAGTTGTCAATATGTTCAGGCGTCCACTCTAGGGTTTAGAAAGATGTATGGTTTATATAACAAGTTAAATTTAAATGTTCTTGTTAGCTTTATCTCTGGGCAAGTACTGAATACAAATGAAACACGAGACTAAAAAAGGCTGATATAATCAGTTGTTGTAAATCATGTAATTAAGACATATCCACCTTGTTACGTCAGAGGTCTATATAAGAATGATCGTGTTAGTCACTTGCAGGCTGGTTTCGCTATGAATAAGGGACATTTTTCAGGTCCCGAAACGCGTCAGTCGAGCAGCGGTTTTTAATTCACGTTGTCAGGTTTTTGTTGTCACGATGTGTATTTGTGATTAAGTGTTTTTCAGCCCTTGGTGGCGACAAGTTTTAATATAATGAAATAAATTTTTTTGGATTTTAACGTCTATGAGCTGCTGACCCTTCAATCAAACTTAATGTTTGGATAGATTGAATTTCTATGAATTTGCTCCGGTGAGTCAAGGAGGATGGGGTCGTGCACCATATGACATTTAAGGACTACAAGGGTGAGCTACTTCTCAATGTTTTTTCGAGAAGATATTAAGCACTATATATCAAAAAATTATTTTTGGTATATAGTGTATATAAAACTTAATGAAAGACAATTATACGTCATCTGACAGACTTTATGTAAAAAAAAAAATCATGTAAAATATTCTGAATAAGGTCTGTCAGAAGACGCGTAATTGATTTTTATTAAGTTTTATATATTATTATTTTTGGTATATAGTGCTTAATATCTTGTTTGAGTTGATCAAGGCTTTGTCGGCACTGTGTGAACTTTTGATTGTATAAGTTTCCGCAAAACTTGTTTGAATAAATACAACAATGGAAATGCAACTTATTTATCTGTATGATGTCATGATTTGCTGCACTAACAAAAGCGGAGAATGAGAGAATGTTATCTTGGCACGGCAGTATGACTCATACCTCACGCCATCACTCCCTTCTTTCTATTGGTCACGTGGCGCCATTCTGGGGAGATCTAGTCAGTGCGAAGAAGGGAGTGGTCGCGTTCGGTTGTTTCTTTGTGGTGTGTGCAATGGCTTCACGTGGTTGTGTTAATCACCCAGACGTATTCTGCTACATATGTGGCTGTTATACAACAGGAAAAAAATGAAGGCAAAATATTACGCCTTTCGTGAAAAATGCTTATTTCCAATACTTCAGGATTAAACTAGCAGATCAGGACAAAGTATGGTCACCTCACAAAGTGTGCCGTGCATGTGTGGAGGGCTTGAGGAACTGGAAAAGTGGAAAAAGAGCATCAATGCCATTCGGTGTAACCATGGTGTGGCGTGAGCCAAAAAAAGTGACGACTGCTATTTCTGCACAGTGAAAATCATGGGCCATACCAGAACCAGTAAGTGTAACATTGTGTATCCCAATATCCCATCTGCCATAAGACCAGTGCCCCATAGCCAATACATCCCTGTGCCATCCCCGTCCAACGTCAAGCCCTCAACAGACACCGATTCAGACGGTGATACAAGTGATGGGACGTACCAACCGGTCAGTATGTTAGGTATGTTTGCTTTTAAATATGTATTTATGTTTATCTATTCCTTACACAATCATTCCGTCCCTCCGGAGAACATTTTCACACTTTACAAACGTTGTCATATAGCAATGTCATTAAAAAATTACATTGTTTTCAATTTTCACATTTCCATCATTTTTGAAAAAACCTGACGTGATACAGAAATTTGAATATCATTTTCAGAATCTGCGGAACAAATCCATTCAGATACACCTATTCATTTGAAAACAACAGAAAAAAGTTAAAAAATTGCGTATCAGTGTAATCTGTATATGACATATGTCCTAGGGGAGTAACACTGGAAGAGTCTCTGCTGGAGAAGGACCTGATATAGATCATAGGTTTTATAACAGCACCAGGGGCGTAATCAGTGGGTAGCAGCAGTAACGGCTGCCACAGGGCCCATGACACTTTTTTTTTTTTTTAAATAGGCCGTTACTGGCTGGAGTAACTCCAACCGGTAATGGGCCCTATTTACTTACCTCTCCTGGCTCCAGGCAGGCTTCAGGCCTACTTGTGTGACGTTCCTGACGTCACATGGCCGGGGCCTGCGTCTTTATGCATCACGACGCAGTCCCGGGTCAAGTGACATCCCGTATGTCAATGAAGATGGCCGACATCAGCAGGGACCGCACCGGAGCCAAGGATAGGTAAGTAACAGTGTTTTTTATGTTTGTATCCTCCCCTGGGTCTCCGATTATTATACTCGGGGGTCTGAAAAGGCCCCGAGTATAATAATTGTTCATGGGTGCCCACAATGGGGCATAATACTGTTTGCAGGGGCCACTAGGGGAATTAATACTGTGTGCAGGGGCCACTAGGGGAATTAATACTGTGTGCAGGGGCCACTAGGGGAATTAATACTGTGTGCAGGGGCCACTAGGGGAATTAATACTGTGTGCAGGGGCCACTAGGGGAATTAATACTGTGTGCAGGGGCCACTAGGGGAATTAATACTGTGTGCAGGGGCCACTTTGGGGCATAATACTTCATGCAGGAATGTGGGGAGGGGGTTGGTCGGTAGGGGTCTTCGGCATCAGTCGGGGGGGCCCCATGTCAAAAGTTCGTCATGGGGTCCCACCATTCCTAGTTACGCCACTGAACAGCACAATGTCAGTCAGCTGCTTCTAAGGCCAGCAGGATATTGTCATGTATAATAGAGGGTATGGACTGGCGGGACAGGGATGTAATATTACCACTATATAACCAGTTCATAGAAAGGATGTCCTAGGGTTGGCGATGGACCGACGGAGGGCCACAAACCTGATAAGGGGCCCGGAGGAGCTCAGTTATGAGGAGAGACTAAAGGAGTTAAATCTGTATAATCTGGAGAAGACTCCTGTATAGACTAAGCACGTAACCTGGTAACACCTCATCATGTGATCACTTGACTCCTCCTACATGTGACTGATCACATGACTGTGACATCATCATAGGTCCTTTCGCTCTGGAGCCTGACTCCTCCCACACATGTGACCTTCACATGGTAATGACATCATCGCAGGTCCTGTAACACCTGAGGAAATAGCGATGTAGTATACAGCTGTACAGGTGGAGGTATGTGTATATATATGTGTATAGTCATCATCGTCTTACAGGATCACTGGGCCGCGTGTGGCATTAACCCCTTCATTACCCCCATCTTTTATTATTGAGGCCCTTGGTAATATTGTATCGATGTATTACATAACGCTCGCTATGCAGTATAACGTCGTATCGGTGCGACTGCGGTATCTCTATATACAATTATGTTTGTCAATTTTACTACAAGACCTCTTCTTTCGAGGCCTATTTCATACGGATGTATTCAGTCCATGATATATAGACAGTATACAGACCTTGATCCATATTTATATTAAGAACCTTAATGTTTATATTTGTAGATATTGCTGACTAGATGTACACGAAAGTGGATCCCCCATCAGGGGCGTAACTTGAGGGGTTCAGTCACACTCAGGCCCAGGAGCCTTAGGGGGCCCATAAGCACTGGCATCAGGATTGAGATTGCAGTTTCCATCTGGCCCATAACCCAAGGAGACCCACAGATTACCCAACCACATAGAGTGGATTAAACTCCTTAGCAGGCGTTACCATCACTATCAAGAATTCACTGTAGGGATGACGTAGGGGCCCCGGACAAAAGATTGCATGGGGGGGGGGGGTGCGTGGCCTAGGCTATGGCGGCGTGAAGACGCGGACTTACAGAGCTCCTGGACCCCGACGGCAATTTCCCTGATATACTCGGGTCACAGCACTCACCCGCTCCTCGTTCCGGCATGGTCCGACGTGTGGGCCGAAAATCCACTGCCTCAGCCCGGATTGAACCTCCCATGGCGCGGTTCCTCCTCTCTGCGGCCTCCTCGACATCCCTGGCCGGCAGCTCCAAAATGGCGCCTGCGCGAGCCCTCAGTGAGACGTCGGAGGTCCCGCTGCTGCAGCCGCAGTCTCCTCCAGCGCCGGCTCTCGTTCCGGCTGCTTCTCTCCCTCTGGCAGCTCCAGCTCTCCTTCTCTCTGGCATGGGGACTTCCCGGCAAGCTACTGTCACAGTAACTGCTCTACAAGGGGGTGATGGTGGATACCTCATGGCGGCCCCCCTCCTCCTCCAGCAGCACTCCTCCTGGCTCTCACCCACCGGACGGCATCCCTCCTGTTCCCCTCCAAAAGGGACTGATGCTGGAGACAGACCCCTCCTTCCTCCATGGTTCTGCTGGGGTCTCCTCTTCTCAAGCCTCCCTGGCCCCCCCCCTCTCGAGGTCCTGACTGCAGCAGCCCCCGGCCCACACCACTGCGCCTCTTCCACTGGCTCCTTCCCTCTCAGCTGGGGTACCTGCGGCCTTTCCCCATGTGGCCCCCCCCCTGACCAACTCTCCAGAATCACAGTGGTCTAAGTCAGCCAGGGGTGACCCCCCTCGGCCTCCCCAACATGCTGATCCTGACATGGATTTCTCTGTTACCCCCACTGTCCTGCGGACCCCTGCAGACCCTGATTTATCTGATTCATCCTCCTGTGCTTCCTCGTCTCAGAACCGGCCCAAGCGCCCTAAGTTGTCGGACAATTGGGAGCTGCTCCGTGCTATGCCTACTAAAATGGACATCGAAGCAATGGTCCGCAGGGTAGAGGAGAGACAGGACCAGATCCTATCAGGCTTTAAAACTGAACTGCATTCTTTGTCAACCCAAGTCTCATCTCATCAGCTCTGTACGGATTCTATTGACCAGCGTCTACTTGTTGTGGAGCAATCCCTGACTACTCGGCGCACGTTTAATCGTCACTTGCTGTTACAGGTTGACGACCAGGAAAATAGAGGCCGCAGGAATAACATCAAGTTGCGGGGCATCCCGGATGCTGTTCCCACCAAGGAACTGAGGTCCATTGCAGTATCAGTCTTCAACACTGTCCTCTCCAGGCCGATGGACACTGAAATTGTTATTGATAGGATCCACCGTGTGCTGGGGCCTGGGAGGGCTTCCTCTACTGATTCCAAAGATGTCCTTTGTCGAGTCCACTATTATAGAGAGAAAGAGGACATTCTTCAGGCTGCGTGGCGTCATGGCCCGGTCCCGTTCTTGGATGGCTCGATTACTCTTCTCCCGGATGTCTCTCGCCGTACTCTAGCCATGCGGCGCCTCCTGAAACCTGTCCTTCGGCTTATCCTGGACTCTGGTGCCACTTATTGCTGGGGCCACCCCTTTCACCTGCAAATACGCCGTAATGGCGCCATCTTCACCCTCCTCTCCCCAGATCAAGTGGAGGCCTTGGCTCACTTCTTGGACATCCCGGACTTGTCTTTACTGGACTGGCTGGAGTACCCTCTCCCGGCCCCCCCTCCTGCTACAAGGTCTTCCTCCCCCCCATTGCCGCGCCAGAGGCGCCAACTTGTGGACTCTTCTTTGGTCCCTCCCGGAGGATCTGCGTCTCTGCCTGCTACATAGACTTTGATGGGCCAGTCGGGGCCTATTGAGGTCCACATGTCACTGCTCTGATATACTTTGGTTTACTGTGCACCTTTGATCTCTGTTTATTTTTATCTTTTCACCCTGTGCTAAGATCTGTGCCCCGCGTGGGGGCGGTGTTGGACCTTGGTCTTCGCTGCCCCCCTGCGGCGTCTCGCCCCCCCCTCCCTTCCCTGGTTGGGCCGGGGCGCCCTGCGTCTCTCTCTCCTCTGCTCCTGGCCGCGTTGCACTCCATTTGGGGTGTGCCGCGTCTGGGGCTGCAGATGAATCTGTTGATCTTGCTCTTTTATTATCGCGGGGTGCTCCGGTTTGCCCGGGACTCGGAGGTGTTTGAACCTGAAGGAGCCCATGACCTTACTGTTAGTTCTTGGTCTTGACCCCTTCATTCCCTCCTTTGCTTTTTGTTAGGTTTTGCCGTTGTGGGAATGGGTAGCTTGGGTTTTCTGATCTACCTCTCCCCTCTCTAATGAGACTTGCATTAGTGGGGTTGTCCCACTGTTTGGTGTCTCCCGGGCTTGGGCTAGCTGAGCTCGGCTTTAATTGGTTGCCTGTTTTACCCCTTTTGGTCTGTCTTACCCTATTTCAATTTCGTCTCTCTCCTTGGTGTCTGTCTTTGCCTTCCCCCTCTTCCCCTCCCTGCCCTTCCCTTCTCCCCCTATTTTACCCTTTCTTCTCCTCCCTCCTCTCGTCCCCCTGGGGTGGGTCCCGGATCCCGAACATGGATTCCCTGACCTTCTCCTCCATTAATGCCAACGGGCTTAACACGCCCGAAAAAAGGTCCTCCCTCTTGCGGTTGTTGTGGAGCAAGAGGTCCACTGTGGCGTTTGTACAGGAGACGCACTTCCGGGAAGGCTCTGTGCCCTCTCTTTCTTCCCCGCGGTTTCCAGACGTCTACCATGGCTGCTTTTCTGAGTCCAAGTCCAGGGGAGTTAGTATTCTGATTGGTCACTCAGTGGACTGGAAATACCGGGCTGCTATGTCGGATGACTCGGGTAGGTACCTGTTTGTTAATGGGGAGTTGGCCGGCACCCTGTTTACCTTTGCTAATCTCTATCTCCCTAACGCTGACCAGGTTGGCACCCTTGAACGTATCTTGGATAAGCTGTCGGACTTTTCTGAAGGCACTCTCTTGGTGGGCAGGGACTTTAATTTTGCTTTGGACCCATCTGTTGATATTTCTAGGGGCGTGTCGTATCTCCCTGCTCGGGCGCTTTGTCGGGTTCGTAGGCTTCTCCTCTCCCACCAGTTGATTGATGCTTGGTGCACGATTCACCCTGACGGTAGGGATTACTCCTTCTATTCTCATCCCCGTGATTTCTACTCCAGGTTGGACTATTTTTTTTGTCAGACACTCTGATGTCCCCTTGCTTCGCGGCTCTACGATAGACCCTATTACCTTCTCAGACCATGCGATGGTCCATATTGTGCTTTCATCCCCAGTTACGAGACCTCGGTCCTGGCAGTGGCGCCTCAATGAGTCGCTCCTTCAGGATACTCCGACCTCGCTAGCAGTCTCATCGGCTCTTGAACTTTACTTCAAGGAGAATGACACGGCAGATGTGTCCCCGGTCACGCTCTGGGCGGCCCACAAATGTGTTATTCGGGGGGTGCTGATTCAGCATGGTTCACGTATGAAGAAGGAGAGGTCTTGTGAGCTCGCTACCCTGATAGTTGACGTGGTCTCCCTGGAGCAGACTCACAAGTGCTCGCATGCGGCGGATGTACGTTCTGCCCTCCTTTTAGCCCGTAAGAAACTGCGCGAGCGTCTCGACATTAGGACCAGATGCCTATTGGCTAGGGACCGTCGCCACTTTTACGAATTTGGAAACAAGTGCAGTAGGACTTTGGCTAGATCTCTTAGGGAACAGCGTTCCCGTAACTTTGTCCCCCTTGTTACTGGCCCTGCGGGTACACGTCTTACAGATCCGATACGTATTGCGGAGGAGTTTGCTAGTTTTTATCGCCAGTTGTATAATCTTCCCTCTGCCTCCGCATCCCCTTCGGATTCTTCGCTCCTCCCCGCGATTACGCAGCACCTTTCTGACTCGGGCTTACCCCGTCTCTCTGACGGAGCCTTGTCTTCGCTGGAAGATCCTATTTCGGGTGAGGAAGTCGCAGAGGCCCTGGCTTCCATGCAACCTAGCAAGGCCCCCGGCCCGGACGGCCTCCCAGCCTCGTATTATAAGAAGTTTTCGCCTTTGCTTTTGGGCCCCTGACGCGTGCCCTTAACTCTATATCTGAAGGCTCCCTCCTCCCTCAGGATTTGACCAGAGCTCACATTGCTGTGATACATAAGGAGGGCAAGGATCCAGCTCTGTGCTCTAGTTATAGGCCCATCTCCCTGCTCAATGTAGACTTGAAGATTTTCTCTAAGGTCCTGGCTACGCGCCTGGCCCCTCTTCTCCTTGACCTAATGGACTCCGACCAAGTTGGTTTCATTCCTACTCGGGAAGCTAGAGATAACACTGTGAAGGTTGTCAATGCTATACATTTTGCCCGTTCCCGTGACCTCCCGCTCTGTCTTCTCTCCACCGATGCGGAGAAGGCATTTGACCGGGTGGCTGGCCCTTTCTCTTTGCGGTCTTGGACCATATTGGTCTTGGCCCATATTGGTCTTGGCCCGGTCATGAAGTCTTGGATTACCTCTCTGTACACTAGCGCCTCGGCGTCCACTAGGGTCAATGGGATCTTATCCTCCCCCTTCCCGATTGGTAATGGCACGCGTCAGGGTTGTCCCCTCTCCCCCTTAATTTTTGTTCTCACTCTGGAACCCTTTCTTAGGAAGATTAGGGACAATCCTGCTCTATTGGGCCTTGTGATGGGGAAGCATCACCTCAAGATAGCTGCTTATGCGGATGACCTCCTGTTTTTCCTGCGCGACCCGTCCACCTCGCTCCCTGCTTTGATGTCCGAACTGGACGTGTTCCACCGCCTTGCCAACTTTAAAATTAACTATCAGAAATCTGAAGCGCTTGACATTTCCTTGCCACCGGGGCTTGCTTCTTCCTTAGCTCTCACTTTTCCCTTTCGCTGGTCTCGCTCGGCGATTAAGTACCAGGGGGTATGGATCCCTAGCGATCTGCGTGAGCTTTTTGCTAAAAATTACTTGCCCCTTCTCAAAACTGTCCGACTGGATCTGAAGAGATGGTCCAGAGGCACCTATACCTGGTTTGGCCGGTGTGCCATCTATAAGATGAATGTGATGCCTAGATTTCTCTACCTACTCCAGACTCTACCGATTCACATTCCTCCTAGTTTCTTCAGGTTGCTCTACACGGATCTTGTCTGCTTTGTCTGGCAGGGTAAACGGGCTAGGTTGGCCCGTTCCATCTTGACTCTCCCAAAGTTGTGGGGTGGCCTGGGCCTACCTGACCCCCGCCGCTATTATGAGGCCGCTCTCTTACAAAGAGTTATAGACTGGTGCCGCCACTCCCCCTTCAAACAATGGATCTCTATGGAGGGCTCTTTCTCGAGTCTTCCGCTTCACTTGCTCCCCTGGTTGGGCTCTATTGCCCCCTCCTCTGTTTACTCTCATCCCACTATTGGCCCTACCCTTAAAGTTTGTAGGTCACTTTTTCGGAAAGACTGCCTCTCCCCCTCTCTGTCCCCCTTCTCCCTGTTCTAGGCAACCCGGCCTTTCCAGCTGGCCTTTCTCGGGGTCCATTTCGGTCCTGGCTGGACACAGACATGCAGAGAGTCCTCCACTTTCGTTCTGAAGGGTCTTGGCGGCCTCTTGAGAGCCTTCATACGGTCCATGACCTCCTACCCCTTGGCCCATGGAGGGGGTTGCAGCTTTCCCACTTCCTCTCCTCGTCCGATCCAGACGCCTTTGACAGACCTCTCACGGGCTTTGAGAAGGCCTGTACTGGATCTGGTCTTTTACGTCATTCTCTCTCGGAGCTCTACACGTTATTGGTTTCCCCTCCTCCTGGCCATAGACCCCCCTTCCTAGCCAAATGGGAGACCGATCTCTGTCTCTCTTTTTCGGATGCGGACTGTGTCAGGATCTTGGAGCTCGCCCACAAAAGCTCTGTGGCTTGTAAGTTCCAGGAGGCGGGCTACAAGATTCTCACCAGATGGTATCATGTTCCGGCCTTGCTGCATAAGTTTTTCCCTACCACCTCTCCGCTTTGTTGGCGCTGTGGTTCGGAGGAGGGGACCCTCCTTCATGTCTTCTGGAGTTGTTCGGCTTTGAGGGACTTCTGGGACGGTGTTCACCGCCTGACTTCTCAAATCTTCCAATCTGCCCTTCCCAATACCCCGGCTTGCTTCCTTCTACACCTTTCCAACATTCCTCGGCGGGCCTACCGTCGATCAGCGATTCGCCACCTGATCAATGCTGCCATAGCCTGTATCCCAGACCTCTGGAAGTCTCCTAACCCCCCGTCCCTGCGCCACTGGATCCATAAGGTGGAGGACATCCAATCTATGGAGGACCTTACGGCGTCTCTTCGAGACAAACATGAGGCCTTTCTGAGGGCCTGGACCCCGTGGATTCTATTTCAGGGATCCCAGTTGTATAGGGACATCTTGGGACAGGCTTGAGGTCTGGTTCTGGATCCCCCCCCCCCTTCTTCTGTTCTCTTCTACTCCCTCTCGCCCCCCCCCCCCCCTCCCTTCCTTCCTCTTCCCTTTGTCCCCTCTTCACCTCTTGTTTGCTCCGCTCCCCCCTTCCCTTTGTTATTTTCGTACGATGCTGGCGCCTCTCCTCGTCCCTTGGTTGTTGAGGGGCCCCGCTTCCGTATCTCTTGTTTTGTTTTGTACCTCGGGCCTTTGTTGTTTTTAGGGGACCTCTGCTGTTTTGATATTCATTTGCCTGTTATTGCAGATGGTTTTTCTTTCTATGTGTTTGTGTTTATAAATAAAGAATTTATAAAAAAAAAAAAAAAAAAGATTGCATCGGGGACCACCAGGCTTTAGTTCTGCCACTGTCCCCCATACATTATAGTATATGGAGGGATTTGTGAAAACAACACAAAATAGGACATTACTTATATTTTGACGGTACGTGACCTCGGACCGTCGAAGTAATGGTCACAAGAATAGCCATGATGTGTGAATCTAGCCTAAGATCAATGTATAATATTGGGATGGGTGACTATACGTCTGTTTTTTTTCCTATCTAACATAATACAGTTTGTATGTTGGCCGTATTTACTGGATTGAACAGTCTCCAGGCACACAATGTCATAGTCATCTATGATATATATTACTATATGATATAAATTCTGCTCTTTGTTTCTTATATGATGTGACTCCTTTGAATTCCACTGTCTGGATCGTGCTATATTCTCTAAGCATTTCTTAATCCAAAATTTTGACTCCAACGGTACAGTACACCAGACTGGCTGAACTGCTTAGCATAATCTTAAATAAAGCCTATGACATTATCACTGTGACTTCTCCACTCACCCCTCATAGAATATGTGATCATCCTCTCATGCTTCACATGACAGAAGCCATTTTGTCCAGTTTGCCTGAAACAAATTGAAAAATTTTGGATTAAATCCACGCCAAATCCAGTTCCTTAAAGCGGTTGTCCCATCACAAGGATCCTATCTATACTGCTTGTTAATGTGAATGTAAGACTTTTCCTAAATACACTGCTTCAGCAAAACTGCTTTGTTTGTCCACTAGCTTACTTTATTCAATTCATTGTTGACACAGCCCTTGACTTATCTGCTCAAAAGTCAAGTGATGTATCTGCCTGCTCTCAGGGAGGAGGGGCTAAGTGCATGGGAGCCAGCCTGTGTTTCTAGCTATTCCTGTGTCTGCACCACGTGACCTAGCTTCCTGATCTCAGATAGGGGAGGGGAGCTACTTTCATTTCTGAACTCGTCTTCTGTTCTCCCAGTCATCAGGCTAGCTAATTCATTGGCTAATTTATGGCAGAGACAGGCAGTCTCTGTATGTAACATAGAATGGAGATGTTCCTGCCTGTACTTCATAGTCCAATATTGTGCATATAGTGCTGATTGAGGACCTTTGATGACATCACAGGCCCTTCAGCCGCCCCATAGGATCACAAGAGAGAGAAAATACAACAGCAACACGATTATCTCCTCACATGTATTCTCCAGTTATTTTTATCATAGCTATTATGTTATTTTTACATGTAGGTTCCTACAATACAGGACTCTCTTTTGTACATCTGATTATTTTCCTGATTGATCCTTCAAGGATGAAGAGAGACAGGAATAAGATGGCAGAAAGTATATTAAATCTCACCCTGGAGATCCTGCACCAGCTTACTGGAGAGGTGAGAGATTCTGATGATGTCACATTACATCATTCTTATCTATAGTAATAACAGATGATATGACTGGAGAGGTGAGGGACTCTGGGAATGGATGGAGTGATATTTATTAATGTGTCTCTCCATAAACAGGATTACACAGTAGTGAAGAAGACCTCTAGTGGGCGCTGTCAGGTTCCTGTATCTGATGGATGTGGGAGAACCCTGAGCCCAATCCTGGGGCCTCCACCTCACTCCCTGATACATGAGGAGATCAATGGACAGAAGATCCTAGAACTCACCAACAAGATCATTGAGCTGCTGACTGGAGAGGTGACACTGCTGGGAATGCTGGGACATTATACAGGAGCGCTATGAAGGGATCAGGTGATGATTGTATCATTGTGTTGTCAGGTTCCTATAAGGTGTCAGGATGTCACTGTCTATTTCTCCATGGAGGAGTGGGAGTATTTAGAAGGACACAAAGATGTGTACAAGGAGATGATGATGGAGGATCAGCAGCCCCTCACATCAGCAGGTAATAGACATGACTAAATACACACGGCCTCTCATTATCTGTATGGAAAGAATGAATTCAGTCCCTGTATGTGTTTCCTCCAGTTCCATCCAGTAAGAGAACATCACCGGAGAGATGTCCCAGTCCTCTTCTACCACCGGACTGTAAGGAAGAAAATGTCCTCCAGGATGATCAGGTAGATGACAACATGGTGGATTTATCCAGGAGACCTGCAGCTATTTGGTCAGATAACTCCTGCTGTCATTTTTGGTGGTCATGATAATGAATGATCTTTTCTTCTCCTATAAAACATCCCACGTGACTTCTCCGTCCGTCTGGTGACTTTTACACTATTTGTTTCACAGTTTTTGTATCCGGGTGAAGATCTGAACATTATTATGGTTCCGGAGACATATGTGAGGGGTGATGAGGAGAGTACGGAGGACATTCCTACAGGTGAGTAGTAACTACTAAATAGGAGCCTGCTCAGTATGTGTCACTATCCTGTTGTAATGCTTGTTTTGATGTATTATTGGGGTTTTTTTTTCATGTGAGTTTATTAACTTTTTACTGCAGCTTTTGCCACTTTTTAATGTGTCCATTGGTTTCCACTTGTTCAGTTCAGAGGATATATTATCTGGATTCTCAGCTCTAGAAGGGATCAAATTTGAGTAGTGAAGTGCAGATAAACTTGCTATTAATAAACAAGACATCTTATGAATAGCAGATAGAGAAGTTCACTGTAATCCATTGGCATCCATCATGTCAGGCAGAATTATGCTTCACCACAGACTATCCAGAGGAAAAAAATCAGTATCAGAATTATTAATAACTATTAATAATTCTTCCGCATCTCCATTGCTCCTTTGCTGGAATAAGTTAGTGCAGGGAATCTTAAAGCTATGAGTCCCTCCCTGCATTAACTAGCTGACCTAGACTACTCCTAATCACATTGAAAGTAGGGCAGTAGAGCAGACAGATGAGAGGTGTAGGTGAGTATAAGTTGTTTTATTCATCATTGAGTTTTTGTTATTCAGGTTCCACAGGATCATTTGACTTGTTGGAATATGTAACAAAAAAAATAAAAAATTGGTCATTATTTTTAATAAAATTGTCAATGGAAGTTGTGTGTGGTGAGTTAAATAAAAATATTTTCTCATGTTACTTTATTATGGCCATCTAATTGACAGCATCCATTACGAAAGCAGAACTTTGTGTTAGCCACTAAAAACCTCACCTATTTTTATCCCAATATCCAACAGTGCCAAGTAGAGGCAAGCTGGTATTATCAGGCTGGGAAAGGACAGAAACTTTGGCCCTTCCAACTCTGGAAATGCTAGGCTGAAAATACTTTGTAGATTCTGGTTGATTATGAAAATTGGAGGGACCTTTTTGGCCCTTCCTGCATGATAATATCAGCCTGCAGTTGGCCCATAGCCATCCATCACTAGACATTTGGATACGGGACCCTACCTAGCTCTTCCCAGCACCCCTGGTGACAGTTCTTGCTGAGGCAATAATTGAGAGGTTAATGTTTGCTTTTTTAGTGGCTAACACTAAGCTCCATCTTAGTAGTAGCCACTGTCAATCACATACTGACCCTACTAAGCCAGTAATAATGTATTTAAAAAAAAATACAGCGAGATGTAAGAAATGCATTTTTATTGAAATAAAAACTTTGCCTGCCAGGGCTAAGCTGTCACATTTTGTAGAACAACTAATTAAGTTTAGCTACTGAGTAACAACTGCAGTCCTTTAGATTGCATACAACACAATGCATTCAGATGGACTGGAGATGTCCCTCAATAGTTACAATCCATTTGTTGCCCTGCAAAAAGTTGCCGTTTAGTTTTGGCCTTATTTTATTTTAAAAAAAAGTATAAATAAATGATGATCATCAACCATAAACAAGTCCAAATAATCCTTTAGAACCTAAAAATCAAACCAGAAAGTTCTATTGTAGCACACAGCACCTCAGAGATGCACCACAATTAATAATGATGGTGCATCAAGGGCCTTCTACTTGCATCCTAATTGTGCATCTCTGAGGTTCTATGTCTTACAAAAATAAATTATAGTGCACGGACTCCTAAACCTACATAGGAGTCCCTGCACTACTACTTTTACATGAGTTACGCTGTTTGCATAACTTCCATTCACTTTTATGGGGGTTACTCCAAAATCTGTAACTACATGAGTAGGCCCAGTCCTGACATTGGGACCAGATGAGAGAAGGAACGGGTTATGGGGTTCAGTACTGATGTGTAAGGCAATCGGACAGGAGGAGGAAACAGGAGGAGGAAACAGGAAAGAAATAAGAAGGGTGGGAGGAGAGAAGGAGGAAGGGAAGCGGTTGCAGAGACATCACAAGTTTCTCAATGTACAGTAGTTGTCCCACAGGGCCCAGATGGTGTCAAAGGTAGGTATGGAGCTGTTGAGAGAGACGGTTAAGCATTCCAGGTTACGGATATCATTGACCCTAGCAAGAAAGTCAATGTCCGAAGAGGGAGCAGCAGATTTTCATGTTAGGGCAATTAGAGTTAGCCACTGTGCAGAGATATAAGAACAGTAAGGCAGACTTCTTGGAGGTAAAATGAGTAAATATGTCAAGGGATCAAGAAGAACTCCCGGTATAAATAATCTGTCTCTGATTGCTTTGACTCACCTCCAGAAAGCACATATGAAGGGGCAGGTCCAGAATATTTAGTAGAGCGTACCCACATCTGAGAGACATCTCCAACATATTTTGGAATTTGTGGGATTCAGGGAGTGGAGCAAAGCTGGAGTATGGTACCAATGTATGAGAAGCTTTTACTGTGTCTTCCGGAATGTCACACAGGACAAGGATCTACTAAATCAGTCAAACAAAATAGGCTGGTACCAGTTCTAAAAATGATCTACTGGTCATCGCTCTGAAGTCTAATTTTAGATTATTAACTGTTTTGTCATCACTGACTTAGTGGATAATTGAATTTTACTACAAGCCTTGTAATATGTATGGACATTTTAGATAGAAATGTATGAAAATATCAATATTATTTAAAGCTATACTACTCAAAAATAAGTCATTTTTCTTCTTGGTAGATGACTGTACCTGGAGCTTAGAGGAACATCTCATATCTTCAGATTATGAAGCAGATGATGGTGGTATCATACAAGATACATATGAAGAACATGTTATTATCCCAGATATACCCTCAGCCCTTCACAGCAAAGATCCATCATCTGATCCTTCTATACAGGTCCGATCTTCTGATCCATCAAGGACTGACAAAGAACATAAAAAACGTAGAAAGGGAGTTAAATATAATAGAATTCACACAGCGGAGAAGCCATATTCATGTTCAGAATGTGAGAAATGTTTTAAGCACAAATTAGATCTTGTTACGCATCAGAGAATTCACACAGGGGAGAAGCCATATTCATGTTCAGAATGTGGGAAATGTTTTAAGCAAAAATCCGATCTTGTTATACATTACAGAAGTCACACAGGGGAGAAACCATTTTCATGTTCAGAATGTGGGAAATGTTTTAATCATGCATCAAATCTTGTAAAACATCAACGAATTCACACAGGGGAGAAGCCATATTTATGTACAGATTGTGGGAAATGTTTTAACCAAAAAGCACATCTAGTTAAACATCAAGCAATTCACACAGAGGAGAAGACATTTTCATGTCCCGAATGTGAAAAATGTTTTACTCACAAATCAGATCTAGTTACACATCAGAGAACTCATGCAGTGGAACGGCCATTTTCTTGTTCTGAATGTGGGAAATGTTTTAATCACAGATCACATCTAGCTAAACATCAAATGATTCACACGGGGGAGAAGCCATTTTCATGTACAGAGTGTGGAAAATGTTTTAACCACAGATCACACCTAGCTAAACATCAAATGATTCACACGGGAGAGAAGCCATTTTCATGTACAGAATGTGGGAAATCATTTACCGGTAAATCGTCTCTCATTAGACATGAGAGAACTCACACAGGAGAGAAGCCATTTTCATGTTCACAATGTGGGAAATGTTTTATCCAAAAATCACATCTTGTTAAACATGACAGAGTTCACACAGATGAACGTAAATTCACTTGGGAAAGATTCTACAGAAAACTCAACTCTTGTTAAACATCCGGGAAAACCTATTTCATGTTCACAAGTAATGTCATATCTTTAAATCTGGTCTTAATAGACTTAAGGGAATTCACACAGGTGAGAAGCCAAATTTATGCCCATAACATGGCTTTATAAAAGAAACCATCAGTGCAGATTCACTTCCTAAAGATTGTTTCAGTCGGCATACTCATGGACATGACACTATATAGAATTATTGCATATAAGAATTTATATATGAGCTGTACTCCAGTGTTATTGAAATCCTGCTTCATATGCTATTTTTGGAAAAAGAGAAGCTAATCTCGAAACAGAGCAAAATGTAGATTGGACATTTGGCATTGAAGTATTAATAATAACTCTGTATAATTCCATTTCTCCAAGGTACATAAAGGCAGATACCTCACTGTTGTCCTCTTTATCCTCTTGTCCTATGGAACATATTGTATAATGTGGGTAGTGATTTTTCATCCTTGTTTTCTGTTATTTTTGGTCTTTAAGTAACTTTGTTATTACTTACATCTTCTTTCGCTCTTATATATTTTAATGGAAATGGAACTCATGGAACTACTGAAAAATGTCTTCAATAAACAAGAATGTGATTTAAAACAAAAATGGGCCATTTACCAGAATTGTGAATTGAATCCAGTCACACACAATTCACATACATATTACATATCGGGGAAATTTAGGCCTCCTTGTAATTTGGTTTGTTTAAGGATCGCAAATGAGAGGTTTGATTTTTTAAATTTTTTTTGTTGTCCCAAACAAAAGTTTTATAAAGGTAGTTAATACGTTTCTAATCTATTGATATATACTGTATATATTGGTATATAGATAAGGACTGTATCATAAGAGAGCTGAGGGAACTCAATCACTTAAAGACATTCACTCTTCCTAAAAAATAAAAAAAATTAAAAAAAAAGGATTGGGGCAGTCGCTTCCACAGGTTAGTTATGTAATGATTTATATTCAAAGAGAACCTTCAACTTCCTCCAATAAGTCCAGCTCATTACATCAATTAATAGGTAGTGTGCCACTGATTCCAGCACAGTTGGAATTTTTTCTCTAACCTCCAGCATTCCCGAGCAGTCAATGCTGTTAGTTTTGGTGCCTGATATGATATTTAGTCTCTGTATTGTCAGGCAGGATCAGGAAAGGGGTGTGATTCTGAGCTCTGACTGGCTGCCTCTGATTGGAGATCTGAATCACACCCCCTGCCTGACACCACCCACCTGATATTACAGAGTTCTGGAAAAGCGAGGGCTAAAGAAAAACTTTCAACTGCACTGGAATCAATGGATCAGCACCTATAAATGGAAACTAAGAACTTGAATTGGTGGAGGTGGTGAAAAGTCCTCTTTATGGCTTATAGTTAAGAGGGAACCCTAGTGATGTTCAACCCTAAGTATTTTATATATGATTTGTTCCAACAGAATGTGAACTGTGTAGCCCACAGTAGTCGGGCAAGGCCCTTTAGGAGAAGTGTTAAGAATATAGCCTGATAGTGCCCCTATCCATTGTACCGCCTTGGATGGCATTGTGTAGGTGCTGTTAAGGGTTTGTGAGCATGAGTAGAACGTTGTCCACAAATTCTCTGTCACTCATTTGGATATAAACTGTAAGAGGTTACAGGGGGTCAATTCTTGTCTATAACTCTATCAGGGTTCATACAAGGAGCAGTAAAAAAATAATAGGGTCAATGATATATCATAATAAACAAATAAATAAAACTTTGCTTTTATTAATGCTACTAAAATAAGGGCAGAATGCACATATGCACTATCGTGCTACCAAGTGACAAAGTGTTATTGAGGGACTGGGACCATATGTGGTATGCGGTTCTATGTGTCCTTTACACATTCCCATTCAAAATTATCCTCAGTTTGCTTATAGGTCCAATATGATCCACAATTCGTGGACCAACAGAGCACAAAGCAAGACAGACCTACTATAGCCCGTATATATCATATCTCTGGGGATAATATATACACCATATGTGGAGGGAGGGAAGGATCATAGAAACACCTGCAACAGAACGTCTCAGCCCAGATGCCACAAAAATCCCTTGTCTATCTGACACACAAATGGTGGGGAAAATATGTATTGGGGATCTGAATTCACACCAAAATACCAGCATGTACCGCTGCCATTAAAATTGTCATATAAGTAGCTCGTGCATATAACATTCTGAGAGGTGGTGTCTTCCGGCTACTCCAGCTTCCTCCAGAGTCTCTTTGCCTTCCCTACGTCTGACAATCCAGGCTGTCTACACTCTTCAGTGGCAGGGAGTCAGCGTCCCCGTTCCCGCTTCAGAGTGTTTCCAGGGTTACTATTACTACCTGTTCTCCATTCCCATGAAGAGCGGCTACCTTCATCCCATTCTGGACGTGAAGGGGCTAAACAGTTTTGTCCGTGTCTCAAGGTTCCAATAGAGTCTCTGCAGTCAGTGGTGGCATCCCTGGAGACGGCGAATACTTTTGTCCATGGACATCCTATTGCCTTTCTTCATATCCCCTTCAGGCTGTGCCATCAGCTTTTTCTATGTTTTGTGGCAGATTTGCGACTTTTCCAGTTTATTCTCCCTTTCAGGCTGGCAACTGCTCTCCGACATCTCTCATGGCCATCCTCTGCTCAGAGATGTCACTTTCATTCCATACTTGGACACCCTCCTGTGAAGCCCCCTCTAAGTTGGACAATCTGACCAGCTTGCGGATCACCTACGTACTTCTTTGCCAATTCGACTGGCTCATTAATGAGGAATTTCTTGTTTTGCGCCTTCTAAATGCATGGAATCCAGGACATGATCCTCAACACGCATCAGGGCATGATTCTCCTCCCAGAGGCTAAAATCATCAAAAAAGGGGATCATATACCGTATGGGAGCTATAAAAAAAAAGGGGGTCATATACTGTGCCGGAGGGTGGTCATACTGTGTGTGGGCCATATACTGTGTTGGGTCCATGAAAAAAAGGATTCCAAGTACAAGAGGAATTTTTGATCTGCAATTGGAAAGGCGTCTCCTACAATTTTAATTAGGGTGCCCTATCATGCAACCAAAGATAGCCAAGTTGGGTATCTTTTTTGGCGGGAAAAGGCGAGGCACCTTTCGATAGTTCACAGAGAGGCTAGGGTCTCCCCTGGTTACAAGCAGACTTGGAAAGACTGAGGATTTGGGCATCCACATGACAAATGAGGGTCAATGTGGATAAATGTAAAGTTTTGCATCTGGGTAAAAATAATCTGTATATGACATATGTCCTAGGGGAGCAGGGGTGAACCTAGTCTTTGCGCCGAGGAGCCGAGGGGGGTGGAGCCAAGGGGGCAGAGCGGGCGGTGTTAGCAGGCAGGGAGAGGACCTGCTCTCTGCTATGTGTGAGGGGCGGCAGCTGGAGCAGCGCTGCGTCCACAGGGCCGCCCCAATCCACCGCTCGGTGATGGTGATGCTAAGCCAGTCCAGGACAGCTTGTCCTGGACTGGCTTAGGACAGCAAAAATGCCGCCCCCCACAGAGCCCCGGCGGTCGCTTCAGGTCGCCTCATGAGAGGTGCGGCGCTGTAGGGGAGTAACACTGGAAGAGTCACTGCTGGAGAAGGACCTGGTGTAGATCATAGGTTTTATAACAGCACCAGGAGCGTAATCAGTGGGTAGCAGCGGTAACGGCTGCCACAGGGCCCGTGACACTAGGGGGTACGGTGACAACCGCTACCACTGCGTTTTTTTTTTTTTAATAGGCCGTTACCGGCTGGAGTAACTCCAGCTGGTAACGGGCCCTATTTACTTACCTCTCCTGGCTCCAGACAGGCTTCAGGCCTACTTGTGTGACGTTCCTGACGTCATATGGCCGGGGCCTGCGTCCTTATGCATCACGACGCAGGCCCGGGTCAAGTGACATCCCGTATGTCAATGAAGATGGCCGACATCAGCAGGGACCGCACCGGAGCCAAGGATAGGTAAGTAACAGTGTTTTTTATGTTTGTATCCTCCCCTGGGTCTCCGATTATTATACTCGGGGGTCTGAAAAGACCCCGAGTATAATAATTGTTCATGGGTGCCCACAATGGGGCATAATACTGTTTGCAGGGGCCACTAGGGGAATTAATACTGTGTGCAGGGGCCATTATGGGGCATAATACTAAGTGATAGCATAGGGGAAAAGGACTTGGGCATAATAGTAGATCACAAATTCAACATGAGCCAACAGTGCGGTGCTGCTGCAAAAAAGGCTAATAATATTCTGGGATGTATTAAGACAAGCATTGAATCTAGATCAAGAGAGGTCATTATTCCGCTGTACTCTTCCCTGGTCAGACCACTCCTGGAATACTGTGTACAGTTCTGGGCGCCTCAATTCAAGAAAGACATCGATATATTGGAGCAAGTCCAGAAAAGAGCAACTAAAATGGTGGAAGGTCTGCAAACCATGTCATCCCATATTTCAAAAACATACTGATAGGGAAAAATGTACATTGTGAGCTCTATGTGGGGCTCACAATCTACATTTAAAAAAAAACAAAAAAAAAACCATGTCCTATGAGGAGCGGCTAAAAGAACTGGGATTGTTTAGTTTGCAGAAGAGAAGGCTGAGGGGAGATTTAATAGCAGTCTACAAATATCTGAAAGGTAGTCACAGTGCAGAGGGATCTACCCTATTCTCATTAGCACAAGGAAGTACAAGAAGCAATGGGATGAAACTAAAGGGAAAGAGATACAGATTAGACATTAGGAAAAACTTTCTGACAGTGAGGGTAGTGAGAGAGTGGAATAGGCTGCCACGGGAGGTGGTGGGCGCTCCATCAATGGAAATCTTCAAGCGGAATCTGGATAAACATATAGCTGGGATGATTTAGGAAAACCTGCACTCGCAGGGGGTTGGACCCGATGGCCCTTGAGGTCCCTTCCAACTCTACCAAAAAAAAAAAAAAATACTCCTAACTGTGTGCAGGAATGTGGGGAGGGGGTTGGTCGGTAGGGGTCTTCGGCGTCAGTCGGGGGGGGCCCATGTCAAAAGTTCGTCATGGGGTCCCACCATTCCTAGTTACGCCACTGAACAGCACAATGTCAGTCAGCTGCTTCTAAGGCCAGCAGGATATTGTCATGTATAATAGAGGGTATGGACTGGCGGGACAGGGATGTAATATTACCACTATATAACCAGTTCATAGAAAGGATGTCCTAGGGTTGGCGATGGACCGACGGAGGGCCACAAACCTGATAAGGGGAGGAGCTCAGTTATGAGGAGAGACTAAAGGAGTTAAATCTGTATAATCTGGAGAAGACTCCTGTATAGACTAAGCACGTAACCTGGTAACACCTCATCATGTGATCACTTGACTCCTCCTACATGTGACTGATCACATGACTGTGACATCATCATAGGTCCTTTCGCTCTGGAGCCTGACTCCTCCCACACAGGTGACCTTCACATGGTAATGACATCATCGCAGGTCCTGTAACAGCAGAGGAAATAGCGATGTAGTATACAGCTGTACAGGTGGAGGTATGTGTATATATATGTGTATAGTCATCATCGTCTTACAGGATCACTGGGCCGCGTGTAGCATTAACCCCTTCATTACCCCCATCTTTTATTATTGAGGCCCTTGGTAATATTGTATCGATGTATTACATAACGCTCGCTATGCAGTATAACGTCGTATCGGTGCGACTGTGGTATCTCTATATACAATTATGTTTGTCAATATTACTACAAGACCTCTTCTTTCGAGGCCTATTTCACACGGATGCATTCAGTCCATGATATATAGACAGTATACAGACCTTGATCCATATTTATATTAAGAACCTTAATGTTTATATTTGTAGATATTGCCGACTAAATGCACACGAAAGTGGATCCCCCATCAGGGGCGTAACTTGAGGGGTTCAGTCACACCGAGGCCCAGGAGCCTTAGGGGGCCTATAAGCACTGGCATCAGGATTGAGATTGCAGTTTCCATCTGACCCATAAACCAAGGAAACCCACAGATTACCCGAACCACATAAAGTGGATTAAACTCCTTAGCACCCGTTACCATCACTATCAAGAATTCACTGTAGGGATGAGGTAGGGGCCCCGGACAAAAGATTGCATCGGAGCCCACCAGGCTTTAGTTCCGCCACTGCCCCCATACATTATAATATATGGAGGGACATTACTTATATTTTGACGGTACGTGACCTCGGACCGTCGAAATAATGGTCACAATAATAGCCGTGATGTGTGAATCTAGCATAAGATCAATGTATAATATTGGTACTGTATGGGTGACTATACGTCTGTCTTTTTTTCCTATCTAACACAATACAGTTTGTATGTTGGCCGTATTTACTGGATTGAACAGTCTCCAAGCACACGATGTCATAGTCATCTATGATATATATTACTATATGATATAAATTCTGCTCTTCGTTTCTTATATGATGTGACTCCTTTGATTTCCACTGTCTGGATCGTGCTATATTCTCTAAGCATTTCTTAATCCAAAATTTTGTCTCCAATGGTACAGTACACCAGACTGGCTGAACTGCTTAGCATAATCTTAAATAAAGCCTATGACATTATCACTGTGACTTCTCCACTCACCCCTCATAGAATATGTGATCATCCTCTCATGCTTCACATAACAGAAGCCAGAAGAAAAATTTTGGATTAAATCCATGCCAAATCCAGTTCCTTAAGACCCAGTTCACACATCTCTAATAATGAAAACCTATTCATCATATGTTCCCATTTATTTAAAGAGAGTGAAAATACAACAGCAACACTATTATCTCCTCGCATGTATTCTCCAGTTATTTTTATCATAGCTATTATGTTATTTTTACATGTAGGTTCCTACAATACAGGACTCTCTTTTGTACATCTGATTATTTTCCTGATTGATCCTTCAAGGATGAAGAGAGACAGAAATAAGATGGCAGAAAGTATATTAAATCTCACCCTGGAGATCCTGCACCAGCTTACTGGAGAGGTGAGAGATTCTGATGATGTCACATTACATCATTCTTATCTATAGTAATAACAGATGATATGACTGGAGAGGTGAGGGACTCTGGGAATGGATAGAGTGATATTTATTAATGTGTCTCTCCATAAACAGGATTACACAGTAGTGAAGAAGACCTCTAGTGGGCGCTGTCAGGCTCCTGTATCTGAAGGATGGGGGAGAACCCTGAGCCCAATCCCGGGGCCTCCACCTCACTCCCTGATACATGAGGAGATCAATGGACAGAAGATCCTAGAACTCACCAACAAGATGATTGAGCTGCTGACTGGAGAGGTGACACTGCTGGGAATACTGGGACATTATACAGGAGCGCTATGAAGGGATCTGGTGATGACTGTATCATTGTGTTGTCAGGTTCCTATAAGGTGTCAGGATGTCACTGTCTATTTCTCCATGGAGGAGTGGGAGTATTTAGAAGGACACAAAGATGTGTACAAGGAGGTGATGATGGAGGATCAGCAGCCCCTCACATCAGCAGGTAATAGACATGACTAAATACACACGGCCTCTCATTATCTGTATGGAAAGAATGAATTCAGTCCCTGTATGTGTTTCCTCCAGTTCCATCCAGTAAGAGAACATCACCGGAGAGATGTCCCAGTCCTCTTCTACCACAGGACTGTAAGGAAGAAAATGTCCTCCAGGATGATCAGGTAGATGACAACATGGTGGATTTATCCAGGAGACCTGCAGCTATTTGGTCAGATAACTCCTGCTGTCACTTTTGGTGGTCATGATAATGAATGATCTTTTCTTCTCCTATAAAACATCCCACGTGACTTCTCCATCTGTCTGGTGACTTTTACACTATTTGTTTCACAGTTTTTGTATTCGGGTGAAGATCTGAACATTATTATGGTTCCGGAGACATATGTGAGGGGTGATGAGGAGAGTAAGGAGGACATTCCTACAGGTGAGTAGTAACTACTAAATAGGAGCCTGCTCATTATGTGTCACTATCCTGTTGTAATGCTTGTTTTGATGTATTATTGTTTTTTTTTTCACGTGAGTTTATTAACTTTTTACTGCAGCTTTTGCCACTTTTTAATGTGTCCATTGGTTTCCACTTGTTCAGTTCAGAGGATATATTATCTGGATCCTCAGCTCTAGAAGGGATCAAATTTGAGTAGTGAAGTGCAGATAAACTTGCTATTAATAAACAAGACATCTTATGAATAGCAGATAGAGAAGTTCACTGTAATCCATTGGCATCCATCATGTCAGGCAGAATTATGTTCCACTACAGACTATCCAGAGGAAAAAAATCAGTGTCAGAATTATTAATACCTATTAATAATTCTACCGCATTTCCATCGCTCCTTTGCTGGAATAAGTTAGTGCAGGGAATCTTAAAGCTATGAGTCCCTCCCTGCATTAACTAGCTGACCTAGACTACTCCTAATCACATTGAAAGTGGGCCAGTAGAGCAGACAGATGAGAGGTGTAGGTGAGTATTAGTTGTTTTATTCATCATTGAGTTTTTGTTATTCAGGTTCCACAGGATCATTTGAATCATTGGAATATGTTAAAAAAGTTGGTCATTATTTTTAATAAGATTTTCAATGGAGATTGTGTGTGGTGAGTTAAATAAAAATATTTTCTCATGTTACTTTATTACGGCCATCTAATTGACAGCATCCATTACGAAAGCAGAACTTTGTGTTAGCCACTAAAAACCTCACCTATTTTTATCCCAATATCCAACAGCGCCAAGTAGAGGCAAGCTGGTATTATCAGGCTGGGAAAGGACAGAAACTTTGGCCCTTCCAACTCTGGAAATGCTAGGCTGAAAATACTTTGTAGATTCCGGTTGATTATGAAAATTGGAGGGGATTCCACATTGCTCTTTTGAAAAAAAAAACTTTTTCATTGGTTACCCCATTTTTTTTAAGGATTTAAATTACCATGGTGGGAAGGAACGTTTTTGGCCCTTCCTGTATGATAATATCAGCCTGCAGTTGGCCCATAGCCATCCATCACTAGATATTTGGATACTGGATCATACCTAGCTCTTCCTAGCACCCCTGGTGACAGTTCTTGCTGAGGCAATAATTGAGAGGTTAATGTTTGCTTTTTTAGTGGCTAACACTAAGCTCCATCTTAGTAGTAGCCACTGTCAATCACATACTGACCCTACTAAGCCAGTAATAATGTATTTAAAAAAAAATACAGCGAGATGTAAGAAATACATTTTTATTGAAATAAAAACTTTGCCTGCCAGGGCTAAGCTGTCACATTTTGTAGCACAACTAATTGAGTTTAGCTACTGAGTAAAAACTGCAGTCCTGTAGATTGCATACAACACAATGCATTCAGATGGACTGGAGATGTCCCTCAATAGTTACAATCCATTTGTTGCCCTGCAAAAAGTTGCCATTTAGTTTTGGCCTAATTTTATTAAAATAAAAAATATATAAATAAATGACGATCATCAACCATAAACGAGTCCAAATGATCCTTTAGAACCTAAAAATCAAACCAGAAAGTTCTATTGTAGCACACAGCACCTCAGAGATGCACCACTATTAATAATGATGGTGCATCAAGGGCCTTCTAGTTGCATCCTAATTGTGCATCTCTGAGGTTCTATGTCTTACAAAAATAAATTATAGTGCACGGACTCCTAAACCTACATAGGAGTCCCTGCACTACTACTTTTACATGAGTTACGCTGTTTGCATAACTTCCATTCACTTTTATGGGGGTTACTCCAAAATCTGTAACTATATGAGTAGGCCCAGTCCTGACATTGGGACCAGATGAGAGAAGGAACGGATTATGGGGGTCAGTACTGATGTGTTGGGGAGTCGGTATGAGAGGAGGCAGGCACCGTACAGGTATTTATATGAATTGTTGGGCGGGTTCTCTATTCACAGCAGAAGACAACATTGCAAAGATTGTAATTTTGTAAGATATCGGCAGTAAGGCAATCAGACAGGAGGAGGAAACAGGAAAGAAATAAGAAGGGTGGGAGGAGGGAAGGAGGAAGAGAAGCGGTTGCAGAGACATCACAAGTTTCTCAATGTACAGTAGGGGGCCCACGGAGCACAGATGGTGTCAAAGGTAGGTATGGAGCTGTTGACCCTAGCAAGAAAGTTAATTTCCGAATTGGAGCAGTAGATTTCCATCTTAGGGCAATTAGAGTTAGCCACTGCGCAGAGATATAAGAACAGTAAGGCAGACTTCTTGGAGGTAAAATGAGTAAATATGTCAAGCGATCAAGAAGAACTACCGGTATAAATGATCTGTCTCTGATTTCTTTGACCCACCTCCAAAAAGCACATATGAGGGGGCAGGTCCAGAACATTTAGCAGAGCGAACCCACATCTGAGAGACCTCTCCAACATATTTTGGAATTTGTGGGATTCAGGGAGTGCAGCAAAGCTGGAGTATGATACCAATGTATGAGAAGCTTTTACTGTGTCTTCCGGAATGTCACACAGGACAAGGATCTACTAAGGGGGCATTCACACTGAGTAACGCCGGGCGTGTATCACAGCCGTACACGCCGGCATTACGGCAGACTGCCGAACACTTCCCATTCACTTCAATGGGAGCGCTCGTAACAGCGGCGTTTACGAGCACTCCCATTGAAGTGAATGGGAAGTGTTCGGCAGTCTGCCGTAATGCCGGCGTGTACGGCTGTGATACACGCCCGGCGTTACTCAGTGTGAATGCACCCTAAATCAGTCAAACAAAATAGGCTGGTACCAGTTCTAAAAATGATCTACTGGTCATCGCTCTGAAGTCTAATTTTAGATTATTAACTGTTTTGTCATCACTGACTTAGTGGATAATTGAATTTTACTACAAGCCTTGTAATATATATGGACATTTTAGAAAGAAATGTATGAAAATATCAATATTATTTAAAGCTATGCTACACAAAAATAATAGTCATTTTTCTTCTTGGTAGATGACTGTACCTGGAGCTTAGAGGAACATCTCATATCTTCAGATTATGAAGCAGATGATGGTGGTATCATACAAGATACATATGAAGAACATGTTATTATCCCAGATATACCCTCAGCCCTTCACAGCAAAGATCCATCATCTGATCCTTCTATGCAGGTCCGATCTTCTGATTCATCACGGACTGACAAAGAACATAAAAAACGTAGAAAGGGAGTTAAATATAATAGCATTCACACAGCGGAGAAGCCATATTCATGTTCAGAATGTGAGAAATCTTTTAATCACAAATTAGATCTTGTTACGCATCAGAGAATTCACACAGGGGAGAAGCCATATGCATGTTCAGAATGTGGGAAATGTTTTAAGCAAAAATCCGATCTTGTTATACATTACAGAAGTCACACAGGGGAGAAACCATTTTCATGTTCAGAATGTGGGAAATGTTTTAATCAAGCATCAAATCTTGTAAAACATCAACGAATTCACACAGGGGAGAAGCCATATTTATGTACAGATTGTGGGAAATGTTTTATCCAAAAAGTACATCTAATTAAACATCAAGCAATTCACACAGAGGAGAAGACATTTTCATGTCCCGAATGTGAAAAATGTTTTACTTACAAATCAGATCTAGTTACACATCAGAGAACTCATGCAGGGGAACGGCCATTTTCTTGTTCTGAATGTGGGAAATGTTTTAATCACAGACACCATCTAGCTAAACATCAAATGACTCACACGGGGGAGAAGCCATTTTCATGTACAGAGTGTGGAAAATCATTTACCGGTAAATCGTCTCTC
Organism: Leptodactylus fuscus; assembly: GCF_031893055.1. Taxonomy (NCBI): domain Eukaryota; kingdom Metazoa; phylum Chordata; class Amphibia; order Anura; family Leptodactylidae; genus Leptodactylus; species Leptodactylus fuscus. The sequence goes on from NC_134270.1 coordinate 17,953,745, forward strand.
ATTAGACATGAGAGAACTCACACAGGAGAGAAGCCATTTTCATGTACAGAATGTGGGAAATCATTTACCGGTAAATCGTCTCTCATTAGACATGAGAGAACTCACACAGGAGAGAAGCCATTTTCATGTTCACAATGTGGGAAATGTTTTATCCAAAAATCACAACTTGTTAGACATGACAGAGTTCACACAGATGAACGTAAATTCACTTGGGAAAGATTCTACAGAAAACTCAACTCTTGTTAAACATCCGGGAAAACCTATTTCATGTTCACAAGTAATGTCATATCTTTAAATCTGGTCTTAATAGACTTAAGGGAATTCACACAGGTGAGAAGCCAAATTTATGCCCATAACATGGCTTTATAAAAGAAACCATCAGTGCAGATTCACTTCCTAAAGATTGTTTCAGTCGGCATACTCATGGACATGACACTATATAGAATTATTGCATATAAGAATTTATATATGAGCTGTACTCCAGTGTTATTGAAATCCTGCTTCATATGCTATTTTTGGAAAAAGAGAAGCTAATCTCGAAACAGATCAAAATGTAGATCGGACATTTGGTATTGAAGTATTAATAACTCCGTATGATTCCATTTCTCCAAGGTACATAAAGGCAGATACCTCACTGTTGTCCTCTTTATCCTCTTGTCCTATGGAACATATTGTATAATGTGGGTAGTAATTTATCATGTTATCCTTGTTTTCTGTTATTATTGGTCTTTAAGTAACTTTGTTATTACTTACATCTTCTTTCGTTCTTATATATTTTAATGGAAATGGAACTACTGAAAAATGTCTTCAATAAACAAGAATGTGATTTAAAACAAAAATGGGCCATTTACCAGAATTGTGAATTGAATCCAGTCAAACACAATCCACATTCGTATAGCAAGATTCAATGCATGGATGTCTGGGAAATTTAGGCCTCCTTGTAGTTTGGTTTGTTTAAGGATCGCAAATGAGAGGTTTGATTTTTTTTTTGTTGTTGTCCCAAACAAAAGTTTTATAAAGTTAGTTAATGGGTTTCTCATCTATTGACCACAGGTATATAGATAAGGACTGTATCATAAGAGACCTGAGGGAACTCAATCACTTAAAGACAAACGTTCACCCTTCCTAAAATAAAAAATAAAAAAATTTAAAAAAAAGGATAGGGGCAGTCACTTCCACAGGTTAGTTATGTAGTGATTTATATTTAAAGAGAACCTTCGACTTTCTCCAATAAGTCCAGCTCATTACATCAATGAATAGGTAGTGCTCCACTGATTCCAGCACAGTTGGAATTTTTTCTCTAGCCTCCACCATTCCCAAGCAATCAATGCTGTTAGTTTTAGTGCCTGATATGCTATTTAGTCTCTGTACTGTCAGGCAGGATCAGGAAAGGGGTGTGATTCTGAGCTCTGACTGGCTGCCTCTGATTGGAGATCTGAATCACACCCCCTGCCTGACACCACCCACCTGATATTACAGGGCTTGGGAAAGACGAGGGCTAAAGAAAAACTTTCAATTGCGCTGGAATCAATGGATTAGCACCTATAAATGGATCCAAGAACTTGAATTGGTGGAGGTGGTGAAAAGTCCTCATATAGTTAAGAGGGAACCCTAGTGATATTCAACCCTAAGTATTTTATATATGATTTCTTCCAACAGAATATGAACTGTGTAGCCCACAGTAGTCAGGCAGGGCCCTATAGGAGAAGTGGGCCTGATAGTGCCCCAATCCATTGTACCGCCTTGGATGGCATTGTGTAGGTGCTGTCATGGGTTTGCATGCATGAGTATAATGTCGTCCACAAATTCTAAAGTCTCTGTCACTCATTCGGATATAAACTGTAATGTAGACCAAAGAGGTTACAGGGGGTCAATTCTTGTCTATAACTCTATCAGAGTTCATACAAAGAGAGGTGAAAAAATAATAGGATCAACGATATATCATAATAAACAAATAAATAAAACTTTGCTTTTATTAATACTACTAAAATAAGGGCAGAATGCACATATGCACTATCGTGCTACCAAGTGACAAAGTGTTATTGAGGGACTGGGACCATATGTGGTATGCGGTTCTATGTGTCCTTCACACTATTCCCTTTCAAAATTATCCTCAGTTTGCTTATAGGTCCAATATGATCCACAATTCGTGGACTAACAGAGCACAAAGCAAGACAGACCTACTATAGCCCGTATATATTATATCTCTGGGGATAATATATACACCATACGTGGAGGGAGGAAAGGATCATAGGAAACACCTGGAACAGAACGTCTCAGCCCAGATGCCACAAAAATCCCTTGTCTATCTGACATACAAATGGTGGGGAAAATATGTATTGGGGATCTGAATTCACACCAAAATACCAGCATGTACCGCTGCCATTAAAATTGTCATATAAGTAGCTCGTGCATATACCACTCTGAGAGGTGGTGTCTTCCGGCTACTCCAGCTTCCTCCAGAGTCTCTTTGCCTTCCCTACGTCTGACAATCCAGGCTGTCTACACTCTTCAGTGGCAGGGAGTCAGCGTCCCCGTTCCCGCTTCAGAGTGTTTCCGGGGTTACTATTACTACCTGTTCTCCATTCCCAAGAAGGACGGCTACCTTCATCCCATTCTGGACGTGAAGGGGCTAAACAGTTTTGTCCGTGTCTCAAGGTTCCAATAGAGTCTCTGCAGTCAGTGGTGGTATCCCTGGAGACGGAGAATACTTTTGTACATCGACATCCACATTGCCTTTCTTCATATCCCCTTCAGGCTGTGCCATCAGTTTTTTCTATGTTTTGCGGCAGATTTGCGACTTTTCAGAGATGTCACTTTGATTCCATACTTGGACACCCTCCTGTGAAGCCCCCTCCAAGTTGGACAATCTGACCAGCTTGCGGATCACCTTTGTACTTCTTTGCCGATTCGACTGGCTCATCAATGAGGAAAGGTCTTGTCTTGCGCCTTCTAAATTCATGGAATCCAGGACATGATCCTCAACACGCATCAGGGCATGATTCTCCTCCCAGAGGCTAAAATCCCCAGGTTCAATGTGTCCCACCTTCGGAGGTACTCTCTTTGCTCTCTTCTGTTCTGCATATGAATCCTGGGCACAATGGTCTTGACCTTCAGGCTGTCACTTTTGTTCAGTTACACTCTTATCCTATTCACTTGGCGATTCTGACCCACTGGGACAAATCTCCGGCCAGCCTAGACTGACTGATTCTCTTTCCATCTTGGGTTCGCCAAGAGCTTCTTTGGTGGCTCTCCTTCCCAGGAATATGTCAGGGAGGCAGGAGATTCCCACCGACGCCAGTTCAACCTGCTGAAACGGAGGATCTTCTTGTCTTATTGGACCTCTTTCTTCCAAGAATGACCAGTCAGAGTCCATACCGACAGCTCCCCCCTTGGTCGCCTACAACCTGTGTTTTGTATCTCCATGATGGCAGAAAAAGTCTACCGCTGTTGAGTTATCCAAGTAGATCTTCACATGTTTATTGACCAAAAAATGTTGAGACGTTTGGAATGTCTCCTATACTGCCCGCATGTCTTTGTAATAGTGCTATAGCGGTGTTATTTGGGAGGACCAACTACCCTGCAATAGAATGGATTAAACTTTTACTCTCAATACCACTGACTTGCATCAGTGGTAACCATGACTATCGACTCTGGATACCAAGGAACCCCTTTGCATAGGTTTTGATCTTGGACTCAACAATTTAAAGATCTTTTTACTAGAGGGGGTACTAACATCTTTTCATCCTGTGAGAACTGAGACCTGTCCTATGACTTTAGGATCTGACTTTGTAAGTGGCAAGAGTAGAACTTACTCTAGGCCACAGCTGGAATACTGGCCATCATGTGTCCCAGAATTGACATTGCTTCTCTGGCTGAACAAAAAGTTTTTCTCTGAAAGGCTAAAATTTTCTCCTTCATTAATTTTTTTCTTCTCTAGGAGAATAAAGGTCATGTGTATTTCCAAGTGTAGGATTAGGCCTACAAATTTCTTGGACATACTGAGGCCTGACTTCTCCATATAGAGAATCCAGAGAAACTTGTGGTGAATAGAGAACATTGGGATATGTCAATAGGCATCTTTTAGGTCTATGGTGATCATCACATACACAGTGATCACTTTTGGAAGATATTCTAGCTTTCTCAGCTGCCAGGCTAGGCACGTCACCCTTTATCATCATCATCATCAAACATTTACTGTGCTGATGCTACTCCTAAACAGTTGCCATCACTCAGCCAGACATGTCTTGCGGCCAGGTCCATTATATTACATTATGCCGCATGTTCCACCAAATGCCTAATGACTACCACCAATCAGGCAGACATGTCCTGTGACCTGGTCCATTATATTTTGCCCTGCTGCACTGTCGATACAACAATGAGTGCCTCCTACTGTATGTAAAATTACCATAATAGAGAGGGAAAACTACACATTTTATGAACAACCCAAAGATAAAAATGTTCTAACTCTCAGAACTGCAGGTACAAAAAAACCACACACCGCAGGATTAGATACGCGCCTCAGCACACAGTACCACACACCGGAGGATTATACATGTGCCTCAGCAAACAGTACCATGCACCGGAGGATTAGATACGCGCCTCAGCACACAGTACCATGCACCAGAGGATTAGATATGCACCTCAGCACACTGTACCACGCGCTGGAAGATTAGATACACAGTTCAGCACACAGTACCACACATCAGAGCTTTACTCTAGATTTCCATAGCAACCCAGCCATTTTTCTTCACTGCTGTATGTCAGCTTTAACCCCTTAATGCTCTGGTCAGTAATAGTACGTCCTAGTAAGTAGCATATTCGCGTTCAGCTCAGTACTATTACTGACCTGTAATGGCGCGGGCACAGAACTTGGCTGCGTTACACAGCTGAGAGCCAGGACGAGCTGCCCCGCTGAATTGCCGGTTGGAGCTCTGCTCCGATTGGCGTTAAACCCTCTCGATGCCGCGGACACGTCTGCCACATCGAGAGAGTTAGACCCCCCTGGGCACCCCCCGTGGCGAGATCGGGGGGTGCCCTGATGCATTTTATGCAGCCTGGGATCTGGCTAGTGACCCCGGGCTGCTAGGACCCCCGCTTACCTGGTTGATCCTGCCGTGATCCCGGAATGGTGTCTAAGCGTCTACATAGACACACTTCCTCTATAGTCTGCAATACATGTGTATTGCAGGCTATAGTACTGGACCAGCAATCAGAGTATTGCTGGTCCAAGTAAAGTTATAAAACAAATAAAAAATGTTAAAAAAAAAATTTGTAAAAATAAATTAATAAAGTGTATGAAATAAATAAATAAATGAATGAATAAAGCCCCAAAATTCCCTTTTTTCTAGATTAAGATAAGATATTCCTTTAACCCCTTCCCGCTGATGGCATTTTTTGATTTTCGTTTTTGACTCCCCTCCTTCTAAACCCCATAACTTTTTTATTTCTCCGCTCCCAGAGCCATATGAGGTCTTAATTTTTGCGGGACAAATTTTTCTTCCTGATGCCACCATTAATTATTCTATATAATGTACTGGGAAGCAGGAAAAAAATTCAGAATGGGGTGGATTTGAAGAAAAAATGCATTTCTGCGACTTTCTTACGGGCTTTGGTTTTACAGCGTTCACTGTGCAGCCAAAATGACATGTCCCCTATATTCTGTGTTTCGGTACGGTTCCAGGGATACCAAATTTATATGGTTTTATTTACATTTTGACCCCTAAAAAAAATTCCAAAACTGTGTTAAAAAATTTTTTTTCTAAAAGTCGCCATATTCCGACGGCCGTAACTTTTTTATACGTAAGTGTACGGGGATGCATAGGGTGTTTTTTTGGGGGGGCCGGGTGTACTTTTTAGTTCTACCATTTTCGGGAAATGTTATTGCTTTGATCACTTTTTATTCAAATTTTTATCAGAATCAAAACAGTGAAAAAACGGCGGTTTGGCACTTTCGACTATTTTTCCCGCTACGGCATTTACCGAACAGGAAAAATATTTTTATAGATTTGTAGAGTGGGCGATTTCGGACGCGGGGATACCTAACATGTATATGTTTCACAGTTTTTAACTACTTTTATATCTGTTCTAGGGAAAGGGGGGTGATTTGAACTTTTAATTCTTTTTATATTTTTTTTATATTTTTTTAACTTTTTTTTTTATTTTTTTTTTGCATTTATTAGACCCCCTAGGGGTGTTGAACCCCAGGGGGTCTGATCACTAATGCAATGCATTACAATGCTAATGCATTGCAATGCATTGCAAAAAAGCATCCTTTCTTTTGCAGGCTGCATAGACCAGCCTGCAAACGAGAGGCTTTGCAGACAAGCCTGGGAGCCTGTACAAGGCTCCCGGCTGTCATGGCAACGGGACGTCAGCCCTGGAGCATGCTCCAGGAGCCGGCGATCCCGGCCAAAATGGCGGCGCCCATGCGCCGCCGGGAAAATGGCGCCTCCGGCGCCTTTGACCGCGGCGCCGGAGGAGTTAATGCCTCCAATCGGTCCGGGGACCGATCGGAGGCATTAGAGCCGGTTGTCTACTGCTTAAAGCAGTAGACACCCGGCGGCTATGGCAGCCGCCCGGCTCCCGGGCGGTCGCCATAGTTACAGACCCGACATGCGCCGTACTATTACGGCGCATGTCGGGAAGGGGTTAATGGTCCCACAATGGGGAAATTTCAGTGATACAGTTTCATAGATGGTACAGTAGTATATAACAGGAGAGAAACACATACAAGCTCATGGCAGATAGAGAAATCCTAGGAATCATAGCAACTAAAAAAGAAAGAAACAAAGACACAGTGCAGGATCATTTAGTTCTCTGTGCGGATTGATGTTAATAATAATATTAATACAGCTGACTTGATTGTAGGACACGAGGAGGGGGTCACAGCATGTGGATATAACAAGCAGAAATTTTTGCAGAGGTGGGGGACATAGTCAGCTATTATGATAACATATGTACCTCTTGGTAGGTAGTGAGATCTCCTGCTCACAGCTGATAGTTCGGTATCTTGCATCAGCACTATTGTCCTTTTAACCACAAAAAAATGCCCCAAATATCCTTCATCACAAGCCCTCCTCCTCGTTTCTTCTTACCACTGTGTTCTACTGCCCCAAGGAAGTCAGAAACCATCAAGGTATACATGGTGCTGCTCTCTTGCCAAGCTTCCATAACTCCTGGGGTAGGTGGGTGATGGTAGGTTCCCAGGCTGTAGCAGAGTCCCACGTGTCCACAGTAGAAGAAAGAAATACCAGTCAGCTGTAGCATCTTCACGCATCAGCAATAGATGCCAAAAAATCATCTCCTTGAAGAAGAAGTCCACACTTCCATGTAGGTTTTCCTCCATTCCGCATGGTGTCCATGCTGTCCTGGGGGGATGGTAACAGGCACATGTGCACACACAGGAAACCAGCTGAACCAGGTCTTGTCATTGTCCATGCTTTACAATGGAAACAAAAGGAACAAAATACTCCACAGGGTCTTCCATTCGATTTATAGTTGCTAATTCATAGTGCTAGATTGCTTGGTTACAGGATTCTTGAAGATACAGAGAAAAAAGAGTGAAAAAGGAAAGATAAAGTTTGCTCCCACCTTGGAGCACTGCATAAAGGCAGCCAGCCATTCAGGGTTATATAAAATTAAACCCTAAAAAATAATAAAAACTATGCATATTTGGTATCGACGCATCCGTAACAACCTGTACAATAAAACTAAAACATTATTTCACCTATACAGTAAACGTCGGAAGAAAAAAATGGGAAAAAAAATGCCAGAAATGATAATTTTTTGCCATCTCACCTTACAAGATATTCTATAAAAGAGTACCACAAGAGTACCAATAAGAAGCACAGGTTGTCCCGCAAAAAATAAGCCCTCAACCAACTCTGTCAACTGAAAAATAAAAATGTTACGCATCTCTGAAGATGGCAATGCAAAAATCATTGATTTATGTCTCCATATGGTTTTTTTGTTCTGCAAAATTACTAACGCATAAAAAAAAATTATATAAATTAGGTATCGCCGTAATCGTACCGACCCGCAGAATAAAGGTCACATGTTACTTATGCTGTACGCCATGCGGAAAACATTTAAAATGTAAAATGCAATGCCAGAATTGATGATTTTTTTTTCCAGCAAAAAAAGAGTTAATAAAAAATAGTCAATAAGTTATAGGCACCCAAAAATGGTGTCATTACAAAATGCATGATATCCCGGAAAAATAAAAACTCTCATATGTATGGCCACGTCACCACAAAAATAAAAAAAATATAGCTTGAATAATATGAAGACAAAAAAAAAAAAAATCGCCAAATCATTAGAACAAATCTGGTTGCGTCAGGAGGGGAATATATAAGCGGTGCGAGCGGGATATTTCTACAAACTGCAGAAACAGAGAAATAAATATTATGATATGTTTTGCTGTTAACCCCTTCTTTGTTACAAAAAAATGTGGTTTAACCACTTCCGGACCGCCCATAGACTATATACGTTCAGGAAGTGGTTGTCTAGTTCTGACAGGACGTACCTGTACGTCCAAGTCAGAACACAGCAGCTGCACAAGATCGTGCAGCTGCTTTCACTAGGAGCCGGTTGTAACTTCAGCCGGAGCTCCCAGAGAGAAGACAGAGCAGATTTATTACCTGCTCTGCTATCTGCATCGCTGTGTATACAGCGCTCAATGAGCGCTGTATACACAGCAATGGACGCAGCCATAAATCAGCTGTCCTCTGACCCGGCAGACACGTGATCTGCCAGGAGCAGTGTCCTGCCAGAGCTGCTGGGTCCTACAGGACTCAGATCAGCTCTGCATACTGTGTATACAGTGTGCAGGAGTCTGTATTTCTCCTGTAACTGAGGTTAAATGTACCAGCCTCAGTTATAGGAGAAATCAGCCTCAAGTACAAAAAAAAAAGTGATCAGATGTCCCCAAAGGTCTCTTATCACCTCATGGGGACACAATCTGGGAAAAAAAATAAAATAAAAATATAATAAAAAAGTTAAAAAAAAAAGTAAATAAAATAATAAAAAATAAATAAATAATCCGCTAATAAAACGCCGTTATTAAAGGTTATAGCCCCACCCCCGACGACACCATACAAAATAAAAATTACCGTAACGGAGAGGAAAAACTATATTATAAAGTTTTTCAGTGACACTTTGTGTTATTAAATAAAAAAATATATATAAATTGAAAACAAGAAACAATTTCCCTCCTATTTTGTTTATATTTTCCTGGATATAAAAAAAATTAAAACACATTTGAAAATAAAAATAACATAAAAATAAAGTCCTATGTGTCCCCGAAAAAAGACGCAAAAATTAGTTGACTAAGACATACGAGAAAAATTTTACAGACCTCAAAACCACACATACATAATAAACCTAAAATGTGTCTGGTCCTGGACCACAAATTGGCCCGGTACTGAAGTGGTTAAAATGGAAAATAAGTATAAAAAAGTGACATTTGGAAATTTCACCTTCATTTTGCATTAATTCCTGTGGAACACCTAAAGGGTTAATAAAGTTCCTATATACAATTTTGAATAGTTTGAAGACTACAGTTTCAAAAATGGGGTCATTTATGGGTGTTTTCTATTATATAGGCCCCTCAAAGTCACTTCACAACTAAATACCGTATATATTCGAGTATAAGCCGACCCAAATATAAGCCGAGGCCCCTAATTTTACCACAAAAAAGTGGGAAAACTTATTGACTCGAGTATAAGCCGAGGGGGGGAAATGCAGTAGCTACTGGAAAGTTTTCAAAAATTAAAATGGTCGGAGTTTTTGGGTGCAGTAGTTGCTGGGGAAGGGGAGGGGGTGTTTTGGTTGTCTGTCTGCCCCTTCCCTGAGCTTGAGGACTGTTTTTTCTTCCCCCACTTGGAGTTCAGTCTGGCTAAATATAGGGTATCTGCAGTGCTCCTATTAACCCCTTCCTGACGGAACAGGAGCATTGCAGATCCCCTATATTCAGTAGACCGGGCACTTTCAGACACAGGGATACATCATGTGTTTGTGTTTCACAGTCATTTTCTACTTTTATATGTATTCTAGGGAGAGGAGTGAATTACAACTTTTATTCCCCACCATTCTATGGAAGATTCTATACATTACTATTGTGGCTGGTCATAAACCCCCCCCCCCCCCCTAAAATATATTTTTTCTTTTCCTTGACTCGAGTATAAGTCAAAAACTGTGCTGAAAAATTCGGCTTATACTCGAGTATATATGGTAGGTCCCTAGAAAACAAAATCTTGAAATTTTCTTGAAAATCTGATAATTTGCTACTAAAGTTATAAGCCTTCTAACTTCCTAAAAAAGTAAAAGAACATTGAAGAAACAATGCCAATATAAAGTAGACTTATGGGAAATGTTAATTAGTAGAGATGAGCGAGTATTGTTCGGATCAGCTGATCCGAACAGCATGCTCCATAGAAATGAATGGATGCACCTGGTACTTCCACTTTGACGGTGGCCGGCCGCTTAACCCCCCGTGTGCCGGCTACGTCCATTCATTTCTATGCGAGCATGCTGTTTGGATCGGCTGATCCGAACAGTACTCGCTCATCTCTATTAATTAGGAAGAATTTTGTGTGACAGGACTGTCTGTGTTTTCACGAGAATAACAGAAACTTTCAAAATTGATAATTTTAGGAAATTTTCAGTATATTTGTCCTTTTTTTAACAAACAAATGCAAAGTATAATGACCAAAATTTACCACTAACATAAACTACAATGTGTCACGAAAAAACAATCTTGGAATCACCTGGATAGGAAAATGCATTATGAAGCTATCCTCACATAAAGTAAAAGACGTCATATTTTAAAAACAGGGTCTGAGCCTTAAGGCCCAGACTACCCTGCATCCTTAAAGGGGTATTCCCACGTCGCATACTCACCAGTCTTCACTGCTGTAAAATCTTCTTTCTTCCTGGTTTCTTGTGTCATTTGGTGGGCAGGGTTTACCTCCGCCCCCAAATTAGTGTGTAGCTCCGCCCACCACATAGCATGATCCTATGGGGCGGCTGAAGGGCCTGTGATGTCATCAAAGGTCCTCAAACAACACTATATACACAATATTGGACCATGAAGTACAGGCAGGAGCAACTCCATTCTGTGTTATATACAGAGACTGCCTGTCTCTGCCATGATGAACACAATTGAATTAGCTAGCCTGATAACTGGGAGAACAGAAGACGAGTTCAGAAATGCAAGCAGCTCCTCTCCCCTATCTGATATCAGGATAGCAGGAAGCTAGGTTACGTGGTGTAGACACAGGAATAGCTAGAAACACAGGCTCGCTCCCGTGCACTTAGCCCCCTCCTCCCTCCCCCCTGAGAGCAGGCAGATACATCACTTGACTTTTGAGCAGATAAGTCAAGGGCTGTGTCAATAATAAATTGAATAAAGTAAGATAGTGGACAAACAAAGCAGTTTTGCAGAAGCAGTGTATTTAGGAAAAGTCTTACATCCACATTAACAAGCAGTATAGATAGGATCCTTGTGATGGGACAACCCCTTTAAGGGGTTAAAGGGTTAAGGCACTATGGATGACACTGTTACACGAGGTCACATACACACAGCTTTACTCCAGATCTCAATAAAAACCGATCGCAGGTTTTTCACTAATATCCAAACTGAGATACACATGATGCTTATGGAAATACACACAAACAATATAAAAAGTTTTTGTTTTGTTTTAAATTCTGATTTTATATAAAAAGTACACCAGTGCAAAACTGAGCCTTTTTTGGGGGGGCCACTACACAAATATGTGCGCATTACACAACACCCTGGTGCAGACATATTACAGACACACAGCTCTGCTCCATACATATCATACACACACAGCTCTGCTCCATACATATCATACACACACAGCTCTGCTCCGTACACATCATACACACACAGCTCTGCTACATCCACACTGTAACTACATCCTGATCCTGACACGTACACTTCAGCTCATCCAGCACTGACCACAACCAGCACAGCAGAGTCCTGTATACACTGAGCATGTAACCAGGTAACACCTCATCATGTGATCACTTGACTCCTCCCATAACTATAACTGATCACATGGCTGTGACATCATCACAGGTCCTGTAGCTCCTCCAGCACTACAGCCTGACTCCTCCCACACATGTGACTGATCACATAGTCATTACATCACCAAAGGTCCTATGTGCAGTAGGACTCAGCATTTCCGCCTACAGCTGCGCAGGTACGTGCGTTGTCCCTGTCTCTGTCTGTCGGGGTCACTGGGCCCCAAATATGATTAACCCCTTTGTTACTGGAGAGTTTACTCCTCCATATTATATTATTGACCCTATTTTAATGATTTTACATTGTTGTATGGAATTTTTTTTACTTGTGTATATTCGGGGCGTTGTCTGTGATGTTTTAGGGTTTTATGTTTGTTTGTTTTTTTACATTTAATGTTGTTGTCAGTGCGGTGTAACTTCAGGTCGGTATCATTGTAGTATTTCTATACATGTCTATGTTGCTTTAGTTCATAACAAATCTAATGTACAATACTGGGCCCATGAAAACCGTCCTGTCCGTGTGATGTGTATTTTTACACATTGTTTTTAGAAAATCCTAGTTAACCATTTCAGTACCTGGACAATTTGTGCTCCAGGACCAGACACATTTTAGATTTTTTTTTGTATGTGCGGTTTTGAGGACTGTAACGGTTTTCTCATACATCTCATTCAACTAATTTTTGTATTTTTTTTTTTTTGGGGGGGGGGAAACAGGGCTTTATTTTTATGTTGTTTTTATTTTTAAATGTGTTTAAATCTTTTTTTTTATATATGGGAAAATATTTAAAAAAAAATAGGAGGGAAATTTTCTTTTTTATTTATTAACCCCTTCCCGCTGATGGCATTTTTTGATTTTTCGTTTTTGACTCCCCTCCTTTTAAACCCCATAACTTTTTTAATTCTCTGCTCCCAGAGCCATATGAGGTCTTAATTTTTGCGGGACAAATTTTTCTTCATGATGCCACCATTAATTATTCTATATAATGTACTGGGAAGCTGGAAAAAAATTCAGAATGGGGTGGATTTGAAGAAAAAATGCATTTCTGCGACTTTCTTACGGGCTTCGGTTTTACGGCGTTCACTGTGCAGCCAAAATGACATGTCTCCTGTATTCTGTGTTTCATTATGATTTCGGGGATACCAAATTTATATGGTTTTATTTACATTTTAACCTCTTAAAAAAAATCGCAAACTGTGTTAAAAATGTTTTTTTCTAAAAGTCGCCATATTCTGACAGCCTTTACTTTTTTTATACGTCCGTGTACGGGGATGCATAGGGCGCCTTTTTTGCAGGGCCAGGTGTACTTTTTAGTTCTACCATTTTCGGGAAATGCTATTGCTTTGATCACTTTTTATTCAAATTTTTATCAGACAGTGAAAAAAACGGCAGTTTGGCACTTTTGACTATTTTTCCAGCTATGGCGTTTACCGTACAGGAAAAATATTTTTATAGATTTGTAGAGCGGGTGATTTCGGACACAGGGATACCTAACATGTATGTTTCACAGTATTTAATTATTTTTATATGTGTTCTAGGGAAAGGGGGGGGGTGATTTGAATTTTTAATACTTTTAAAAATTATTTTTTTTTTTTTGCACTTATTAGTCCCCCTTGGGATCTTGAACCCCAGGGGGTCTGATCACTAATATAATGCATTGCAAAAAATCATCATTTCTTTTGCAGGCTGCATAGACCAGCCTGCAAAAGAATGTGAATGCAGACCAGCCGGGGAGCTTTTACAAGGTTCCCAGCTGTCATGGAAACGTGATGTCGGCCCTGGTGCTTGCTCCAGACGCCGGCGATCACCAGCAAAATGGCGGCACCCATGCGCCGCCGGGAAAATGGCACCTTTGACCGCGGCGCCGGAGGAGTTAATGCCTCCGATCGGAACTGATTGGAGACATTAGCGCCGGTTGTCTACTGTGTAAAGCAGTAGACACCCGGCGGCTAAGGCGGCCGCCCGTGTCCCGGGCGGTCGCCATAGTTGCACACCGGCATGGGCCGTACTATTACGGCGGATGTCGGGAAAGGGTTAATAACACAAAGTCCTGCTGAAAAAAACTTTATAAGGGTGCATGCACACTACGTAACGCCGGGCATGTATGAGAGCCGTACACGCCGGCGTTACAGCAGGGCTGCCGAACACTTCCCATTCACTTCAATGGGAGCGCTCGTAAACGCCGCTGTTACGAGCGCTCCCATTGAAGTGAATGGGAAGTGTTCGGCAGTCTGCTGTAATGCCGGCGTGTACGGCTCTCAAACACACCCGGTGTTACTCAGTGTGCATGCACCCTAAAATAGTTTTTCCTCTCTGTTACGGTAATTTTTATTTTCTATGATGTTGTCGTGGGTGGGGCCATAACCTTTAATAATGGCGTTTTATTGGCGTATTATGTTTTGTTTTTTATACTTACCGGTATGTCCTATCTGAGCAAGCCAACCACTTTCCGGACGTTTATACTCTATGGGTGGTCCGGAAGTGGTTAAGTTGCATTTGTGCAGTCATGACCTTATTTATCAACAAAAGTGAAAAACGGGTGATCATAAATCCCAACATTCATAGAATCCAAGTGGGATAAGATCAACTCAAGATATTGCAAACTAATGGTCGATTTGACCCTGCCCATTTGCAACAATGTCCCTTTTTGCCTCCATACAATATAGTGCTCCTTTAGTTTTACTGGCTTAGTAGCATGCCCCTTTATTGTGACCCCACAGTATAATGCCCCCCATACTATAATGTTAACCTATAAATCACCAAAAATTCCTATAAGGAAAAATATCCTTGAACTGTGTTAGTCAGAGGATATGAAATGTAAAGAAAATTTTTTTGAGGAGTCTTCAGTAGTTGATACCTTTTTTTTAATGGCTAACTAAATATTGTGAGCTTTCGGGACTACTAAAAAGGTCCCTTCATCAAGCTGGTATATCACAATCAATGTACCGTATATACTCGAGTATAAGCCGAATTTTTCAGCCCAGTTTTTGTGCTGAAAAAGCCCCCCTCGGCTTATACTCGAGTCAAAAAAAAAATATATTTTTTTTTTTTTAGGAGGGAGGGTCTATGACCAGCCACAATATTAATGTATAGAATCTCCCATAAAATAGTGCAAAATAAAAAATAAAAAGATCTACTGAATATAGGGGATCTGCAGTGCTCCTGTTCCATCAGGAAGGGGTTAATAGAAGCACTGCAGATCCCCTATATTCAGCCAGACTGAATTCCAAGTGGGGGGAAGAAAAAAAACAGTCCTCAAGCTCAGGGAAGGGGCAGACAGACAACCAAAACAGCCCCTCCCCTACCCCAGCATCTATTGCACCCAAAAAGTCTGACCATTTTAATTTTTGAAATTTTCCAGTAGCTGCTGCATTTCCCCCCCTAGGCTTATACTCGAGTCCATAAGTTTTCCCAGTTTTTTGTGGTAAAATTAGGGGGGTCGGCTTATATTCGGGTCGGCTTATACTCGAGTATATACGGTATTACAATGTGTTATACCAGCATGATGAAGGGACCTTTTTAGTAGTCCCGAAAAGCTTGCAATAAGTCATGATTTTTAGTTAGCCATTAAAAAAAAGGTATCAACTACTGAAGACTCCTCAAAAAAATTTTTCTTTGTATTTCAAAAATTCCTAGCAATTATACTTAGCCATGCTAATCCACATTACATCGCCACATTTCCTATATAGATATACTCCGAATTCATAAATGCATAATACATAAATCATAAATAGTTAATTGATTTTATTCAGAAGTCAACAAATCTATAAAATCAAAACGATCTTTGGGGCGAAGGTCCCGTCCCCAACATGACTGAACTGATACAATAAAGTGCCAATAGATGATAAGTGTCCTAATTCAATAATATATCATTTTAATCCAGACAATGCAGGCATACACCCTAATAATTGCAATAGTATCAGTAATTCATGTATAAATATCTGGAATAAAAATAATAATCCATAATGTAAATCCCCCAATCAGTGGCGTAACTAGGAATGGCGGGGCCCCGTGGCAAACTTTTGACATGGACCCCCCGACCGACCCGAAGACCTCGACCGACCCCCTCCTACGCGTTCCTGTGCTTTCTATTATGCCCCATAGTGGCCCCTGCACACAGTATTATACCCCATAGTGGTCCCTGCACACAGTATTATGCTCCATAGTGGCCCCTGCACAAAGTATTATGCCCCATTGTGGCCCCTGCACACAGTATTATACCCCATAGTGGTCCCTGCACACAGTATTATGCTCCATAGTGGCCCCTGCACAAAGTATTATGCCCCATTGTGGCCCCTGCACACAGTATTATAGCCCATAGTGGCCCCTGCACACAGTATTATGTCCCATAGTGGACACCCATAAACCATTATTATACTCTGGGGTCTTTTCAGACCCTAGAGTATAATAATCGGAGACCCGGGGGAATAAAAACATAAAAAACCACTGTTTCTTACTTGTCCCCCAGCTCCTACGCTGTCTTCTCTGCTGCGTCCTTCTTCTATGACGTCGGACGTTACATGACCCGGGACGCAGGCCGGGTTCATGTGACTTCAGAGACATCAGAAAGGACGTCAGGAAGGAAGCCTGGCAGGATCGTGGAGAGGCAAGTAAGGGTGCATTCAGACTACGTAACGCCGGGCGTGTATGAGAGCCGTACACGCCGGCATTACGGCAGACTGCCGAACACTTCCCATTCACTTCAATGGGAGCGCTCGTAACAGCGGCGTTTACGAGCGCTCCCATTGAAGTGAATGGGAAGTGTTCGGCAGTCTGCCGTAATGCCGGCGTGTACGGCTCTCATACACGCCCGGCGTTACGTAGTCTGCATGCACCCTAACAGTGTTTTCTATGTTTCTTACCTCTCCTGGTCCGCCAATCATTATACTTGGGGGTCCGAAAAGACCCCCAAGTATAATGATAGCAGCGGTAGCGGCTGTCACCGGGCCCCTAATGTCCCGGGCCCCTAATGTCCCGGGCCCCTAATGTCCCGGGCCCCTAATGTCCCGGGCCCCTAATGTCCCGGGCCCCTAAAGTCCCGGGCCCTGTGGCAGCTGCCTCTGCTGCTATGGCGGTAGTTACGCCACTGCCCCCAATACAGAAATATACAAGGACACCGCATAGAAATGTATTGACAACTCAGGGTCTATGATCACCTAAAGTTTGTGCTCTCAAGCAGAAAAATCAGACCAGTAGATTCCCCCACATGGCGTAAAGAGGTTAATGTATATGGATAACACATACCCAAGGGTTGTCATAGCATAGGCCAATGGCATACAGTATAATAAAATGCATAACATAAACAGTCTATACCGGAATAGAGCAGGACCACCACCACAAGCCCCGAAACACGTTTTGCCACTTTTGCATTGTCGAGGGGCTGCTTTTTTGTGACCCCCCAGTATAAGGGCCCCCATACTATGGCCTTCTCATTGTAGTCCCCCCTATATAGTGGCCTCTACAGTATATACAGTCATGGCCGTAAGTGTTGGCACCCCTGAAATTTTTCCAAGGAATTGTTTCTCCCCGAAAATTGGAATTACACATTGGTTATACACATGTATATTTCCTTTATGTGTATTGGAGCAACGTAGAAAACTGTGAAAAAAGGCAAGTTGGACATAATTTCACACAAAACTCCACAAAATGAGCAGGACAAAATTATTGGTACCTTTTCAGAATTGTGAGTAAATAACTTCTCAATGTAGGGCCCAGTGACAGAAAGCTGAGTTTGGGTCTTTCGCTAACATTTCAACCCAACTCAAAATTTAAATCTACTAAAAAGTTTGCGTGATTGCTTATGCTGTCACTATCTGCTTGCAATTTAAAGGGAATTTATCATTGGCTCTAGTGATTTTTAACTAAGCATATATTTGCATAGTCTATAGAAAGACTATTCCAGACATACCTTTTATTGATTGGCGCCACCATTTTTGAATTAGACAGCTTTAATTGAAATGCTAATTATCCGGTATGGAGCAATGAATGGGCCTAGTCCAGAGGAGGGTCTGTCTTCAGGCTGAATTGCAAGGCGAAACGGCCTGAAGAATGGGCACCTCGCTTTTTTTTCCGGGAATCGGCACAACCCAGCTCCCTGAAAAAGCTCTTGAGCGGCTCCCATTGATTTCAATGGGGGCTGTCTTTTTGGTCAGGATTTTGAGGCGAATACAGCCTCAACATCCTGACCAAAAAACTCTGTGTGAACTTACCCTGATATCAACCCAGCCCCACAGATAGTTAGGTTAGGGGCACCTTAATCAAATTGTGTTTCCCCATTGTGAATCGCTGCAGAAAGTGCCTTTTTTGTCATTTTGAAAATGAACTCTCAGAGCAACAAGGGTAATGCTGTTGCTCCAAAGAGGTAATCGGCAACAGCCTCCTTGCTCCAAAGTGCTCAATTGACAAAATTGTGATCTATCTGAAACTGAAGCACCATTCAGAAAGGAACAACGTTGTTCAATATTTTCTGGTCACCTGAATGGATCTGAAAGGTTTGGATGATATTCTGGGTTCTGGTGATAGACTTCCCAGCGGCATTGATCGCTATTAACTAGTGTCCTCAGCACTATAACCTTGTTGCTAGAACCTTTGCCAGTATTTTAGCATCACAAGTTAATCATGAGATAGACCTGTAAGACTCCATGAGACCAAGATCCATATTTCCAATGACCAGATTAAAGATAAAATGCTACAAGAAAACTCCTCTCGGTTCTGGTTCTCCCTCCTCTGGTTCCGTGGCTAGTTTTGAAGCTCTCCCATTTTCTCTGCTCACTCCATGGGATTTGACAGGTCCCTTACGAATTTTGAGAAGGCCTGTTCTGTTTCTGGACTTGTCAGGCATTCTTTTACCTGATTCTGGTTTTCCCCCCATCGGGCCACAGACCCTCCTATTTGTCCAGAAGGGTTGGCGGACTTGCATCTGTGCCTCATAGATTCGCAGTGGACTAGATTTCTCACAAGAGTTCGATAACCTGTAAGTACCAGGAGGCGGATTACAAAATCTTGACCAGGTGGTACCATGTCCCATCTAATCTACACAGGTTTTTCCCATCCTCCTCTTCGGTTTGCTGTGGCTCGGAGTAGGGGACACTCTTGCATGTTTTCTGGAGTTGTTCTGTGCTGAGAGACTTTTGGGATGGTATTCACAGAGTACTCGTCCAGATTTTCCGGACCCCTATTCCCAACACGCCGGCTTTCTTCCTGCTCCACCTCTCGCGTTTCTCCTTTCGTGCTCACTGTAGGTCATCTATACGGCATATGGTAAACGCCCCCAGGGCCTATATCCCTGCACTCTGGAAATTGGCTTGTCCGCCTTCCCTTCGCCACTGGATTCACAAAGTGGAGGCTATCCAGAGCATGGAGGACCTCACGGCGTCCCTCCGAGACGCTCGTGGGGCTTTCATGGATGCCTGGACTCCATGGATTCTCTTCCAGGATACACAGACCTATCATGATCTGATGGGTTGAGGCTGTATTGTCGGACATGTCTCAGCCTTTGGCGGCCAGAGTTGCTCATCCTTTCCCCCCCTTTTTTTTTTCTTTTTTTTCTCCTCCCTCCCCTTTCTCTTGTGCCCCCTCCTTTCCCTTGCCATGGTCCTTCATTTACTGGTGATGTATGTCTTGTCCTGTAGTATTCTTGTTTGTTATGATTGCTTCATTTGCGGACCCCTTTTTTTTTTTTTTTTTTTTTTTTTTTTTTTAGGGGTCATGTCTTGTTAATTGTTTGTGATGGTTTTTCTTTTGTCTAAACTGGTTCTGAATTAAGAATTTTATAAAAAAATAAATTAAAAAAAAAAGCTAAAAGAAATTATTATATCCTGATATTCTCTATACTCCTCAAGGAGTTCCAACTGGGCCAGATGCTGTATTAAGGGTCATTGACTGCATGGACCTCTGCTCGTGTCAGATTTATCTAGCCTGGTTTACTGGATGTTGTTACTTAGGTTAAAGGGATTCTACCATTAAAAAACTTTTTTCTGTGGATAACACGTCAGAATAGCCTTTAGAAAGGCTATTCGTCTCCTACCTTTAGATGGGATCTCCGCCGCACCGTTCCTTAGTAATACCATTTTTTACCGGTATGTAAATTAGTTCTCTGGCAGCGATGGGGGCGGGCCCCAGCGATGAAAATGCGATGGGGGCGTCCCCACCGATGCCCGAGAACAGGATCCTGCGCCGCCTCTATCTTCTGCTGGATCCTCCCCTTCTTTCTTCATGCGCATGCTCGCAATTGCGGCCTCGGAACTATGGCCGCGCAAGGCTATTCCGACGTGTTATCCACAGAAAAAAGTTTTTTAATGGTAGAATTCCTTTAAGATAATGCTATTGCAGTTTTTCTTGAGGAAAGGCACACTATAGGATATCTTATATAAAATAAGAAACAAAGGCCGGGGAGATATCACAGCTATATAATACCTGCTATCTGTATTGTATGAGTAAAGGATAACAGATGGATGAAATGGTGGAACTATCATGAAGAGAGAGAATATACAACATCTACAGTCTTATCTCCTCACATGTTTTATCCTATTATAGCCACTATATTCTTGTTTTTTTCTTCATTCATGTTCCTACAGGACAGGATCCTTTCTGTCAACATCTTGGATACATAAGATTATCTTTTGATTCACCCTTCAAGAATGGATAGGAACAGGGGCGAGATGTCAGAAGGTATATTAAATGTCACCCTCGAGATCCTGCACCAGCTTACTGGAGAGGTGAGAGATTCTGATGTCACATTACATCATTCTTATCTATAGTAATAACAGATGATATGACTGGAGAGGTGAGGGACTCTGGGAATGGATGGAGTGATATTTATTAATGTCTTTCCATAAACAGGAATACACAGTAGTGAAGAAGACCTCTAGTGAGCGCTCTCGGGCTCCTGTGCCTGAAGGATCGGAGAGAAGCCTGAGTCCAATCCCGGAGCCTCCGCCTCAATACATGATACGCGAGGATTTCAATAAACAGAAGATCCTACGACTCACCAACCAGATCATTGAGATGCTGACTAGAGAGGTGACACTGCTGGGATATTATATAGGAGCGCTATGAAGGGATCTGGTGATGACTGTATCATTGTATTGTCAGGTTCCTATAAGGTGTCAGGATGTCACTGTTTGTTTCTCCATGGAGTTCTTGTTGGGGTTTTAATTGAGAAGTTAAAGGGAGTCTGTCATTAGAATTCCCTTTTTAAACTAAATACACGTAGGTGTAAGCCGTGTACCGAGGTGGGCTCCCCAGGATACAGCGAAGTCACGAACAAAGGAAGTGAGTCCAATTCAATTTAACCAAGATAAGACTTTACTTAGTTTAGATAACCTCTTTTGTCCAAAAGAAGACTCCCAGGTATTACATTTACACAGTCTAGAGGCTGGGACCCTGGTGTTATACAGCACGGTGCCCACTAGTGTGGCCTTCAATATACTCCAAGCTGTTACCTACCTGCAGGCTGCCCCTATGCAGCTGCCTGTTACCTGTTATTACCCTATTACACAGGAACAATTCAGTGTGTGTGACACAGGCATCCGGCGGTGTAACACCAGGGTTTACAATCTTATCACAATACTACTAAATTCCCCCCAAACCAAGTACAACTAAGCAAGTATAATAGTTAGTTAGCTTGCAAGCCAAACAGTGTAAAGTTAAACTAAATGTTGCTCCCAGACTTCCTTACAAGTCCCTCTCTGGGAGATATAACTCTGTAGAAATCCTCTGTGACTTAGTCCTTTTACCAGACAGGTAGATAGTTCACCAGTACTGCAGCCTGGGGTGATGATTATACCTAACTAACTAACTACAGGCTTTTTACTCAGTCCCAGCAATATGGTGCCAAACTTGCAGTGTGGTGCGTGCACGCTTACTTCTGTTGGGTACCTTTTAGTCTCTGTTAGCATCAGGGTGAAGAGGAGCTCCTCGGACAGCATGCGGTCTCACTGGCAGTCTCACTTCTCAGCCAAGTCTCTGACAGTAATCTTCTCCTTAGGATGGTGTCTGGACAGACTCTGAAAGTCTCAAATTCTCAGCTATTCTTGCTGTGGCTTCTCCCTCCAAGGACCCTCTCTGCACAGTGATGTCTCCACAGCTCTCTCTTCTCCTCTAGAGTCCAGCACACTCTGACTCAAAATGGCTCCTAGAACCTTCCTCCAACGATCAGGGTCTCCACATCAATCTTCCAGGGGCATGCAGCCTTTTTCCTTTTACCTGTTATCTTGCAACAGCGACCTCTTGTGGTCAAACAACAAAATGTCAGGTTATGAAAACACCAACTCAATTACACATTGCACATTCACTACACAGGGGCTGTTTCACCCTCTTACATAGGAATAGCCTTAAGAAAGGCAGACGTCTGCGCTTTTGGATGAAGACGCGATGGGAGTGCATGAGAAGAGGCAGAGAAGAAGACAGAGGTGTCTCTGGAGAGTTTTCAAGCAGCACTGGTGATGCCCCCAGTGCTGCGAAAAAACTCATTTACATAAGGAAGAAAGAAGATATTTTTCTTAAGAGAAGAATAGCATTTCTTAAGGCTATTCCTAAGTGTATTTAGTTTTAAAAGGGTATTCCAGTGATAGAATCCCTTTAACATTTGCTTTTTTTTGAGCGGCTAGCATTAAGCTCCTTACTAGTATTAAATAATGTATTAAAAAAAATCGAGATGTACGAAATAGATTTTTCATCACTGACTTAGTGGATAATTGAATTTTACTACAAGCCTTACAATTTGTATGGACAGTTTAGATAGAAATGTCCAAAAATATCAATATTATTTAACGTTATACTGCTCAAAATTAATAGTCATTTTTCTTCTTGGCAGATGACTGTCCCCGGAGCTTAAAGGAACATCTCATCTCTTCAGATACTTAAGAAGAACATGTCAATCCCAGATATACCCTCAGCCCTTCACAGTAAAGCTCTATCATCTGATCCTTCTATACAGGACCTATCTTGTGATCCATCAAAACTGTCACACAACATAAAAAACGTAAAAGGGGAGTTAAATATAATAGAATTCAGACGGGGAGAAGCCATATTCATGTTCAGAATGTGGGAAATGTTTAATCACACATCAAATCTTGTAAAACATCAACAAATTCACATAGGAGAGAAGCCATTTTCATGTTCACAATGTGGGAAATGTTTTATCCAAAAATCTCATCTTGTTAAACATGACAGAGTTCACAAAGATGAATGTAAATTCACTTGGGAAAGATTTTACCGAAAACTCAACTTGTTAAACATCCGGGAGAACCGATTTCATGTTGACAAGTAATGTCATATCTTTAAATCTGGTCTTTATAGACATAAGGGAATTCACACAGGTGAGAAGCCAAATTTATGCCCATAACATGGCTTTATAAAAGAAACCATCAGTGCAGATTCACTTCCTAAAGGTTGTTTCACACTACACTGGAGACTTTTTGAGCCAAATTTAAATGTCAGGAAGGAAGAAGTATACGTTTTTGAAATTATCCTATATCAGCAGGGTCTAAGTGAAAGGACCTTTACTTTTTGCAAATTCTCACATAAGGGCAAAGCCATATTCACATTCTGTATGTAGGGAATGTTTTCACACGCGGCAGCCATTTTCTTTTTTCTAAATCTGCTTTTTGGAATAAGAGCATACCTTACTGTGCTTTCCGCTGACCATTACCCTTTACTGCTTTCCTAAAGACATCAACCCTTTTTCCCACCACCCAAAATATCTCATGGAAGCTCTGTCTAATAGCCCATCCATTAAAAATCTGGGAAATGATTTATCATGTTATCCTTGTTTTCTTTCATTCCTATATAGTTTAATGAAACTAGTTTGTAGATTCTCAAGGAACTACTGAAAAAAATTTCCTTAATAAACAAGAATGTGATTTAAAACCAAAATGGGCCATTTACCAGAATTGTGAATTGATTCCAGTCACACACAATCCGCATTCGTATAGCAAGATTCAATGCATGGATGTCTGAGAAATTTAGGCCTCCTTGTAATTTGGTTTGTTTATAAAGCTCTATAAAGGTAGTTAATTTGTTTCTCATCTATTGATCTCAGGTATATAGATAAGGACTGTATCATAAGAGAGCTGAGGGATCTCAATCAACTTAAAGATGTTCACCCCTCCTAAAAAAATAAATAAATATACACTCACCGGCCACTTTATTAGGTACACCATGCTAGTAACGGGTTGGACCCCCTTTTGCCTTCAGAACTGCCTCAATTCTTCGTGGCATAGATTCAACAAGGTGCTGGAAGCATTCCTCAGAGATTTTGGTCCATATTGACATGATGGCATCACACAGTTGCCGCAGATTTGTCGGCTGCACATCCATGATGCGAATCTCCCGTTCCACCACATCCCAAAGATGCTCCTCTATTGGATTGAGATCTGGTGACTGTGGAGGCCATTGGAGTACAGTGAACTCATTGTCATGTTCAAGAAACCAGTCTGAGATGATTCCAGCTTTATGACATGGCATTGCATTATCCTGCTGAAAGTAGCCATCAGATGTTGGGTACATTGTGGTCATAAAGGGATGGACATGGTCAGCAACAATACTCAGGTAGGCTTTGGCGTTGCAACGATGCTCAATTGGTACCAAGGGGCCCAAAGAGTGCCAAGAAAATATTCCCCACACCATGACACCACCACCACCACCAGCATGAACCGTTGATACAAGGCAGGATGGATCCATGCTTTCATGTTGATGACGCCAAATTCTGACCCTACCATCCGAATGTCGCAGCAGAAATCGAGATTCATCAGACCAGGCAACGTTTTTCCAATCTTCAATTGTCCAATTTCGATGAGCTTGTGCAAATTGTAGCCTCAGTTTCCTGTTCTTAGCTGAAAGGAGTGGCACCCGATGTGGTCTTCTGCTGCTGTAGCCCATCTGCCTCAAAGTTCGACGTACTGTGCGGCGTTCAGAGATGCTCTTCTGGCTACCTTGGTTGTAACGGGTGGCTATTTGAGTCACTGTTGCCTTTCTATCAGCTCGAACCAGTCTGGCCATTCTCCTCTGACCTCTGGCATCAACAACGCATTTCCGCCCACAGAACTGCCGCTCACTGGATGTTTTTTCTTTTTCGGACCATTCTCTGTAAACCCTAGAGATGGTTGTGCGTGAAAATCCCTCAAATCACCTTTCTTCCCCATACTGATGCTCGGTTTGAACTGCAGGAGATTGTCTTGACCATGTCTACATGCCTAAATGCACTGAGTTGCCGCCATGTGATTGGCTGATTAGAAATTAAGTGTTAACGAGCAGTTGGACAGGTGTACCTAATAAAGTGGCCGGTGAGTGTATATACAGTATATATACACACACACACACACACACTGCTGAAAAAAATAAAGGGAACACTCCAATAACACATCCTAGATCTGAATGAATGAAATATTCTCATTGAATACTTTGTTCTGTACAAAGTTGAATGTGATGACAACAAAATCACACAAAAATCATCAATTGAAATCAAAAAGCACAACCAACATTCAAAAGTGACCAAAACATCAGCCAGAAAGCATTGGTACTGAGATGTGGTCTGTGGTCCCCACCTGTAGAACACTCCTTTATTGAGTGTGAAAAATCCAGCAAGCCTCCCATTGCAAGACCTTCTGGTTAAAGTACCCCCCCCCCCTCCCGGATAGAAGGATATGTCCTTTTAATTCCCTGAAACCTAATATTGGAGGTCTCACCATCATGTACCTCACAAATATGTCTGGCAATAGGGGTGTCTGCCCATTTCAAGATGTCATTTATGTGGTCTCATATTCTTCTCTGGAATTCTCTCACTGTTTTTCCCACATACTGAATGCTGCATACACATGTGGCCAAGTAGTCAACTCCGACTTGATAATTAGTAAAAATGTTGGTTTAGTGGTAGAATCCCTTTAAACACTTCTAGCCACTTACCTTCATCCCTTTATCCGCTTACTATTTTTTTTCAATTCAAACGTTTTTATTGGAGTTTTCAAACATTTTTAAAAGAACAATACATTCCAAAGATTGCGAAAAGGCGACAAAGATGAGTGTACATCTCATATAAAGGCGGAGGCAGGGTTATAATCACCCGCCAGAGAAATACATTGTGAACAGTATAACTATAAGGGTAGCGTAGAGAGCTGTCAAGTACAGTAAACCAGGAGCAGATAAGAATTGCAACACCATGTCTAATACACGGGCCGAAGTAAGAGCATAGGAGCCGTAATTCAATCAGTCTCCGAGCAATCAAACCGAGAAAGAAAGAAAGTAAGAATAGGAAGAGAGAGAGAGAGAGAGAAAGAAATAGAGAGGAGGAAAAAAGGAGAATAAGGAAGGGGGGGAATAAGGACAGACGGACTTCCGACAGTTTAATGCTTGCGTAGAAGCCAGGGGGACCAGGTCTTCACATATCGATCATGGGACCTAGAGGACCAGTACATGAGTTCATCAAAGCGGGAAATCTGGTTAACTTTTTCAATCCAGGTCGAGAGCGGGGGAGCAGCTGAATTAAGCCAGTATAATGGAATAAGTGACTTTTCTGCGGAGAGCAGATGGGTAACCAACCGGTCCTTGCCCGGGGTATATTCTCCAGAGGGCAAAGACAGGATCACAGTTTCAGGAGTGAGCTGTAAATATGGATAGCTGACCTCACGGATCACCTCTTCGACCTTCTGCCAAAACTCCTGTATCACGGGACAAGACCACCAGATGTGAAGGTGGGTACCAACTGCGGATGAGCATCTCCAGCATTGATCTGTAGTGTGCAAGTTCTTGGCGAATAACCATGCAGGGGTTCTGTGCCAGCGTGAGACAAGTTTATAGTTGTTTTCCTGAAGTCTGATACACGGAGAAAAACCATGAGAGCGGGACAAAACAATGTCAACCTCGTCATCAGTTAAAGAGATCTGAAGCTCTGCCTCCCAGGCATTAACTTCGGTCTGTAGGATCTAGGAGGATCGACAAAATGAGATTGATAGTGTGAAATTTTCCTTATCATGGAGGTTTCCGAGAGGAGCAATTTCTCGAATTCAGTTAAGCTAGACCTGGGCGAACAATGTTGTTGGAGGTGACGGAGAACATTAGACAAGTGCTGTTTGTGAAGGAAAATGAAGGTGTCATTAGGAACAAGGGAGCACACCTCTTCCCCGGACATGAGACCATCCGTAGTGAAGATGTCCTTGAGGGACAGGCTGCGGAAACGAGACCAAAAGTCTGTAAATACTGCAGAGCGTGAGTCGGCAAGGTAGGGAGCTAAGGACAGTGGAAGTATCAGAGAAGGCTGCGGCAGTAGTTCCTCTAGGAGGTCAGACCAGGCACCAGTCAGATGGAAGAGAAGGGGGCATGAGGCAGCAGAGAAGGTGCTATGCGATCTCAGGAACCAAAGCACGGCAGCAAGTGGGACATCTATGCTTTCCTGCAACAGGGCCGCAGGCAACGCTGAGGTAAGGGGGAAGGCTAGGTCCGACCACCAGGACAAGCGAATGGCAGTATGATATTTCTGAATGTCCGGAAGACCAATTCCGCCCTGGGTTTTCCGTTTGATTAATTGTTGCCAGGAGATCCTCTGAGTTTTATGTCTCCAAATAAATTGGGTGAATAGATGTCGGAGGGAAGCAAAGAAGATGGTAGGTAAGGAAATAGGAAGCATCGCCATATGGTAAATGATCTTAGGGATCAAATAGGTCTTCATAAGATTCTTCCTACCGAACCAGGATAAAGGGAGGCTATCATACTCCGTCAGCTGGCGCTTCAGGTCTGCGAGCAGGGGGGGGAAGTTCGCATTGTATAAGGCATCGAGGTGAGGGGTCAGTTGTATACCCAGGTACTTAAGCGGTTTGGAGGACCATGGAAAGGGAGTCGCTGATTTCAGGGAAGAAACCGTATGGGGAGGGAGAGTAATATTCAGCAGTTCAGATTTTGAAAAGTTCACTTTATAACCAGACAACTCTCCGTAGGATGACAAGATATTCATCAGGACTGGCAGACCCTCCACTGGGTTCGAGAGTATAAACAGGACGTCATCAGCATACGCTGTAGACTGAATGGACAGGTCCTTGTGTTTGACGCCTTGGATCACAGCATCCTGCCTGACCGCCTGCAACAGTGACTCTAAGACTAGCACAAAAAGGGTCGGAGACGGGGCAACCCTGCCGGGTGCCGTTTGAGATTACAAAGCTATCCGACAACACTCCATTCACCTTGAGTTTGGCCGTTGGTTGTGAGTATAAAGATGATATCGCCGTTATAAATGAGTCTGGTATCGCAAAGCGAAGTAAAGTTTCCTGCATAAAGTCCCACGCCATAATGTCAAAGGCTTTCTCTGTGTCCACACTGAGAAAGACCAAGGGGATATTGTGCCTATGAGCCAAGTGTATCAAGGGGAGTAGCTTTGCCGTGTTGTTTTTCCCCTCTCTGCCCAGAATAAACCCAGATTGCTCTTCATGGACCAGTCGTGGTACAAGCGGCTGCAAACGACTAGCCAGGATTTTCGCCCATATTTTAACGTCTAGGTTGAGAAGGGAAATAGGGTGATAGTTGCTGCAATGGGCCGTGTCTCTGCCCTTCTTCGGGATGAGGGCAATGTGTGCCTCCAACGACTGTTGGGGTAGAGGGGCACCGGATAAAAGCGAATTACACAGCAGGGTAAGTTGCGGCAGCAGGACCTTGGAGAGTTTTTTGTAATATTGTAAGGGTAGTCCATCCGGACCAGGGCTTTTGCCAACAGGAATGCTGCGTAATGTATCCTCTATCTCTTGCAGAGAAACTGGGCGTAATAGGGATGACTCAGAGTCCTTCGAGAGGGAGGGTAGAGAGAGGGAATCCAGGAAACGTCTAATAAGCAAGAGTCTGCCTGTCCCCCTGTACACAGTGTCATGTAGGTTATATAGTTTTGAATAAAAGGTGACAAATTCTGCCGCGATGTCAGTTGTGGAGGAGAGAGTCTCCCCAGAAGGGTCCCGGATGGCTGTTATAAACGATTTAGTCTGCTTCCTTCTTAACAAGACGAGTCATCAGTTTCCCCCCTTTGTCACCGTGTGCATATAAGAGTTTCCTAAATTCCATATAGTGTTTGGCGGCTTTCTGGTTCAAGACGTTCAGCAATTTCTCCCGAAGCATGGTAAGTTCAGCCAGGTGCAAAGTCAATAGGGATCTCTTATGGACACGTTCTAAGGCAGAGATACGCGAGAGGAGATCATCAATCTCTTTCTGCCTCTGCTTTTTGATTTTGGACACGAGATATGAGGACGCCCCTCATATAGGCTTTGTGGGTCTCCCATATAATAGGACAGCTGACATCAGGGGTGGAGTTCAGTTTGAAAAAGTCCTATTCTCCTCAGAGTCCAGTAATGTCTCATTTAAGTGCCAAGTCCAAGTGGGTTTCGGTATCTGCTGCAGCAATATCATAGCGTGGACCGGGGCATGGTCAGATATTGTAAAGGAGCCAATAGATGTTGATCGAACATGTTGGAGGAGTTGCTGTGACACAAAGAGATAATCCAGTCTATGGTACGAGGCACTAGGGATGGAGTAAAACGAATAGTCCCGAGCCGCAGGATGTTGTAAACGCCAAACATCAAAAAGGTGCAAATCCTGTAGAGAAGACAATACTCTCCTTATAGCTCTCTGGGAAATGGGTTGGTGAGAAGAAGTATCCAAAGCATAGTTAAGTGACAGGTTCAAATCTCCACCGAGTATTATAAATCCTTCTGTGAACAATTGGAGCGTTTGTAAAGCAGCAAGTAACCAAGCAACCTGTCCTTTGTTGGGGGCGTAAAAATTTGCCAGCGTGTACTTTTCCGATGCAATAGTCCCTTTGAGCAGCAATATTCTCCCTTCAGGATTGCGGTATTGGCCGGTGCACATGAACGGAATATCTCTATGTATCAATGTAGAAACCCCCTTGAAGGCCGAGACAGGGTGTGAGTTGTGAAAACACTGGGGAAACTGAGAATTCGGAAAGGCAGGTATCTGTGCACCCTTAAAATGTGTCTCCTGTAGGAAGACAATGCCTGCCTTTTGTCTTTGAAAAAAGAGTAAAGCATGTCTCCTCTTTTGAGGAGAATTAAGACCTTTTACGTTGAACGACATATAATGCATTAAAGCCATCGTATATGGGGAGGAGGTTGGAGGCAGGGAGGAAGGAATAACAAGGTGAGGGAAGAGAAAAGATTAGAAAGGAAAGAAAAGAAGGGAGAGGAGGGACGAGTAGAAAAACGAAAAGACGAGAAAACGATCAAAGAGGAAAAAAGGTATAGAGAGAAGACTGAGAAGAGACCAAGTGTGCTGTCTGGTGTAAGCTAGTGTCAAATCACCTATAAGCGCTAACCACAGTGAATAGGCTAAACAAATTTTATCAACCAGTTTACTGTATACACAAAAAACACAAGAAATAGGTCAACAGTGCGATAAAATTATGCAAAATCGAAAGCAGTAAAACAAAGTAGCGGAGCTACTATATATAACAATGGTGAAGGAAAAAGTCCTGATCGGAACTGGACCACCGCGCACCTGAAAATAAAGCAACAGGGGCCAGCAGCAACAGGGCAAGTCAGTAACATTGAGTGTGTGTGTGTGTGTGGGTGGGGGTATGAGGCTGACATCCAGCCGGGAGACATGGACAAGAGGGAAAGAGAAGGAAAGGAGCCAGCAAAGGAGGAGGAAAGGGAGAGGGGAAAGGGGAGGGGGATGGATAGGAAGGAAAGAGAAAGGAGCGTAAATAGGAAGGAAAGAAAAGAGAAAAGAATAAAGGGAGGAGAAGGTAGGGGAAAAGAGTAATGCAGGCAACGAGAAATAGTCAAAGACCGACACAGAAACAGATACACAAAAGCTGCCCTGCCGGGAGGCAAACACGCAGTAGAACAAACAGTAGCCATAAGCGGTCAGAAAGCAAAAATAAGAAAACAGGAATATGAAAATACAAGAGGTCTATCCGCTTACTATTTTGTGGGCTTTCTTTGCACTTCTGAGTGTTGCTTACTAGTTTTACATCTAAAGAGTGTTGGTTCTAATGGACTTAGTGAGACATTTATACTAGTCCAGGTTAGCTCCCGTCCTTTCAAGAGTGTCTTCAAGAATGTAGGGCATCTACAATTTATCTTGTTTTTGGCTTATTTGTTGAGATTAGGATAAGAGATGAGCAAATTTTTTTTTTTTTTAAATTTGATTTGGCATCTTCACCAATTTTTCCAATTTGATTTAAATTAATTCACGGCAAATCGTGTTAAAAAACTCCCCCAAAAAACAGCCATTTCCTGGCTGTAGAGAGCCTGTATAGTGGCGTAGAGCAGTGTGCCTTGCAGTAAGATGCATAGGGAGTCAGCTTTGGTTTTTAGTGATGCACTGATTGCTGGTTCAGAACTATACACTGCAATATACTTTACATGTGTATTGCAGTCTATAGACTCATAGGCAGACTTCCTCACTCCTGGGCAAGACCAACCAGGTAGGGGGGCTACTAGCAGCCCAGGGTCATTGGTCAGACCCCGGGCTGCAGAAGATGCATATCACACCCTCCCCCCATCATGCTGTGGGATTGCCGAGTGTTAGGATTGGATCCCACAGGTTGCTATCATAGCGCACAGTGCCACCTGCAAGTCAGTCTAACCATCCAGCTTTCACCTTACTGAGCATGCTCAGACGTACTGGAGCTGCTCACAAGCTAAGTGCCATTTCTCCCCTACTGAGCATGAGCGGTGAGGTCATGGCCACCGCCCCATTGGGTGGGGACTTCCCTTTAAATAGTGTGAGCCGACACCCGCCAGGTGCTCACACTTTGACTAAAACCTCCTCTAAGTCCACGGAGTGAATGACGGTAGTTTACAGGTATAGGCTCCAGTACTCAGGCAGGTTTCAGACTAGGCCTCTGTGTGGGGTTCCTCTGCTTCTCCTGGGTGCTGTTAGGTAGGACCTGTAAACCTTGAACTGTTAGAGCTACACCAGGGCTAGGAGCGGTAGACGCTGTTCCAGCTTGTAGATCTGCAGCAGGTATGGTCTCTGAGATAGCCTATGTGTACAGTCATGGCCACAAGTTTTGAGAATGACACAAATCTTCTATTTTCACATGATCTGCTCCCTCTGGTTTTTATGTGTGTTTGTCAGATGTTTTTATCACATACAGAAATATAATTGCAATCATATTATGAGTAACAAAAGTTTATATTGACATTTAGAATGAGCTAATGCAGCAAGTCAATATTTGCAGTGTTGACCCTTCTTCAGGACCTCTGCAATTCTCCCTGGCATGCTCTCAATTAACTTCTGGACCAAATCCTGACTGCCGGCAGTCCATTCTTGCACAATCAATGCTTGGATTTTGTCAGAATTTGTAGGTTTTTGTTTGTCCACCCGTCTCTTGATGATTGACCACAAGTTATCAATGGGATTAAGATCTGGGGAGTTTCCAGGCCATGGACCCAAAATCTCTATGTTTTGTTCCCTGAGCCATTTAGTTATCACCTTTGCTTTATGGCAAGGTGCTCCATCATGCTGGAAAAGGCATTGTTGATCACCAAACTGCTCTTGGACGGTTGGGAGAAGTTGATCTTGGAGGACATTCTGGTACCATTCTTTATTCATGGCTGTGTTTTTAGGCAAGACTGTGAGAGAGCTGATTCCCTTGGCTGAGAAGCAACCCCACACATGAATGGTTTCAGGATGCTTTACAGTTGGCATGAGACAAGACTGGTGGTAGGGCTCACCTCGTCTTCTCCGAATAAGCTGTTTTCCAGATGTCCCAAACAATCGAAAAGGGGATTCATCAGAGAAAATGACTTTACCCCAGTCCTCAGCAGTCCACTCCCTGTACCTTTTGCAGAATATCAGTCTGTCCCTGATGTTTTTTCTGGAGAGAAGTGGCTTCTTTGCTGCCCTCCTTGAGGCCAGGCCTTGCTCCAAGAGTCTCCGCCTCACAGTGCGTGCAGATGTACTCACACCTGCCTGCTGCCATTCCTGAGCAAGCTCTGCACTGCTGGTAGCCCGATCCCACAGCTGAAACACTTTTAAGAGATGGTCCTGGTGCTTGCTGGTCTTTCTTGGGCGGCCTGGAGCCTTTTTGCCAACAATGGAACCTCTCTCCTTGAAGTTCTTGATGATGCGATAGATTGTTGACTGAGGTGCAATCTTTCTAGCTGCGATACTCTTCCCTGTTAGGCCATTTTTGTGCAGTGCAATGATGACTGCACGTGTTTCTTTAGAGATAACCATGGTTAACAGAAGAGAAACAATGATGCCAAGCACCAGCCTCCTTTTAAAGTGTCCAGTGGTGTCATTCTTACTTAATCATGACAGATTGATCTCCAGCCCTGTCCTCATCAACACCCACACCTGTGTTAATGGAGCAATCACTGAAACGATGTTAGCTGGTCCTTTTAAGGCAGGGCTGCAATGATGTTGAAATGTGTGTGCATGGGTGTTTGATGGCTCCAAGCTGTGTGCAGGACCATGCAAACTCCCCTGATAACTCCAAGCTGTGTGCAGGAGAATGTTCTAAACTTCCGTGGTGGCCCCTAGCTGTTGCAGGGGTAAGTGTGTGTGTTTGCTGGCCTGGAGTGAGTGTTAACCCTTGGCAGCCATGTGTGTTTCACTTATACTGGTGCACCTGGCCAGTGAGCTAAACTGGCAGGGTTTTAGTTGCACCTTATTCACATGGAGTGCCGCACAGTACCTACTGTTCACATTGAGTTCAGGCTGCAGTGACTTTGCAGCTGTTCACATTAAGTACCGCGCTGCAGTGTCTTTGCAGTAGTTCACATTTCATTTCAGACATACAGCTGTCCACCATAGGGCCTGTGCACCTCGCTGCAGTGTCTTGCAGCTAAGTGGTTCTGTTGTTCAAAAAAAAAAAGTGTGTGTGTGTATAAACATATATATGTATATATGTGTATATATATATATATATATATATATATATATATATATATATATATATATATATATATATATACACACACACAGAACCGTAACAGAAGTCTGAGCTGACTGCTGATTGTCTGCATGCATGGCATTGTGGGTGATCCTGAGTTCCTTGTTCTATGTCCTAATGTGCAGCAGCCATATTACATATTGACACGACTGTCAGTCACAGCTGGACCACACCCTCCGTCTGCAAAGGACTTTACCCCTGCTAAGCCGGACTGCCGGCAACAAGAAGGGAGTGACAAGCAGCAAGATGCTACTGCACAGGAACGGGCAGCGACCTGACCCCTTGGCCGCAGCTGCCGCACAGTCCTAACACATGGCTTTGCTCCATACACGTCATACACACAGCTCTGCTCCATACATGTCATACACACACAGCTCTGCTCCGTACACGTCATACACACAGCTCTACTCCGTACACGTCATACACACACAGCTCTACTCCGTACACGTCATACACACACAGCTCTGCTCCGTGCACATCATACACACACAGCTCTGCTCCATGCACGTCATACACACACAGTTCTGCTCCGTGCACGTCATACACACACAGCTCTGATCCGTGCACGTCATACACACACAGCTCTGCTCCGTGCACATCATACACACACAGCTCTGCTCCATACACATTATACACACACAGCTCTGCCCCGTCCACATCATACACACACAGCTCTGCTCCATCCACACTGTAACTATATCCTGATCATGACACGCACACTTCAGCTCATCCACCACTGATGCAACCAGCACAGCAGAGTCCTGTATACACTGAGCACCTAACCCAGTAACGCCTCATTATGTGGTCACTTGACCCCTCCCATACATAGGACTGATCACATGACTGTGACATCATCACAGGTCCTGTAGCTGTTCCAGCAGTACAGAATGACTCCTCCCACACATGTGACTGATCACATGGTCATTACATCACCAAAGGTCCTTTGTGCAGTAGGATTCAGCATCTCCCATACAGTGTACAGCAGTGCAGGTATGTGTATAGTCACCGTCTCTGTGTGTCGGGGTCACTCGGCCCCAAATATCATTAACCCCTTTGTTACTGGAGAGTTTTCTCTTCCATGTTATGTTATTGACACTATTTTGATGATTTTGCATTACCATATGGAAATTTTTTTACTTGTGTGTATTCGGGGCATTGTCTGTGATGTTTTGTGTGTTTTTTGGGTTTTTATGTTTATGTTTTTGCATTTAATGTTGTTGTCAGTGCGGTGTAACTTCAAGTCAGTATCAATGCAGTATTTCTATACATGTCTATGTTGCTTTATTTCATAACAAGTCTTATGTACAATACTGGGCCTGTGAAAACCGTCCTGTCCATGTGATGTACATTTTTACAGATTGTTTTTAGAAAATCCTACTAAAATTGTATTTGTGTAGTCATGTGACCTTATTTATAAACAAATGTGATAAATGGGTGATAATTAGAGATGAGCAAATAGTATTCAAAACTCTAGTTTCGAATACCTCGTTCCCATAGGAATGAATGGACGCGGTCAAACACTAAGGGGTTAAGCCGCTGGTGCCGGCTGCGTGCCAGCCGCTTCCATTCATTCCTATGGAGCGAGGTATTCGAAACTAGAGTTTCGAATACTATTCGCTCATCTCTAGTGATCATAAATCCCAACATTCATAGGATCCAAGTGGTATAAGATCAACTCAAGGTATCGTAAATTCATGGCCAATTTGACCCTGCCCAATCCCAACAATGTCCATTTTTGCCTCCACCCAATGTAGTGCTCCTTTAGTTTCACTGAAACAGTAGCATGTCCCTTTATCATGACCCCACAGTATAATGCCCCCCATACTATAAGGTTAACCTAAAAATCACCAAAATACCTGGCAATTCTACTTAGCCATGCAAATCCGCATTACATTGCCACATTTATATAATAATTCATAAACACGACACACAAGTCATAAATAGTTAATTAATTTTGTTCAAAATTCGACAACACTAGAAAAATACAAACAATCTTTGGGGTGAGGGTCCCGTCCTGTCCCCAACATGACCAAATTCATATAATAAAGTGCCGAGTGATAAGTGTCCTAATTCAATAATATATCATTTTAATCCAGACAATGCAGGAACCCCAATAATTGCAATATTATCAGTAATACATGTGCCATATAAATATCCAGAATAAATATAATAATCCATATATAATGTAAATCCCCCAACACAGAAATATATAAGGACATAACATAGAAATGTATTGACAACTCAGAGTTGGTTCACATCTGTGTTTGGTAATCTGTTCGGCGAGTCCACATGGGGATCCCCCCCCCCCCCCCCGAACGGAATCCAAACACAATTGCAAGCACTGTGCAATAAAATCACATGGATCCCATAGACTATAATGGGTTCCATGTGCTTGCCGCCAGATCTCCGCACGGAACATGTGGACAGGAAATTGCTTCACAATCTACTTCCCTGCCCACATGATTTGTGTGGACAGCGTGCGGCAAGCACATGGACTCCATTATAGTCTATGGGGACCGTGTGCTTTTACTGCACAGCACTTAAAATTGTATTTGGTATTCCGTTCAGAGGGTCCCCATGTGGACTTCCAGAATGGATTACCAAACGCAGATGTGAACGAAGGGTCAGGGTGTGTGATCACCAAAAGTTTGTGCTCTCAAGCTGAAAAATCAGACCAGTAGATCCCCCCCCCCCCACATTGTTTAAAGAGGTTAATGTATATGGATAACACATAACCAAGGGTTGTCAAAGCATAGGCCAATGGCATACAGTATAAGCAAATGCATAACATAAACGGTCTATTCTGGAATGGAGCAGGACCACCACCACAAGCCCCGAAACACGTTTTACTCCTTTTACTTTGTTGGGGGAATGCTTTTTTGTCACCCCCAGTACAAGGGCCCCATAATATAATGGCCTTCTCATTGTGGTCCCCCTTATATATTGGCCTCTACAGTATATACAGTTACGGCACCCCTGAAATTTTTCCAGGGAATTGCATCTCCCAGAAAATTATTGGAATTACATGTTATACACATGTATATTTCCTTTATGTGTATTGGAACAACATAAAAAAAACTGAGAAAAAAAGTCAAATTAGACATAATTTAACACACAACTCCAAAAATGGGCTGGACAAAATTTTTGGCACCTTTTCGGAATTGTGGGTAAATAGGGGGCAACATGGTGGCTCAGTGGTTAGCACTGCAGCCTTGCAGTGCTGGAGTCTTGGGTTCGAATCCCGCCAGGAACAACATCCAAAGGAGTTTGTATGTTCTCCTTATGTTTGTACGGATTTCCTCCCATTCTACAAAGACATACTGATGGGAAAAAAAATGTACATTGTGATCCCTAAATGGGGCTCACAATCTACATTTAAGAAAAAAAAATGTGGGTAAATAGCTTTGTTTCTGGCATGTGATGCTCACTCAAACTCTCCTGTTGCAAGTAACAGGTGTGGGCAATATAAAAATCACATCTGAAACTAATTAAAAAGGAGAGACGTTGACTCAGTCTTTGCATTGTGTGTCTGTATGTGCCACACTAAGCATAGAGAACAGAAAGAGGAGAAGAGAACTGTCTGAGGACTTGAGAACCAAAATTGTGGAAAAAATATCTACAGTTTTAAGGTTACAAGTCCATCTCCAGAGATCTTGATGTTCCTTTGTCCACAGTGCACAACATAATCAAGAAGTTTTCAACCCATGGCACTGTAGGCTAATTTTCCTTAACGTGGAAAAATTGAAGAGAAAAATTGATGAAAGGTTGCAATGTAGAATAGTCCAGATGGTGAATAAGCAGCCCAAATAAAGTGACAAAAAAATTCAAGCCATCCTGTAGGCCCAGGGGGCTTCAGTGTCAGTGCGAACTATCCGGCAGAAGACCCAGGAGGACCCCACTGCTGCCACAAAGACATAAAAAGCTAGACTACATTTTGCCAAAGTGTACGTAAGTAAGCAAAATCCTTCTGGTCAAAAGGCTTTTTGGTAAAGCACCTCATTCTAGTATTTACCGAAAATGGAATGAGGCCTACAAAGAAAAGAACACAGTACCAATGACTTATGGTGGAGGGTCAAAGATGTTTTTCTGCCTCTAGCACTAGGTGCCTGGACTGTCTGCAAGGCATCATGAAATCTGAAGATTACAAAAGGATTTTGGATCTCGAGAAAGCTGAGTTTGGGTCTTTCTCTAACATTTTGATCAAGCTCGAAATTTGACTCTACTAAAAAGTTTGCATGATTGCTTAGGCTGTCATTATCCTCTTGCAATTTAAACGGAGTCTATCATTTGCTATAGTGATTTTTTTAACTAATCATATATTTGCATAGCCTTTACAAAGGTTATTCCAGACATAGCTTTTATTCATTGATCGGCGTTTTTGAATTAGACGGCTTTTATTGATATGCTAATTATCCAGCACAGGAAGTCTTTATTATGTTCCCTGTTCTTCTGTCTGTATTGTATGAATAAAGGACAACAGATGGATGAAACGGTGGAACTATGATGATGAGAGACTATACAACATCTACAGTCTATTATCTGCTCACTTGCTTTATCCTATTACAGCTACTATGCTTTTGTTTTTTCTTCATTAATGTTCCGACAGGACAGGATCCTTTCTGTGGACATCTTGGATACATAAGATTATCCTTTGATTCACCATTTAAGAATGGATAGGAACAGGGGCAAGATGTCAGAAAGTATATTAAATCTGACCCTAGAGATCCTGTACCAGCTTACTGGAGAGGTGAGAGATTCTGATGATGTCGCATTACATCATTCTTATCTATAGTAATAACAGATGATATGACTGGAGAGGTGAGGGACTCTGGGAATGGATGGAGTGATATTCATTAATGTGTCTCTCCATAAACAGGATTACACAGTAGTGAAGAAGACCTCCAGTAGGCGCTGTCCTGAGGAATGGGGGAGAACCCAGAGCCCAATCCTGGAGCCTCCACCTCACTCCCTGATACATGAGGAGTTCAATAAACAGAAGATCCTAGAACTCACCAACAAGATCATTGAGCTGCTGACTGGAGAGGTGACACTGCTGGGAATGCTGGGACATTATACAGGAGCGCTATGAAGGGATCTGGTGATGACTGTATCATTGTGTTGTCAGGTTCCTATAAGGTGTCAGGATGTCACTGTTTGTTTCTCCATGGAGGAGTGGAAGTATTTAGAAGGACACAAAGAACTGTATAAGGACATCATTATGGAGGATCAGGAGCCCCTCACATCAGCAGGTAATAGACATGACTAAATACACACGGCCTCTCATTATCTGTATGGAAATAATGAATTCAGTCCCTGTATGTGTTTCCTCCAGTTCCATCCAGTAAGAGAACATCACCGGAGAGATGTCCCAGTCCTCTTCTACTACAGAATTGTAAAGAAGAAAATGTCCTCCAGGATGATCAGGTAGATGGAGATAAGGTGACATGAAATCTTCCTCTGCCCTGTAGAAGGGCTGTGAAGGTCTCGTGGTCAGTCTGGTTTTATCCCACAGTATTAGATGTTTTGTACTTGTGTATCGAGAAAAGTGATAAAGCTGACCGTAGACATGATATGTTGGTGGAAAACTGTGAGAAGATCCAGACAACATGGTGGATTTATCCAGGAGACCTGCAGCTATTTGGTCAGATAACTCCTGCTGAAATTTTTGGTGGTCATGATAATGAATGATCTTTTCTTCTATAAAACATCCCATGTGACTTCTCCATCCGTCTGGTGACTTTTGCAATATCTGTTTTATAGATTTTGAATCTGGGTGAAGATCTGAACATTATTATTGTTCCTGAGACATATGTTAGTGGTGATGAGGAGTGTAAGGAGGACATTCCTACAGGTAATCATCCAGGTTCGTAGTATCTACTTAATAGGGGCCTGGTTATATGATTTTTTTAATGCTTTTGAATTGTTCAATTTTTGTTTTTCAAATGAATCTATTAACCTTATGCTATGTTCACACTTCTGCTATTTAATCCATTGTTCTGATTCATCATGGGACCAAAACAATGGTCTGAAAAAGTTATAAGATGATGGATGCGGACAACGTCCATTCTTTCTACTTCCTTCCTCATTGACTCTAATGTTAAAAACAAGACA
The DNA here is from genome assembly GCF_031893055.1 of Leptodactylus fuscus. NCBI lineage: Eukaryota > Metazoa > Chordata > Amphibia > Anura > Leptodactylidae > Leptodactylus > Leptodactylus fuscus. The sequence continues at coordinate 17,993,797 of NC_134270.1, forward strand.
AACTTTTTGTATACATCTTATTTGTTTATTTTTTTAAAAGAGGAGAAGGTTTTGTGCCATAGCTAATTTGCATAGATTTGTCCTCTGTTGTCTTTGATATCGACTGGATATATCCGGAAATGTGTGTGACAATACTGACCCCCTATCCTAATTCCACCTCTCACTCACCCCTGTTAACAGTTAAATTCAAGAGATCACCAGGATTGGGTTTACTCAAATCAGTATGGCTTCCTGGTCTACATGGTTCATCTAATTCCCATAAAAGTAAATTGGACAAAAACTGGAACCCATGGCTTTTACCACTTACTAGGTGCATAATACCAGCCTGCAGCCTGGTCGGGTATTACCTAAATCCAGGCTTTTTCCTGCACCCCTGATGGCGGTTAGTAATCAGGGAAATAATCAGCCACAGCAAATAAGATTAACAAAGTTGTACTGTGAAGTGTCAATTTATACAGAAATAACGCAGATACTAAGAATGAGACCCAACATTCAGGACAAAAGAAGTGATACTGTGTAATGCCTGAATATATAGGACAAGATATGGTACTGTGTAAAATTCATATATACAGAATTAGAGCAAAGGTTTACTGCCAGAAAATAGCGGCACTGTGCAGTGGCTCTATATTCAGGGCAATAGAAGCAGTATTATACATTATCACAGACACAACAATCACATATGTGCACTCATAGTACATGTATACACACAGCACACAAAATTTATACACTGGGTCGATTCCAAAATTAGGTAATAAAGAGAAAGTTCTCCCTAGTCTGGCATAGATCCTGTAAATGGTGCTGTAGGCACCAACCCGTGTCCATGTCAAACCAGGTGTGCTAGGGTTGCATCTAGGAGAACCCTATTTACGTACTACTTGGACCACGCTGCAACAGAACATGCACAGAGTATGTTTACTGTGAAGGGCTGGTGGGCAAAGTCCGTCAGACTTCACAGCTAACATGCCTGAAGCCAAGGCAGTACCACCTACTGGATTTACGTGACAGCATGGAAAACCGTTTTTTAACCACTACAGTCTAGCATCAACCCCTTGACTGAAGGACCTTTCGGTCATGTGATGTTATGACATCACATGTTCTGCAAAGATTTGTGCCTTGGCACAAATCTGAAGTTTTAATTGATCATTGAATTTTGTGACATGCTTTGTAATTTGTATGGACTTAGTTAGAAATGTATTTAAATGTCATTTTAGGTTACCGTATATACTCGAGTTTAAGCCTACCCGAATATAAGTTGAGGCCCCTAATTTTACCACAAAAAACTGGGAAAACTTATTGACTCGAGTAAGCCTAGGGAGGAAATCCACCATTGCAGATAAAAAGTTTGGTCATGTGCATTACAGCTTAGTAACTCCATGTGCCTCATCATGTTCGTTGTGTGCCTCACATAAGAGTTACTGTCTGATATGTGGGACATATGGAGGTAATAATTAGGTATCTTCATAATTAAGATGCTTTATTAGTACCCCCATGTGTCTCACACATTAGTACCCCTTATATGAGGCACACAGGGGTTAATATGAGGGACATGATGGGGTTAACTGCTATTAATGTGAGGCACATGGAGGTACTGAAACTAAATTAATAACCACAAATGCCTGAAATTAATAGGCATAGTAACGCCAGCAGCTACCTGTGTTTTACTTTCACTTTACTGTAGCTTCCTCTCCTCCATACGACAGCCATACAACTGACTTATCTAAAGATGATACATTCTAGTGGCTAAAGGACCTTTGATGACATCACAGTCACGTGACCTACATAACAAGCCAATCACAGAGCAGTAGCACTAAAAGACCTCCCCCTTTGTTTAATTTATGCAGGTTCTTCCAATTTTCTGTGCTCTGTGGACCCTGACTCGAGTATAAGCCGAGGGGGGCTTTTTAAACATAAAAACTATGCTGAAAAAGTCGGCTTATACTCAAGTATATACGGTATGTTATTCAATAATAATAATAATATGTTTTGTTCTTGGCAGATGACTGTATTGGGAGCTCAGAGGGACATCTTATATCTTCAGTTTATAAAGCAGATGATGGTGGTATCTCACAAGATACATATGAAGAACATGTAATTATCTCAGATATACCCTCAGCCCTTCACAGCAAAGATCTATCATCTGATTTTGATATACAGGTCGTATCTCCTGATTCATCGCAGACTGAAAATCAGAATAAAGGTCGCAGAAAGAGGCTTTTACATCAAAGAGCTCATATAGAGGAGATGCCATGTGAATGTTCTGAATGTGGGAAATATTTTAGTAGTAAATCAAGTCTACTGGAACATCAGAGAAGTCACATGGTGGAGAATCCATTTTCATGTTCAGAATGTGGGAAAAATTGTAGTAACAAATCAACTCTCATTACACATCAGAGAATTCACACAGGGGAGAAGCCATTTTCATGTCCAGAATGTGGGAAAAGTTTTACGCAGAAATCAAATCTTGTAAAACATCAAACTATTCACACAGGGGAGAAACCATTTTCATGTACAGAATGTGGAAAATGTTTTAATCATAAATCACATCTCCTTAAACATCAAAGCATTCATACAGGGGAGACCATTTCAAGTTCAGAATATGGGAAATGTTTTAAGCAAAAATCAGACCATCAGGGAATTCACGGTGTGGAGAAGAGGTTTTTGTGTTCGGAATGTGGGAAATGTTTTAAGCAAAAGTCAAATCTTATTCTACATCAGAGAATTCACACAGGAGAGAAGCCATTTTCATGTCCACAATGTGGGAAATGTTTTAATCATAGATCACATCTGGTTAAACATAAGAGAATTCACACAGGAGAGAAGCCATATCTATGTTCAGAGTGTGGGAAGTGTTTTAGCGATAAGTCATCTCACATTAGACATCAGAGAATTCACACCGGGGAAAAACCATTTTCATGTTCACAATGTGGGAAAAGTTTTATCCAAAAACCACATCTTGTGAAACACGAGCGAACTCACAGAGGGGGAAAACATTATGAGTAACATTTTAGCTTTGTTAGACATCGCAGAAGCCATTTTTATGTCTATAACTTAGGAAATGTTTTATGTAATAAACCATCAGTGCTGATTGATGTCCTAAGGGTTGTTTCTCTCACTTTTTTTGCACTTGTTTTTGATGAAGTTTTCTGATCCAAAGTCAGATGTGGTTGCAACAGGAAGAATTTGTAATTTCCCATTCTTTTTGAATCCTCTTTTGGCTTTGGCTCAACAGACTGGAAAACTGCCAATTTTTCCAAAAATATGTGTGAACCTACCCTTATATTGTTGATTGGTAGTTTTACAGGAAGAAAATGTCTTAGTTAAAGAATCTTTGCTCATAGAAATAACTCACACAAGGGCAAAGCCATGTTCGCATTCTGAATGTAGGAAATGTTTTACCCACAAGTAACATCATCTTCGACATCAAAAAATGTGACATTGAAGTCGCCATTTTTAATTTTTCCCTAAACCTATTTTATTCAATGATAAGAACATAATTTTTTTCCACCCACTCCACTGGATTTCTCACCAGTGTCACTGTATGCGGCCCCTAAGTATCTCATGGCAGCTCTGTCTAATGGTCTCTATGTGGATACCTGAGTGTAGTAGTCGGCCTACTCATGGTGTAACCTGACAGCATATAGAATTCTTACATGTAGTCATTTATAGACATAGATGGGCAGTTCTATATATGCTGTATACCGCATGTTATTGAAATTCTGCTTTATATGATCTTTTTGGAAAAAGAGAAACTAATCTGTAGCAATAGCAAAATTTTAGACAGGACATTTGATATTGAAGTATTTCCATCAGTCTCTGGATAATTCCATTCTTCTGAGATAAAGGCTGATACCTCACTGTTGTCCTCTTTTTCATTAAAACAATCGGGTATTGTGGTATAACCTAGGTAAATTTGACATAAGGAAATATTGTAGAATGTTACAAGTAATTTATCATGTTATTCTAGTCTGTTCTGTTTTCTAGTACATTTTTTTTTTTCAGGTAACTGTTCTTTACACCTACATGTATTCTTATATATCGTTACTGGAAATATTTTCTATTTTCTCTTGTAACTATTAAAAAATGTGTTCAATAAAAAAAAATGTGATAAAAAAATAATGGACTGAGTTTGTCGGTCCACCTCTTGTCATTGTCCTTAATCCAGGACCAACATTGTCCGCCATTAATCCAGCACATGATCTTATCGAGCCGTTTTCTTACAGTCTGGGATTTTGTGGCCCATGGAGGATTCGTCGCTAGAGTACCAGGTCCCCTGAGCCCACTTTTTAATAATCCTATGTTTTTTCCTGGGTTGTTCCTTTGGTGGTGTGCACGCAATGATGTGAGGTTCTGTTGTCATGGTTATGTAGATACCCGATAACCGTGGTACTGAATGGTGCTTGCACTACTAGGGCAGCGGGGTAGGTAAGCTGTCCCTAGCGCTAGAATGGCTGTCTAGGCCCTGCCCTGCCTGTTGGTCATCTGTTCCCGAGCTAAGCTCGGCCCCGACAATTACTGGCTCTCTAAACGCGAAGACCTAACAGACAGGTTGGGAGAGAGCTGAAAGAGGCTAGAGGCGGTGACCCCCCTACGAAAGGATAATTGCAGCAGCAAACAGTACAAGCCAGGATTGGACATTCTGGAGAACTAACAGGGACACAAAGCAAGCTCAAGTGGACACCGAGGCAGAGACCCAACCAATATCCCAAAAGCTCAGTGGCAAAAAGAATTGACCAAAGAACCACAGGACACCGGCTCGAATCCCCAGACGAACGCCACTCAAAAGCACAACCACAGTCTCAACCATTTTATACATATCTCAGATCCTGACAGTACCCCCCTTCAACAGGAATCCTCTGGATTCCTGGGCCAAGCCCTGTCCAGATATCTCCGGTAGAAGGCAGCTACCAGTCTGGGCGTGGACACCTCAGAAGCTTGAATCCAAGAGTTGTCTTCCACACCATACCCTTTCCAGGCGACCAAACACTGGAGAGATCCCCTCAAGTACCATGAGTCAATGACCCGGGAGATCTCATACTCACCATTAAGATCAAGAGGCAGTGCCACCGCAGAACTCACCTTCTTTAGAAGGGACACTTGAAACAGAATTGATCTTCCATGAGGGAGGAATATCTAGTCTGACCAAAACCTCATTGATGACCTCTGTCACCGAAAAAGGACCAATAAATTTAGGCCCCAATTTCTTTGAAGGCATTTTTAACTAAAGATTCCTAGTCAGCAACCACACTTGGTCACCCACCACAAAGTCAACCTTCTTCCTTTTCTTGTTATAGCAACCATCTTTGTTCTCTGCGAACAGGCTACCAGATTTCTCCTCACCCTGACATCCTCCATCTTATTCGTGAAGAACTCCTCCTCCTGTACCAAGGACTTAGTTCCAGAAAAGGGTCCAAATATAGGTTGTTTACCACTGCAACAAAAGAACAGAGAACAATCTGCTGTGGAGGAATCATGGTTATTGAGAGCAAATTCAGCCAAAGTAAAAAAAAAAAATCTACCCAATCATCTTGATTATTAGCAACAAAGGAACTATTCAATATCCTGATTCTTTCTCTCCGCTTGCCCGTTGGACCCAGGATGGTACCCGGAGTAGAAGGACAGATTTATACCCAGCCTAAGTCAAAACGCTCTCCAGAACTGAAACCCAAACTGAAAACCCCTGTTGAAAACAATTTCCACCGGAACCCCATGCAAACGAACAATATTTTTAACAAAATTCCTTTGCCAGAGTATTGGCCGTGGGCATCTTCGGAAAGGGGATTAGATGGCACATTTTCCTGTTTCTTTTTTTTTTTTTTTTAAATGTAGATTGTGAGCCCCACATGGAGCTCACAATGTACATTTTTCCCTATCAGTATGTCTTTTTGGATTATGGGATGGAAATCCACGCAAACACGGGGAGAACATACAAACTCCTTGCAGATGTTTTTTTGCCCTTGGCGGGATTTGAACATCAGGACTCCAGCGCTGTAAGGCTGCAGTGCTAACCACTGAACCACCGTGTGGCCCACATCTTCCTGTTTCTATCTACAATAACCCATATAACCGTGTATCCTTCCGAGCACCGCAGATCAGTTATGAAGTCCATTGCCAAATGTGTCCAAGGACTATTAGGAACAGGTAACAGGCGCAGTAAGCCTGCTGTCTGAGCATGCAAGGCTTTAGACTTAGCACAGACTGCACATTTAGCCATGTGCACAACCACCTCTGCCCTACAGCCCCGCCATCAGAAATTTCTTGTGACTAACCTTTTAGTCTCTGCAACCCCAGGATGGCCCGCTAACCTGGAATCATGAAGCAACTGACCCTGCAAACCCGCTGAAACAAATAATTTACCCCATGGGGTACCCCTAGGAGCACTGTTTTGGGCTGCTAAGATCTGAGCTTTCAATTGAGTGTCTAAAGCTGTTGACACAACTTCCCTCTTCGGTTTATCAGTTTCATTATTAGGAGTCATACTCCTTGAAAGAGCATCTGCTCTGACATTCTTAGTCCCTTGACAAAGCCCAATTGTGCGCAAAACGTACGTCAGGTGGTCGCAGGTCCCAATGGCTCTGGTAGTATAGGTAATACTTTGCATTGTGTTCCCAGGTTTGGCTTTTCAACTTGGTATATTGGTGAATCTTTATATATATATATATATATATATATATATATATATATATATATACAGGGTCGGACTGGGATTTCTAGGGCCCACCAGTGGAATTGTTTCTAGGGGCCCACCGCCAGGACCCTGCAGATCAGCGGTACCGAGACAGGGCGGTTAAAGGTAATAACATGTTGGGAGCCATGCTACTCACGCACTATACCATGTGCACTACATATACCTACTGCTACAGCCTGTATGGCAAGTGAACAGCATGGCTCCTAGAAATGTTACCATTACCCGTAGCTGAAGTGTCCTGGAAAAGCTGATCTGCAGAGGTCCTCGCTGTTGTATCATCGCAGATGTAATATTGATGGCCTATCCTAAGGACAGACCATCAATATTAGAAAGATGGATAAATCCTTTAAAGTGGTTGTCCAGGAATTGGAGCAACTCATGTGGTGGGAGGGAGGTGTAAAATAAAAAACAAATAAATAAAAAAAGAATACCCACCTGTCCCCGGTGCTCCGTTGTCCGCCGCCAGTGTCCATTCAGTCTCGTACTGGCACTACTTGCTGGGAGTCCTGCACCTCATGTGATCGCTGAGACCAATTAGGTACAGGAACTCTAGAAATGAGGCCATGAGACCAAACACAGGCGGGGACAACGGGGGGCGGGGGACAGGTGAGAAGGCTCTTTTTTAAAAAAAAAAAATATATATATTTTTACACCTCCCTGGCGGCCACCACAGTGATCACTCCAGTTTATAGACAACCCGTTTTAAGGGGTTGTCTGGGCCAAATATTTTATGGCCACTTCACTGGTCCCCCATAATGTATGGGATACAGTGATGGGGCCATTATACTGTGTGGGAGCAGTGATGGGGCTAACATTGTGCGGAAGGGGGATGTTACACTGTGTGGGGCATATTAAAGGGGTTTCCAGGGTTAAACTTTTTTTATGGCCTATACTCTGGATAGGCCATAAATACCTCAAACCTCACATTGCAGAAACACAACGTCTTTGGCTACTACAGAAAAAAACAGCAAAGTGAATGAAATATAATCAAATTTACCTCATCCGCACACTGCAGGAAAAAAGATGTGAAACAGCCACAAACTCTAAAATGTGAGCGCTTCTAAAAACATGGCCGGTTACTTTCAGCTGCGCAATCGGGAGAAAATGCGGGGAAAAAAACACTGTGGAAAAAATACATTGAGATTCGCCGCTATTTTTTTCCACAGCTTTTTTTTTTAGCCGCCTCTCACTGTTGGGCCTCATCCTTATTATCTCAATAGACTGAGCATTATACTATAAGGCTGAGTTCACACAGAGTTTTCTGGTCAGGAATTTGGTTCTATTGGGTTAGAGTTCTATTGGGAGGCTTTTTTGGAGGATGATTTTGAGGTGGATTCCTGACCAAACAACTCCGTGTGAACTCAGCCTTAGGGCTCGTTCACATCTGCGCCTGGTCTCCGTTCTGCAGGTTTCCATTTCCTGCACAAAACAGAGGCAGGAGACGGAAACCTGCAGGAGGCTCTTTCACCCATTCATTTGAATGGGTGAGAAAGATCTCCGGCTGTGAGCGGCGGTGAGCTTTTTATGCTCTCCGCCATTAAACCGATTTTTTAAAATCGGACACAGAGTCGAACACGCAGTACTCTGTGTCCGATTTAAAAAAAAAAAAAACGGTTTTGCGGCGGAGAGCATAAAACGCTCACCGCCGCACCCGGTCTGACAGCTTTCTGTCTTCTACATGCAGAAGACGGAAAGCTGAGAACGGACTGCCGAACGCTAGTGTGAACCTAGCGTCAGCTTAAAGCCCCATGTAGCAAGACAAAGCAAAAAGCGCTGCAGGAAAAACCCCGGCGGCAACACATCAGTTTTTCCTGCAGTGCTTATTGCAGAAACTCCGCAGAGGTTTCCTCTGAGGACTTTGTTTCCTTTAGGGTAAGTTCACGCGGGGATTTTTGGTCAGGATTTTGAGGCCGTAACTGCCTCAAAATCCTGACCAAAAAGACGGCTTCCATTGAAATCAACGGGAGCCGGTCAGTTCTTTTTTTTTCCGGGAGCCGGTTTGTTCCAGCTCCCAGAAAAAGAAGTGTGGTGCTCATTCTTCAGGTCATTTCGCCTTGCAATTCAGCCTGAAGACACTCCCTCCTCCCATCTAGGCCCATTTATTGGGCCTACTCTGGAGCAGAGTGCGTGACTGGATGCCAGTGCAATACACCGGCATTCAGTCGCGGCTACCCGATTTTTGGTCCGGAGCCTGAGGTGGCCTCCACCTCAGGTTCCGGACCAAAAAACCCCGTGTGAACTTAGCCTTATACCTATAGGGAAACTGCAGGTGTTTCTGTAGATATAAGTGACGTGCTGCAATTTCCAAAACCGCAACAGTTTTGGAAATTGCAGTGTGTCCGCCGTGTGTGTTTTTCTGCAATGTGTGGATGGGATTGCACTCACTGCGTTCAGTAATGCATTCGGGGAGTCCGCATGGGGACCCTCCCAAACAGACTACTGAACGCATTAGCAAGCGGTGTGCAGTGAAAGCACACATAGACTATAATGGGGTCCGTGTGCTTTCCGTGCAGTGTCCGCATAGAACATGCGGACAGAAAAGTACTTTATAATCTACTTTCCTGTCCACATGACTCATGCGGACACCGCGCGGAAAGCACACGGACCCCATTATAGTCTATGCGGTCCGCGTACTTTCACTGCACACCGCTTGCTAATGCGTTTGGTAATCCGTTCGGGGGGAAGGGGGAGGGGGTTCCCATGCAGACTCCCCAAACAGATCACCGAACGCAGATGTGAACCAGGCCTTATACATATACCATATATACAATACAATATACACATACAATACTATAGCACATATACATTTATATACCATATAAGTCATATATATACTTGTATGAATACTATATATACACACACATATATACATACACATTAATATAGCATACAGTATATACTCACACATACCTGTATACAAATATACAGTACTCACACAGTATACAAGACACATACTTTACACAAATGTACATATATACATATTAAACATATAGATTTTACAAAAAGAGTTTACTCACCTATTCCAGCAGCAGTCGGCTCCTGTTCTCCCCACACGCTGCGATGTAAGAGGACTCAGTGTGAGGAGGAGGGGGGACGGGAGGAAGTGCGTGCGTGCAGTAGGGGAGATCTCACAGGAGAGCAGCAAAGCAGCTGCAGGTAAGTGAAGGGAGCGACCGTTAGCTGATGCTGAAGAAAGACACGTTGTCCTCCGATGTGTACTTCTTCAGCATCAGCTAATGGGGGCCCCTGTGTGTGGAGGCAGATGCATTGGCCAGGTGCCCGGTTGGGGCCCCTGGCCATCCCAATCGGCCCCTGACCAATGCATCTGCATTGGTAAAAATCAAAACTTTAAGTCAGGGCTCGGGGGCCCACCGGGGGATTCCCCGATACACCGGTGGGCCAGTCCGAGCCTGTATATATACTTACATGAGCACTTATTTTGTGCTATTATGTATTGACAGTGTTGTATATTCTTTATTTTTTCACCATCAGTAGCTGTATCAGTGCCTGTTGACCTCCATCCCATTGGGTTTGGGTATTGTTTGTTTCCCTCTTACTTACTTATTGTGTCTAATTTGTGTGTTTATTTCTTTTTGTCTTATTTTTTATGACATTAAAGGGGCTCTATCACTGGGAAAAGTCATTTTTATCTAATCACATGTTTGCATAGGCTTTAGAAATGCTATTCCACACTTACCTTTTGTATGTAGATTGCTTCAGTGGTGTCTGAATAAGTCCGTTTTTATTCATATGCTAATGAGCTTCCAGCCAGCTCAGGAAGTTCCCAGCAGCCTCCTCTCTCCCATTATCTTCTATGTGTGTGAAGCAAACAGGAAGCTGGGTCATCAGCAGCAGCAGTCTCCCATAGAAAACAAGGAGAGGTGTGCACCAGTCTAATTAGCATATGAATAAAAACGGACTTATTCAGAAACCACTGAGGCAATCTACATATTAAAGGTAGGTGTGAAATAGACTTTCTAAAGGCTATGCAAAGGTGTGATTAGTTAAAAATGACTTTTCCTAGTGATTTAAGTAGTGTATATATAGATTCCTAGGGTCAAGTCTTGATAATTTTTTATGTTTAATCAAAGCTTATTCAAGACATTTTGGTTTCTGAATAAGTCCCAGCTTCCTGTTTGCGTCACACACACAGAAGAGAATAGGAGAGAGGAGGCTGCTGGGAACTTCCTGAGCTGGCTGGAGGCTCATTAGCATATGAATAAAAACGGACTTATTCAGACACCACTGAGGCAATCTACATACAAAAGGTAGGTGTGGAATAGACTTTCTAAAGCCTATGCAAGCATGTGTTTAGATAAAAATGAATTTTTCCCAGTGATAGAGCCCCTTTAAAAAAAATAAAGGAAACACTCAAATAATACATACTAGATCTGAATGAAGGAAATATTCTCATTGAATACTTTGTTCTGTACAAAGTTGAATGTGATGACAACAAAATCACACAAAAATCATCAATGGAAATCAAATTTATTAACCAATGGAGGCCTGGATTTGAAGTCACCCCCAAAGTTAAAGTGGAAAAACGCACAACAGGCTGATCCAACTTTGATGTAATGTCCTTAAAACATGTTAAAATAAGGCTCAGTAGTATTTGTGGCCTCCAAGTGTCTGTCTGACCTCCCTACAATGCCTCAGCATGCTCCTGATGAGGTTGCATATAGTCTCCATACCCATCATACACACGGCTCTGCTCCATACACGTCATACACACAGCTCTGCTCCATACACGTCATACACACACAGCTCTGCTCCATACACATCATACACACACAGCTCTGCTCCGTACACGTCATACACACACAGCTCTGCTCCGTACACATCATACACACACAGCTCTGCTCCGTACACATCATACACACACAGTTCTGCTCCATCCACACTGTAACTACATCCTGACACGTACACTTCAGCTCATCCAGCACCGACCACAACCAGCACAGCAGAGTCCTGTATACAGTGAGCAGACCGGCCGTATTTTGAGCACTTTCCTGGACCAAAAACCCCTTCACCAAACCCCTTTGTGTGTGATCTTCACATAAATACGGACAAAGTTACCTTTGAATGGGTGGGGTCGGCCACAGCTTTATTACATATATACGGCATATGTATATATATATATATATATATATATATATATATATATATATATGCAGTAACCCTGTTACCCTCCTCCTCAGCGAACGTTGTGGTGTGTGCCCCCCGAGTGCCCCACCTCCTGGTGGGCACGCATTGGATTTGTCTCCGGTGGGGCACGTCGCTGGTCCTCTTCATCGCTGAGAAAGGGGACAAAGGCACAGAACATAAGGACTGCTTCGTATGGTGTTGTGCAGACCGTTATAGCAACCTCCACCAGGCGCCGCAGTAGGAGGTGATCCTTCTTACTCCTGGCCTTCTTTAGCCCTTTTAGTATCAGCTGAAATGGGAACTCCTTAGTTACATCGGGGAGGCCTAACAATTTTAACCCAAATGCCACGCCAGATAGGCGCCTTGCTGCGGTTGCAGCAGACACCCCTGCTGATGCCAAACGAGCGATATACTCATACGTTAAAACCCTGCAGCCCGCTGCATCCATTGCCCTATCTGGAGAGCCTAAGGATAACCACTCTCTCCACGATTTCTCGTGGTCTGCCCAGGTAGAAACTGTTATCGCCTCCTTCAGTAGCCGTGTCAATATTGGAGCGCCAAGTCCCATAGGAAGGGCGGTCACGGGGAGCCCTCCAACTCCGCCTTCAGATGGTAATCCCTGAAGCGCTCCCACTGGAAACGAGAAAGAGAGTCAGCAACCACGTTGTCAACACCAGGGACATGTCTTGCTTTAAACACTATGTTAAATTGCAGGCAACGCAATACCAGGTGCCTCAACAGAGCTAGGACCGGCAGGGAGCTGGAAGACAAGTGGTTAATTGCCAGTACAACACTTTCATTGTCACACCAAAACAAAATGCGTTCGCATCCTTTCTACCATCACCGATGTCCTCCGGCTGACACTGCACCCTTTTGGGGGACTTAAACCTTCTTGCGCATCGCAAGGCTGAATGGGCCCCCCCACAGATGGTGCATTCGTGTTTGAAACGACAGGAGGCATAGTACCCTTCATTATACATCCAACATGTGCCTGTCTTGTTAGTCGCCGCTGCGGGCGACCATGCTCCTGCAGCGGCTGCCGGCTGAAAGGGATTCCTTGCCAGCTTGGGGTTCATCATTATTTGAAACCATACATCAGTGGCTTTTGAGGCCCATCCTACCTCTTAGTGCAGAGATAAGCGCCGCCGAAATTCCTCATCATACCTCCACCATGTTGAACCACCATACACATTATATGCTGAGAGAATGATATTCTGATACACAAACAGCTCAGGTGCCTTTTCCGGCTTAGCCTGGCAAAGTATACATGACATTGTGCTAAAGGCCTGGATCCAATTGTTAAAAGTCTTTGCCACCCTGGGCTTTTTGTCCTCTCCTCTCCCGTACACCCACTCTTTATCCACTGTAGGTTGGTCCTGAGATATCAGCGACCATATGTCCAAGAATTCCCCTTTTATAATTTTTTCCCGCACATCCCCTGGCACGTGCGTGCCCAGTGGTGCCACTCCACAGAAGAATGTATCATTCCATAACCAACTTTCTGGCAGCTGCGCAGCCACACCCGTTGCAGACTTAGGAGGGGGGGATGCAGTTTCCAGCTTAACTAGGATTGCCTTCATCATCTGTATCACAAAGTCATTATTCTGGTGCGGTGTAGCCTCACTAGTTGTAAGCGGTGCCCTCCCCTCCAGCTTAGCTAGGATAGCCTTAAACATATCCAAGACATCCCCGCCAATTGAGGTCTGTGTAGACCATGCTTGTGAACAAGCCAACTCACCGGTCGGTATGACGGTCGGATGTGCATTGTCTGCGGGTGGCTGCAGCAGCGTTGATCCTGTTGCCGATGGTTCCTGAGTGGCTGCGGGCTCCATACTCCGATTCTTGGATCCCACCTGGCCATGTGACCTTCCTTCCATGTCTGCATCCCTCGAGGATGTGCCAGAGGAGTGTGATACTGACCTCTCCCTGCTATAGCCACGATGACGCCTTCTGCCTTCCATTCGGGACCTCTACTGAGGGATCTATGCCGACAGTGGCAGGGGCTCCTACTGTTATGTGTTGGGGTGCTGGACCAAATAGCTGCTTCAGCCTGGCGCCGGGAGTTGCAAGACCTAGTGGTCTTTCTGGATCGTCTAGGCGCATGGGGCATTATTGCCCAACAATAACTCCCCATCACCGTGGCCTGTGCCAATCAGCACTGAGTTTTCCAGGGGAGCATTGGCTATTGAGCCCAAGCTAGTCGCCTCCCTTGGGTTCCTATCATACTGGGCCTGGGGGTGTGGGGGTAAATAGAACTGTGTGGAGGGTGGACTACATTGGGACTGGCTAGGAGGGGGTGAAGCTATTTGCATCTGGCTTCCTGCTGGCTGCCATGTGCTGACCCCAAGGCCTACCAGGCCCTTGGTCCGCCTGGCCTTTTGGGCCTGTACCCTTATCGAGGCAGAATCAGATGGCTGGCCTTGTTTCCGTCTAACCACCCTCCCTTTACCGGCCCGGTTGCTCTATATTTGGGGGCTTTAGCCCTGCTGCGAGTGGGAGGGGGGCTTGGGGAGAGCCGAGATGGTGGCCTGGCAGTCCTTGCTGGGTGAGCCATGTGCCCCACTGTCTGCTGAGGGGGGGCCTGGGCTGAAACCCCGCTCTCCTGGAGCAGAGACTCCAGCCAAGCTGTCCCTTTCTGACTTACTTTGAGTAGCAGCTGCTCTACAAGCCGCTGGTGGTGCTGTTGTTCCTGTGCAGACTCCATAGCATGTGGTTGGAAGGCAGGGCAAGGGTCAAGCAGGGGAAAGTTGCTTTGTCAGTGCTGGCCGGGACCCAAGAGGACTTCCCTACCCAGTGCTGCCAAGGATAAGCCTGTGGGCAGCTCTGCCCCCCTCCCCAAGCCACCAATGAATGGAAAAAACCTCCTTGAGGGGAAGGGGGAAGGGAAACCCTGGACACACGGCCGCTCAAGATCCAGCTAGCTTATGCAGCCAGCCGGCTTGCACATAACCTGGTAACACTTGATCAAGTGATTGTTTGTCTCTTCCTACATGTGACTGATCACATGACTATGACATCATGACAGGTCCTGTAAACCCAGAGCCAGCAGATATGTAGTATACAGCTGTACAGGTGGAGGTATGTGTGTGTATATATGTGTAAATTCACCGTCACTGTGTGTCAGGATTACTGGGTAGCATATAGCATTAACCTGTTCATTACTGCAGGGTTTACCCACCATCTTTTATGTAGGTTTTTCATTGCCACATTACAAGAGCCAGAAGTTTATTATTTGTGTAGCCTTGTGAGAGATTTTCTGCATTCAATATACGGTATAACTTCGGGTTAGTACGATTGTAGTATTTCCATATATACTATTGGTTTTACAAATTTTACTAAATAATATGACCTTTACGGTCAAGTGCAGACTGAGAGGATATCTGTCCTGGAAACTGACTACAAGCCCTTTCCATTTAAAGGGGTTGTCCAGGAAAAAATTGACAAAACGTTTAATTTTTTTCAAATCATCCGACGCAAATGTAATTAAATGTCACTACCTGTGACCTCCTGAGGTCTCTTCCGTAGACTGATGATTGGCCTCCATGGTCACATGACCACAGAGGCCAATCAGTGGCGTCAGCAGAAGTGATCTGAGATGTCACAGCCGGCAAGCAGTTTCACTTTGAGAAGATGCCGAAGCAGCAGGACCACGCGGGGAGGACTCTGGAGCACCGTGACAGGTGAGTATTAGAGATGAACGAGTACTATTCGAAAATCCCATTTCGATTAACACTCACCCCTAGGAATGAATGGACGCAGCCGACACGCAGGGGGTTAAAAGTCTGAATGCCAGGGGGCCACACGGTGGCTCAGTGGTTAGCACTGCAGCCTTGCAGCGCTGGAGTCCTGGTGTTCAAATCCCACCAAGGGCATAAAACCATCTGCAAGGAGTTTGTATGTTCTCCCCGTGTTTGCATGGATTTCCATCCCATATTCCAAAGACATACTGATAGGGAAAAATGTACATTGTGAGCTCTATGTGGGGCTCACAATCTATATTTAAAAAAAAAGAAAAAAAAAAAAAAAGTCTGAATGCCGGTCGCTTCCCTTCATTCTTATGGGTGCGTGCTATTCCAAACGGCCGTTTTGAATAGTACTTGCTCATCGCTAGTGAGTATGAATTTTTACATTTTTTTTCTACTTCTCCCAGCCCTAATTAAATTATAAAAATTTATGGCTCTGTAAGGCAAACACAGCCGAAGTTATGTCAAAGTGAAAAGTGACATTAATATATGGAGACCCAGGGGTGGGGTGGAAAAAAAAATCATACTCCTCCTCCCTTACCTCTCTTGAGCCTCCTTGAGTCTGGCACTTTTCTTGTAAAGTTATCCAGCATACCCAGTCCAGGCCTATCATAGGCCTCAGTGCTGATGTCACAAAAATGCATTGAGCACCATAAGAGAGGCAACAGAAAGTGAGTATGAATGCATAATGCCCTGGGGTCTGGGTTTGGTAAAAAAATGAACAATTTGGAATATTCAGGATGAACCCTTCTCGGTATGAGCCAGCTCTATTATGACATTGACGATGCGCATTGACAGGCCTCAAAGAGAAGGTCAGTATGAGCAGTTCATTAATTTTGCACATCAACCCAGGGCCTCTGATTATTATACTCTGGAGTCTGGAGAGAAGCCCTTGTAGTTCTACAACCAATAAAATAAAGTCTTCCAAAATGTTCCCAATGTCTCCTGGAGTCTAATAGAGTAGCACATCCTGTCACAGGAAAGAGAAGAACCTGTAATGCCACACTATACTGTAGAGAGGGGCTACTAGTCTGTCCATCAGTGCATACACTTCGCTAATATAAAGGCTTACCAGTGACATGACCATGATGATTTGTTAGGACTAGAGATGAGCGAACACTGTTCGGATCAGCCGATCCGAACAGCACGCTCCCATAGAAATGAATGGAAGCACCTGTGACGCCGGCCGCCGGTAAAGTCAGCGTGCCAGGTGCTTCCATTCTTTTCTATGGGAGTGTGCTGTTCGGATCGGCTGATCCGAACAGTGTTCGCTCATCTCTAGTTAGGACCTCTAGCCAAGTATCTATGTTCAGTTTGAGATCAAGTAGGCCAGAAAATACCATTGTATGACAAATATATCTTATCTTGGGGACGTTGTAACTTGAGGGATTATTGTTCTTATATCTCTGGTCACCATGTGGTGGTTGGGAGTTACTAAAACAGCTGAAGGTGGGTGTTCTGTGCTGTTTCCATAATCCCTCTACTCTTTTATGGGAGCTTTGGAAACAGTGTAGAACAGTGAGGTTTGGCAGTTTCTGGAAGTCTTACCCTTGGTTCACATCTGCGTTGGTATTCCGTCCGGGGGAGTCCGCATGGGGACCCCTTGACTGGACTACCGAATGAATTTGCAAGCAGTGTGCAGTGAAAGCACACAGATCCCCATGGTCTATAATGGGGTCTGTGTGCTTGCCACGCACTGCCCGCACAAATCATGCGGACAGGAAATTAGATTGTGAAGTACTTTCCTGTCCGCATGATCCCTGCGGAGATCTCGCGGCAAGCACATGGATCCCATTATAGTCTATGGGAATCCGTGTGCTTTCACTGGCACACCGCGTTTGGTGTTCCGTTTGGGTGGGGAGTCCCCATGCGGACTCCCCCAAATGGAATACCAATGCAGATGTGAATGAGGCCTTAGCCTGGTGGTTGGAATCAACAGCAATCTATTCCCATCTCAACCGTGACTCCTTTAACGGAACAATAAGAATATGTAGCAAAAATTTAAGTGATATCCGTGACATGTTTAGTAGCTAATAGAACCGTGTTGCTGGAATCGGGAACATTTTTGGGATCGAGTTGAGATTGGGAAAACAGTTTCTGACTCTTAGATAAAATGATTTTTTTTTAAAATTAAATAGTAGTTTTTATTGAAAGATTTTTCAGTTGTACAAACAGAACAACAATATAGAAAACCAAATGAGATAAAGAAGAAGATTAATGATTTTAATTGATATTATACATTTATCAACATTATATAATTAATGAGATACTTAGAGTGTTACATATTTACTTTCATAGGAATCAATCACTGGCTGTTTTTGTGAATTAGAAGATTTACTGTTCTGTCTGACAATTGATAAGATCTCCGTAATCTGTGACTTGGAGTAGGAGTCTAAGTCAGAAAAAAGTTTTAAAGTTTTAAAATAAAATGATTATATTTAATATAACACAATTATTATATAATTAATTAGATAGATAGTTTGTTACATATTTACTTTAATAGTAATTCCATCACGGTGGGTTTTTGTGAATTAGAGGATCTTTACTGTGTCTGTCTAACCATAGCTGTCAGCCATTTATGAAGGTGTCGGAGTCCTCAGTCTATAAAGATCTGTGGGTGATTTAGTGTCCAAGATCGTTTGATAACCATAATTATTGTAAAATGTTCCATTAACTGTAATTTTGATTCAGGGTGTAATCACCCAGCCCTGCACTATAGGATATGTTATAGGTAAGAAGAGACTCAAAATAAGACACAATGCCCGGGAGATACCAGAGCTATATACCAGAGATACAATATCTACAATTTATTATCTCCTCTTTTGTTTGTTATAGTTATTATGATTTTTTTTTAATTCAGATTTCTACAATACAGGATCCCATCTGTGGACATGTTTGAGATATAACACAATTTTTCTGATTGACCTAACAAGGATGGAGAGAGACAGGGGCAAGATGGCAGAAAGTATAATAAATCTCACCCTAGAGATCCTGTACCAGCTTACTGGAGAGGTGAGAGATTCTGGTGATGTCACATTACATCATTCTTATCTATAGTAATAACAGATGATATGACTGGAGAGGTGAGGGACTCTGGGAATGGATGGAGTGATATTTATTAATGTGACTCTCCATAAACAGGATTACACAGTAGTGAAGAAGACCTCTAGTGGGCGCTGTCAGGCTCCTGTATCTGAAGGATGGGGGAGAACCCTGAGCCCAATCCCGGGGCCTCCACCTCACTCCCTGATACAGGAGGAGATCAATGGACAGAAGATCCTAGAACTCACCAACAAGATCATTGAGCTGCTGACTGGAGAGGTGACACTGCTGGGAATGCTGGGACATTATACAGGAGCGCTATGAAGGGATCTGGTGATGACTGTATCATTGTGTTGTCAGGTTCCTATAAGGTTTCAGGATGTCACTGTCTATTTCTCCATGGAGGAGTGGGAGTATTTAGAAGGACACAAAGATGTGTACAAGGAGGTGATGATGGAGGATCAGCAGCCCCTCACATCAGCAGGTAATAGACATGACTAAATACACACGGCCTCTCATTATCTGTATGGAAAGAATGAATTCAGTCCCTGTATGTGTTTCCTCCAGTTCCATCCAGTAAGAGAACATCACCGGAGAGATGTCCCAGTCCTCTTCTACCACAGGACTGTAAGGAAGAAAATGTCCTCCAGGATGATCAGGTAGATGGAGATAAGGTGACATGAAATCTTCCTCTGTCCTGTAGAAGGGCTGTGAAGGTCTCGTGGTCAGTCTGGTTTTATCCCACAGTATTAGATGTTTTCTACTTGTGTAATGAGAAAGGTGGAGATGGCAGGATAAAGCTGACCATAGACATGACATGTTGTCTGGATCTTCTCACAGTTTTCTGGCTATGGAGGCTGCTGGTTGGAATAAGGAACCAACATGGTGGATTTATCCAGGAGACCTGCAGCTATTTGGTCAGATAACTCCTGCTGTCACTTTTGGTGGTCATGATAATGAATGATCTTTTCTTCTCCTATAAAATATTCCACATGACTTCTCCATCCGTCTGGTGACTTGTACAATATTTGTTTCACAGCTTTTGTATCCGGGTGAAGATCTGAACATTATTAATGCTTCGGAGACATCTGTGAGGGGTGATGAGGAGAGTACGGAGGACATTAATACAGGTGACCACCCCGGTGAGTAGTAGCTACTAAATAGGAGCCTGTTCACATTATGTTTGGCTATTGTGTTGTAATATTCATTTGTTTTATGTTTCTCAATTAGGTTTTTTAATAAATCCATATGTTTTCAGTGTGACTTTTGTCATTGTTCAAAGTTTGTATATGTCTTTATTTGTCCATTGTTACATTGTGTTTGACAGGGCAGATAATAAAGGTTATGTTAACATCTGCATTGTGGACTATGTAAGGAGTCTCCATTGCAGATTCCATCAAAAATGAAAGACAAAATATCAGCAATACTGGTAAAACAAGCTGCCATATCAATTACCAATGTAACTAGATGGCACATCATGAAGGTTGTCATCTCGCTGCTGTAGTGTGTATTGAAAGGAAGAAATTCTGATAATTCCCTCCTAATAGAGATATAAACTTTTTGTGACCCAGCGCTCAGTACACACGACATGACCTGGATGAGTGACAGACCAGTACAGAGGAGAGAGCTTTATGGGGGTTTGCCTGCCTCTAGATCAACACTGTACGGTTATAGGTTGGACTTAATGGTGTCTTCATCCAACCTAAAAAAAATGTGTATACTTGCCTGTCCCCAGGATTTCATTGTCCACTTCTGGTCCTCTTTCTGTTGCATGACGAGGCTGACGTGATCAATCAGTGGCCTCAACAGTGCTGTCACCGGTTCCTCTCTAATGACTGTTGGTGTCATGTTGGTGTTCACATAGGCTCATGGCTTTTGGCACACAACAGAAAGGGAAACCATAGTGGGCAATGGAGAGCTGTGGACAAGTGTGTATGCCTATTTTTTTTTTCATTTCTTTTACACCCGCTCTGGTCACCCCAAGGGTTGCTCCAAATCCTGGATGACCCCTTTAAGCTAGAAAAAAGGGGAGTGACTTATGCTAATCTTTTTCTAAAATAGGTTCTATGGCAGCGAGGCAGTATGTTTTATGGAAGCCTGAAAATTACCATGATCTTTTGGTTATTGATTAGATAATGGAAGGGTCATTTTTTGGCACCCACTGAGCATTTAATTAAAAAAGAGAGGTGACAGGAGCAGTGACACATGAACCTAGGAAGATGGTGGCTGCAAGAAAGAAGAGGAGACCAACCTGGTGGCCAAACATCATCATCTACTGGTCCTCACCCTGAGGTCTACTGTTAACTTGACATCTGTTTTTGCCTCCAATTTTGCTTTGTACTTTTTCTGGACATTTTTATGTAGAAATGCTACCCAATGAAAAAAAAATCTAAAGCATAATTTTCAGGTTACTGTATTCAAAAATAATCAAATCCGTTTTCTTCTTGGCAGATGACTGTATGAGGAGCTCAGAGGAACATCTCATATCTTCAGATTATAAAGCAGATGATGGTGGTATCACACAAGATACATATGAAGAACATGCCATTATATCCTCGGCCCTTTACCACGAAGATCTTTTATCAGTTCCTTTTATACACTTCCTATCTTCTGATCCATCACTGACTGTGAAGCAAGAACAAAAGCACAGTAGTAGTGTTGAATATCAAAGGGCTCATACAGAGGTGAAGCCTTTTCTATGCTTAGAATGTGGGAAATGTTTTACTTGGAAATCAGATCTTTTTGACCATCAGAAAACTCACATAGAGACAAAGCCTTGTTTATGTTCTGAATGTGGGGAATGTTTCACAGATCAAGCAAATCTTGTTAACCATCAGAGAATTCACACAGGAGAGAAGCCATATTCATGTGCAGAATGTGGGAAATGTTACAGCTTCAAAGCAGCTTGTGTTAGACATCAGAGAGTTCATACACAAAATAAGCCATATTCATGTTCAGAATGTGGAAAATGTTTTTATCAGAAATCAGTTCTTGTTACACATCAGAGAATTCACACAGGAGAGAAACCATTTTCATGTTCAGAATGTGGGAGATGTTGGAGCGATAAATCAACTCTTATTAGACATCAGAGAATTCACACAGGGGAGAAGCCATTTTCATGTTCACAATGCAGGAAATGCTATAGTGATAAACGTGCTCTTGTTAAACATCAGAGAATCCACACGGAGGAGAAGCCTTTTTCATGTTCCGAATGTGGGAAATGTTTTTATCAGAAATCAAACCTTGTTACGCATCAGCGAATTCACACAGGGATGAAGCCATTTTTATGCTCAGAATGTGGGAATTGCTTTAACCAGAAATCAGATCTTGTTAGACATCAAAGAATTCACACAGGGGAGAAGCCATTTTCTTGTTCAGAATGTGGGAAATGTTATAGCTTTAAATCCGCTTGTGTTAGACATCAGCGAGTTCATACAGGGTTGATGCCAATTTCATGTTCAGAATGCGGTAAATGCTTTTATCAAAAATCAGATCTTGTGAAACATCAAAGAATTCACACAGGGGAGAAGCCATTTTCATGTTCACAATGTGGGAAATGCTATAGTGATAAACCAGCTCTTGTTAGACACCAGAGAAAACACACAGGTGAGAGACCATTCACATGTTCAGAATGTGGAAAATGTTATAGCGATAAACCAGGTCTTGTTAGACATCAGAGAATTCACACAGGGAATAAGCCATTCTCATGTTTAGACTGCGGGAAATGTTTTTATCAGAAGTCAGATCTTGTTACACATCAGAGAAGTCACACAGGAGAGAAGCCATTTTCATGTTCAGACTGTGGGAAATGTTATAGTATAAAGTCAGCTCTTGTACGACATCAGAGAATTCACACAGGGAAGAAGCCATTCTCATGACCAGAATTAGGGTAATGTTCTATACATACAGTCATGATTGTCCCATGTAAATTATACTATTGGGCACTGATTGACTTGCTAGTATCGTCTCACAGTCAGTGTTTCAGTGTAAATGATACTTTAGTCATTAGAATTTCTCACTCAAGTCATATCCACATACGAAATATTTTGTCCAAATAACTTAAAATGAAAAAAATTGCTATTTGCAGAGACAAGTTGCTCTGCTTACTGTCCTACCCCTAAGGGCTAGTTCACACGTGAGTATAAGGGGAGGTTTTTGACAGCGGATTTCGCGTCCAAAACCTCCCCTTATAATGGTGGTCTATGGAGACCGCCGGGCTTCTGTTCTCCGCTAGCGGCGAGCTGCTGCTAGCGGAGAAAAGAAAGGACATGACCTTTCCTCAGGCGGAAGCCGCGCGGCTTCCGCCCCCGGCAGCTCCCTCCTATGTCGGCTCATTCATTTGAGCCGACAGCAGAGGGTTAAGCCGCGACAGCGATGGTCGCGGCGGGCGGGTTTTGACAAGAGAGAGACGCGTCTCGACGCGTCTCTCTCTGTACCAAAACCCGCGCGGGCAGTTCACGTGTGAACTAGCCCTAAGACTTAATTACTATTCTCCACCACTCCCCTATGGTTCTGGTAGCTGTTGGGGTTACTATTCCTAGTAATGTCAGGCATTTGGGGTTATTCATTTAGTTTCAGTAACTCCATGTGCCTCACAATAATAGCAGTTAACCCCATCATGTTCCTCATATTAACCCCTGTGTGCCCTATATAAGGGTTACTAATATGTGAGACACATGGGGCTACTAATAAAGGACTTTAAATATGGAAATACCTCATTATCACCTCCATATGTCCCACATATCAGTAACTCTTATGTGAGGCACACAGGGGGTTAATGTGAGGGACATGATGGGGTTAACTGATATTACTATGAGGCACATGGAGTAACTAAGCTGTAATGCACATGACCAGATTATTATCTGCAATGGTGGATTTCCCCATCTCGGCTTATACTCGAGTCAATAAGGTTCCTAGGTTTTTGTGGTAAAATTAGGGACCTCGGCTTATATTCGGTTCGTCTTATACTCGAGTAGACAACACATCACTGGTGTAACATAACAGTTTATAGAATTACCACATGTATTATTTTCTAGGTCGGTACAGAGAACACTGTTTGATATATACCGTGTATTATGGAAATCCTGTCTCATGATTTTTTTGGAAAAACTAGTCTCGGTGCAAAAGTAGCCCAATTTAAATGATACGTTTGGCATTGAAGTATTTATAACACAGTCTCTGTATAATTCCATTATACATAAAGGCAGATGCCTCACTGTTGTCTTCTTTTTCCTTTTCTCATTGTAATAATCTGGTATCCCTATATAACCTAGGTAAATACAACATAAGGACATATTGCAATCCCTGACAGCCCAATCATGTGTGGGGTATAGCATTGCATCAATATGTTCCTCCACTGTATGGATCTCAAGCTTCTCCATAGCCTTTGCTAGACTCTTGGCCCTTGGGAACATTAGTTGATATCAAATTTTTTGATTTTCTGGAATGTGATTTGGGAAATTGTTTTTTTTTTTTGGCATATTCGTTTTTAGTGTTGGTTTGTAACATGTGGATCTCCTTATCACTAGCAACATCTCCAAAATGGCAGGTCCAATGGAGACTTCCCAGTATGTAGTAACTACAAGAAGTGGTCTAAGGAGAGGGACAAATGGTAAACCAGTGACAGAGTTATAGGCACCCAAGACTCGTTGATGCTTGCACATAAACTGAATATGGCCAGGTCTACCACAGGAATCAAGGGTAGAACAAACTCACCTGTCCCCGGTACTCTGGTGTCTCTGGTGTCTCCCAATGTGGTCTGGGAGACCACTCTGGTGTTTTCTTTCACCTTTCCCGGCCTAGTATTTAAAAAAAAAAAAAAAAAAAAAAAAAGTGGTTTGGCTCTTTTGGTTTTTTTCCTCCCACTACAGCGTTCACCATAAGGGAAAAATGTTTGTATGTTTGTGGACCAGGCGTTTTCAGATGCATGGATACAGTGGCGGATCCAGGGTTTGCGGGGCCCTGGGCAATTGACTTTGGCGGGGCCCTACGCGCAGCGCCCACTTTTATGTTGACTCCGCCCATTCTCATTAATTTTTCATGTGATTCCACACAGTATAATCCTCCTACAGTCACCCGTAAATTATATGTCCCCCCTCCATCTCTCCCCATTTTCATATACACCCTTCATCTACCCCTAGTTTCATGTCCCCCCCTCTATCTCTGTCCCCAGTTTCATGCCATTCTCCCCCTTTATCTGCCCAGTTTCATGTCCCCCCCAGTCTCTGCCCCAGTGTCATGCCATTCTCCCCCCCTTCATCTGCTCCAGTGTCATGCCATTCTCCCCCCCTTCATCTGCCCCAGTGTCATGCCATCCCCCCCCTTCATCTGCCTCAGTGTCATGTCGTTCTCTCCCCCTTCATTTGCTCCAGTGTCATGCCGTTCTCGCCCCTTCATCTGCCCCAGTGTCATGCTGTTTCTCTCCCCCTCTATCTGTTCCAGTGCCATGCTGTTCTCCCCCCTCCATCCACCCCAGTGTCATGCTATTCTCCCCCCTTCATCTGCCTCAGTGTCATGCCGTTCTCCCCCCCTTCATTTGCCAGTGTCATGCTGTTCTCTCCCCCTTCATCTGCCCCAGTGACATGCCGTTCTCCCCCCTTCATCTGCCCCAGTGTCATGCTGTTCTCCCCCCTTCATCTGCCCCAGTGTCATACTGTTCTCCCCCCTCCATCTGCCCCAGTGTCATGCTGTTCTCCCCCCTCCATCTGCCCCAGTGTCATGCTGTTCTCCCCCCCTCCATCTGCCCCAGTGTCATGCCGTTCTTCCCCCTTCATCTGCCCCAGTGTCATGCCGTTCTCCCCCCTCCATCTGCCCCAGTGTCATGCCGTTCTCCCCCCTCCATCTGCCCCAGTGTCATGCTGTTCTCCCCCCTCCATCTGCCCCAGTGTCATGCTGTTCCCCCCTCCCCTTCATTTGCCCCCCAGTTTCTTTGGGCCCCCTCCATCTCTGTCCCCAGTTTCATGCCGTTCTCTCCCCACCCCCTTCATCTTCCCCAGTGTCATGCCGTTCCCCCCCCTCCCCTTCATTTGCCCCCCAGTTTCATGGGCCCCCTTCATTATGTTCCACCTTAATATTTAATACAAAACAAACACTTACACTCACCTTCTATCACTCACCTTCCATCGTTCCCCCGACGCTCCTCTCTCCGCTCTCTCACTCCAGTCACATACGCGATGCAGGAACTGTGACCTCAGCTCCTGCTTAGCTGCGGCCCGGCTTGCGTGTGTAAGCATGATGTGATGACGTCATCGCGCCTACACACGCAAGCCGGCACGGAGCTTTAAAGCAGGAGCTGAGGTCACAGCTCCTGCTTTAATCGCGTATGTATTCAGCTCATCGGCGGACGGACGCCGATGAGCTGAAATCGTGACAGGCAAGTGCCGGGGGGCCCCCAGAGGCTCTGTGGGCCCCGGCACTTGCCCGACTATGCCGAGGCTGACCGGGACCATTTTGTTAGGGCCGGGCCGCGGGGCCCCGCTAAGCGCGGGGCCCCGGACGGTTGCCCGGCTCGCCCGGCCCTGGATCCGCCCCTTCATGGATATATAATTTCGTTTTACATACAAATCTAGGGAAAAGGGGTGATTTGAATTTTTATTTAACTATTTTATTAACCCCCCAGGGGGCTTTAGCCTAGAATATTTTGAATGCATGTCCCATAGACTGCAATACAACTC
The DNA here is from genome assembly GCF_031893055.1 of Leptodactylus fuscus. Taxonomy (NCBI): domain Eukaryota; kingdom Metazoa; phylum Chordata; class Amphibia; order Anura; family Leptodactylidae; genus Leptodactylus; species Leptodactylus fuscus. The sequence continues at coordinate 18,020,085 of NC_134270.1, forward strand.
TAAAGGACTTTAATTACATAGCTTTAGAGGTTGGCCATTGACCAGCCTCAATACCATGTTTCTCCAAAAATAAGCCCTACCCTGATTCTGCAGGGTTTTTGCCACTCCAGAGTCCTGCTTTGTTCCTCCTGAGTCCGCCTATTGGGTCCCACCTCCTGGATGCTGCTATGCTGTGGGCTTGGCTACCTTCGTGGCCAGATGTCAGAAGCCACCACTGCTCACTCCCACAGATGCAAACACTCCACTACATCATCTTCTTCTTAGTGTAATAGAGAGGAGAGAGACAGGGTACGGGGCCACCACCACTCAAAGTCTTTAGAGTGCAAGTAAGTTTAAGACCCACTGACCTTGCATCATAAATTGTGAAAAATAAAGTCCCTGAAAGATAAGCCCTAGCCCTTTTTTTAATTTTTTTTTTTTTTTTTTTAAATAATCGGAGATCGGATTTTAAAAACTATCCTATTCACTACACAGCATGGAGTCTAAAAATTGAACGCTTTAATTGTTAGAATCCACTCTGTGTAGTGATTAAAAAAAAATCCTCTGGCTACTTAGTCCCCCCTGCTGTCCACTTACCTGCACAGATCGCTGATCCGGTCCCCGCTGTTCTCAGTCCTCTTCTCGCCTCGCTGCCCCCGCCTCCCAGGTTAGTGTTACAGACCCAGGAAGAAGGTGGGGCTTGTGACTTAGGAGAGTGTGGGCGGGGAGATGTGACGTCTCCCATCCCAGTACTCGCCCACACTCTCCTAAGCCACAAGCCCCGCCTTCTTCCTAGGTCTGTAACACTAACCTGGGAGGCGGGGGCAGCGAGGCGAGAAGAGGACCGAGAACAGTGGGGACCAGACCAGCGATCTGTGCAGGTAAGTGTTAGATACTAGAGATGTTAGCTAGTCTCCCATTAGAATGAATGGACACAGCCTCCATTCATTCTATGGGACCTAGCTAACATTGTTAGCTTTTTCCACAATGCTTGGCCAGTAGCAATGCATTGTGGGAAATAACCTCCAACCTCGATCCCGCCTAAAAAGATTGGGATCGGAATTCCGATCGCGATCGTGAAATTTACTCGATCGCCAATCATAATCCGATCTTTTCTGATCCCGATCGCTCAAACCTAATCATAATATAAGTCCAGTTGCGTAAAATAACAGAAATGTAAAGCAGGTAGACTACAAAATAGTAAGTAAAAACAGATAATAACAAAGTGGTAAAAAGTAACTAATACCTAAAACCAACCATAAAGGGAGATAGAGGGGGATGTAGCACCATAATTTAAACATGGGGGTTGGATGAGAAGAAGATCCTACCTGGGAGTGGGTAAATGGTGTTGGGAATCTTATCCAGCAATGAAAGCTCTAGGTAATATGGCAGACCCGGGATGCGAGACCTGTTAATCCGGAGCGTTCAGATCTTTTTTAAAAAAGTGGGTGGGTATCATAGATAGAGTCATTAATTTTTTCGTGGCGCAATAACAGTATCGACTCTTCAAATAACATCAGTCAACGAGAGGAAAGGTATGAAATTGATATGAATTCTAAGAATTGATATAAATTGCGTAAGTTTCAGGCTCACAGGTTTAAAGCTAAGAAGGAAAATGGGTGCTGACATCGGAAAGTACTGTTGAAAGAGACAATGAGGCATTCCATGCATGGCTATCCAAAAGTGGTGGTCAGAAGGGCATGACCATTAAACAGGGAAAGTTAGTGCCTAAGGCATTGCAACTCCTAAAACAAAGGGGCAAGACTGGGGTAATATCTATGCAAACTTTCTGGGACCAAATAGGTCCTATGAAGGATCTTTAATTAAGGTTCCATAGGGGTGACCCTTTGCTGATGACAGACAACAGTCGGTCCATTGGGCAGGGGTTAGGGTAGAGTCGAGGTCTTGTTTCCAGGCCATCGTAAAGTCAATCTTAGTGTCAGGGGAGGGGCGTTAAGTAAGCCATATACAAATGAGAGAGATCCCCTCTCCACTGTATGAAATAAACAGTCTTTCAAAACTAGTAGGGGTGATCCCAGGATTCAGTGGCGTGAGGGAACATAGAAAATGGAAAATCTGAACAGACCAAAAATGTAGTAGCAAAGTATTCTTTAGTGTAAACCCGTCAGTTACAGACGAAATCATGAAGGCAGTGGAACCGAGCGTGTTTCCACCAAACTAATACCTCAGGGAGTAGGCCAGGAGGGAAAAGGGGGTTGTTAAACAGTAGTCCTGGATTTCAATCTTCTAGGCCTTGGGCAGAGCCGACTGCGCATGTCCGGGCCACAAGAAAATGGCCACTTACACAGTAAGCTGGTGTAAGCGGCCATTTTCTTGTCGGCTCTGCCCGAGGCCTAGAAGTTTGAAACCCAGGACGGAAGAAGACACAGGGAGAGGGCATTCCAGAAGAAGATAGAGGCATCGCTGGAGAGTTCTATCACAGCATTTGGGAAGCCCCCAGTGCTGTTTGAGCGCTGGAGACCACCCCCACTGCTGCGAAAGAACTTATTTGCATTCCTGAAGAAAACCTGGATTTCTAACGAACAGCGGTGCAGAGAAGTCATCTAAAGGTAGGAGAATAGCCTTTTTTAAGGCTATTCCTATGTGTTAGGGAGAAAAAAAGGATATCCAATGATAGGGTCCCTTTAAGCCCTGACAATTGTGTAAAATGAGAGTGGGTATTAATCAAGTTTGGGAGGGAAACTAAAGGGTTAGTAATAGTCAACAACATATCATCTGCAAAGAGATTAAATTTATAATCAATCTCCAATTCGCATGTCTTTTATGCCAAGGTGGGAGCGAATGGCCCTCCCCAATGGTTCTATCACTAGAGCAAAGAAGGCAGGGGATAATGATCACCCTTGTTGAGTGCCACGCTGTATGCAAATAGGTGGAGGGGAATCTGTAGGAAGTTTCACAACAGGGTCACAACAGTACAATTTCTGTACATGAGCAAGATAGGTACAGGAGAGACTATCAAAGAGACTGTCTCCCCAGATAGCATTCCGGCTGGTAAATCTGGATTACACACACAACGAAGTTTACGGCCGCATCTTGGTCATGGAACACTAGCCGTAATGCCTGCTTTCAATCAAGAGTGCCTGTGTATGTGGAGCTGTAGTACACTCATATAGTGACAACTCAAGATTGCATGAATAGGTCTTCTCAAAGAGAATGGCTAGTATGGAAAACTGGAAATCCATCACAGAAAGTGTGGTGGTCTTCCGGAGAGGTCTCACTATTTGGACATTGCCCTACTCTTCACTCTGAGCCTCCTGCTGAGACCGTAGCTGATCACTGGTCCCAGCAAGAAACTGAAATAGGGTACCTGGAGTCAGGTAAAAGATATTAATCATTGGGTGAGGGGGCCCATAAAATATGAGGCGTCTGGTAAAACTGGGTGAGTTAACATGTCCATACATTGCAGTTAACACAGCTCTGCTACATGTATATCACACACACCCTAATATTCACATATTTACAGTCCTGATACAAACATATCACATACTCTGCTGCATTAATATTATAACAGTAACAAACATTTATAATGCTCTTTTCTCACACAAGGGACTCAAAGCACAGGGAGAGTTGTGGAGTAGGGGAGTTAATGGCTGCTATACAGGCACTCATCCCCAACCCCCAAAAGAGTCAGTTGTCTGCCTATCAGTATATTTTTGGCATGTTGGAGGAAAATGGAGTAACTGGAGGAAACCCACACAAATACTGGGAGAACATACCCAGCTCTATGCACATGTTGTCCTTGGTCAGATTCAAACCCAGGACCCTAGTGCTAAACACTGAGCCACCGTGCAACCCATCACAAGTACATTACTGTATTATAGAAACACTAGCCTCTGCCCGTGACTTCGTCTGCGAGTTGTCGGCGTGGATGATCCGCCTATATTCAGCAAATTGCTGCCGTCAATGGTTTGCCTGCTTCAGCTTTTCGGCATATCTCAAGCCGGCCTGCTGCTCAACTGGTTTCTCGCACTGTGCCTGTGATTGTGCCGGCATCTCAGCAGCTCGCTGGGACACCATATAATGAGCGTGTTGTTGGTGTTGATGATCCACCTGCTCCGGATTTTCGACAGCTGTTAACCTTTTCGCTGCCAAGGGTCTCTGGAAATTTTGCACCTCCAGTAGCCAGAGCAATTTTCACAGTTTTGAGATGGACAAATCAAACCTAAATTGCAACATTAAAAAAGCATCCACCCCCCCCCCCATACCTATTAGAGATGAGCGAACACTAAAATGTTCGAGGTTCGAAATTCGATTCGAACAGCCGCTCAATGTTCGTGTGTTCGAACGGGTTTCGAACCCCATTATAGTCTATGGGGAACAGATACTCGTTAAGGGGGAAACCCAAATCCGTGTCTGGAGGGTCACCAAGTCCACTATGACACCCCAGGAAATGATGCCAACACCTCTGGAATGACACTGGGACAGCAGGGGAAGCATGTCTGGGGGCATCTAACACACCAAAGACCCTCTATTACCCCAACATCACAGCCTAACAACTACACACTTTACACACTCAATACCACCTCTCTGACAGTAGGAAAACACCTTGAAACATGTGTATTTGGCACTTGCAGTGAGGAGAGCTTGTCACCAGCAGTGAATTTGGCCCTTGTAGTAAGTTGAGGTTGGCACCAACATTTGTTTTGAAAATCAGGGTGGATTGAGCCTCTAACCAGCAGAGTTTGGGCAAATTCATGGTGGAGGGAGCCTCTAAAAACCCCAGTTTGGACCAATTCATGGTGGAGGGAGACTCTAAAAACCCCAGTTTGGACCAATTCATGGTGGAGGGAGACTCTAAAAACCCCAGTTTGGACCAATTCATGGTGGAGGGAGCCTCTAAAAACCCCAGTTTGGACCAATTCATGGTGGAGGGAGCCTCTAACCAGCCCAGTTTGGACCAATTAATGGTGGAGGGAGCCTCTAAACAGCCAAGTTTTGGGAAATTCATGGTGGAGGGAGCCTCTAACCAGCCCAGTTTGGACCAATTCATGGTGGAGGGAGCCTCTAAACAGCCCAGTTTGGGCAAATTCATGGTGGAGGGAGCCTCTAACCAGCCCAGTTTGGACCAATTAATGGTGGAGGGAGCCTCTAAACAGCCCAGTTTGGACCAATTAATGGTGGAGGGAGCCTCTAACCAGCCCAGTTTGGACCAATTAATGGTGGAGGGAGCCTCTAACCAGCCCAGTTTGGACCAATTAATGGTGGAGGGAGCCTCTAACCAGCCCAGTTTGGACCAATTAATGGTGGAGGGAGCCTCTAAACAGCCAAGTTTTGGGAAATTCATGGTGGAGGGAGCCTCTAACCAGCCCAGTTTGGACCAATTCATGGTGGAGGGAGCCTCTAAACAGCCCAGTTTGGGCAAATTCATGGTGGAGGGAGCCTCTAAAAAACCCAGTTTGGACCAATTCATGGTGGAGGGAGCCTCTAATTAGCCCAGTTTGGACCAATTAATTGTGGAGGGAGCCTCTAACCAGCCCAGTTTGGACCAATTAATGGTGGAGGGAGCCTCTAAAAAACCCAGTTTGGACCAATTCATGGTGGAGGGAGCCTCTAATTAGCCCAGTTTGGACCAATTAATTGTGGAGGGAGCCTCTAACCAGCCCAGTTTGGACCAATTAATGGTGGAGGGAGCCTCTAACCACCCCAGTTTGGACCAATTCATGGTGGAGGGAGCCTCTAACCACCCCAGTTTGGACCAATTCATGGTGGAGGGAGCCTCTAAACAGCCCAGTTTGGGCAAATTCATGGTGGAGGGAGCCTCTAACCAGCAGAGTTGGGGGAAATCAGGGTGGAGGGAGCCTAGTATTAGCAGAATTGTGCAACGCTTATGGTGGATGAGTATGAGGATGCGGAGGAATTGGAGAGGTTGAGTACAGACATGGAGTTTCATGTTGGGGTGCTTTACACAGGTGGGCACAAAAATGACGGCTCTACCCAGTGGTGGTTCATTTTTATCAAAGTGAGCCGGTCGGCACTCTCAGCTGACAGACGGGTGCGCTTGTCAGTGATGATGCCACCGGCTGCACTGAACACCCTCTCAGATAGGACGCTGGCGGCAGGACAGGACAGCACCTCCAAGGCATATAGGGCAAGTTCAAGCCACAGGTCCAACTTCGACACCCAATACGTGTAGGGCGCAGAGGGGTCGGAGAGGACAGGGCTGTGGTCGGAAAGGTATTCCCGCAACATGCGCCTATACTTCTCACGCCTGGTGACACTAGGACCCTCCGTGGCGGCACTTTGGCGAGGGGGTGCCATCAAGGTGTCCCAGACCTTAGACAGTGTGCCCCTCGTTTGTGTGGACCGGTGAGAACTTGGTTGCCTACTGGAGGAACTGCCCTCCCTGCCGCCAACGTCACATGCTGGAAACATCTCCATCATATTCTGCACCAATTGCCTGTGGCAAGCATTGATGCGATTGGCCCTCCCCTCTACCGGAATAAAAGACGAGATGTTGTTTTTATACCGGGGGTCAAGGATAGCAAAGATCCAGTACTGGTTGTCCTCCATGATTTTGACAATACGCTTGTCGGTTGTAAAGCACCCCAACATGAACTCAGCCATGTCTGCCACAGTGTTAGTTGGCATGACTCCTCTGGCCCCACCGGAAAGTTCAATCTCCATTTCCTCCTCATCCTCCATGTCTACCCATCCGCGCTGCAACAATGGGACGATTCGAAGTTGCCCGGAAGCCTCCTGTATCACCATCACATCATCGGACAACTCTTCTTCCTCCTCCTCCTCCTCCTCCTCCTCCTCCTCCTCCATTAAACGCAGTGAAGCGGACAGATGTGTGGACCTACTCTCCAGCTGTGACGGATCGGATGCTATCCCTAACTCCTCTGTGTGATCTGAGTTATCCCTGATGTCAATCAGGGATTCTCTCAGAACACACAAGAGCGGGATTGTAAGGCTCACCATCGCATCCTCAGAGCTCACCCTCCTTGTGGACTCCTCAAAGACCCGTAGGATGTCACAAAGGTCTCTCATCCATGGCCACTCATGGATGTGAAACTGAGGCAGCTGACTTTGTGGCACCCTAGGGTTTTGTAGCTGGTATTCCATCAAAGGTCTCTGCTGCTCAACCACTCTATTCAACATCTGAAACGTTGAGTTCCAGCGTGTGGGGACGTCGCACAAAAGCCGGTGTTGTGGCACATGCAGGCGTTGCTGGAGAGATTTTAAGCTAGCAGCGGCTACTGTCGACTTGCGAAAGTGGGCGCACATGCGCCGCACTTTCACCAGTAGCTCTGGAACATTGGGGTAGCTCTTTAGGAAACGTTGCACCACTAGGTTGAAGACGTGGGCCAGGCATGGAACATGTTGGAGTCCGGCAAGCTCCAGAGCTGCTACCAGGTTCCGGCCGTTATCACAAACGACCATGCCTGGGCCCAGGTGCAGCGGCTCAAACCATATTGCCGTCTCATCGAGGAGGGCATCCCTCACCTCGGAGGCAGTGTGCTGTCTGTCCCCCAAGCTGATCAGCTTCAGCACAGCCTGCTGACGTCTACCAACGCCAGTGCTGCAACGTTTCCAACTCGTAGCTGGGGTCAATCTAACAGCGGAGGAGGAGGCGGTGGCGGAGGAGGAGGCGGTGGCGGAGGAGGAGGCGGTAGAAGAGGAGGAGGAGGGGGGTGTTCTTCTCGTGTCCCTGCCAGGAATGTTAGGCGGGGAGACGAGGTACACCGGGCCAGTTTGGGAAGCAGTCCCATCCTCAACTACATTCACCCAGTGTGCCGTCAGTGAAATGTAGCGTCCCTGTCCGCATGCACTTGTCCACGCGTCGGTGGTCAAGTGGACCTTTGTGCAAAGCGCGGAACTAAGGGCCCGCCTGATGTTGAGTGACACGTGCTGGTGCAAGGCGGGGACGGCACACCGGGAGAAGTAGTGACGGCTAGGGACGGCATAGCGAGGTGCCGCAGTTGCCATCAGGTCCAGGAAGGCGGGAGTTTCAACAAGCCGGAACGCCAACATCTCCTGGGCCAGCAGTTTAGCGATGTTGGCGTTCAAGGCTTGCGCGTGTGGGTGGTTAGCAGTGTATTTCTGCCGCCGCTCCAATGTCTGAGAGATGGTGGGTTGTTGTAAAGAAACGCCTGATGGTGCCTTGATGGTGCAGGAGAAGGAGATAAGACAGGACCAGGGGAGGATGAGGTAGAAGTCAACAAAGTGGCGGAGGCAGATGAAGTGGTGTCCTGGCTCGTCCTCTGGAGTGCATCGCCAGCACAGTCAGCAGTGGCAGTGGCAGAGGCAGAGGCAGAGGCAGTGGCAGTGGCGTGAACGGCAGTCGGCCTTTGTCCTGCCGTTGCTGCCTGCCACTGATTCCAGTGCTTGGATTCCAAATGACGGCGCATTGAAGTGGTGGACAGGTTGCTCTTCTCAGAGCCCCTAATCAATTTCGAGAGGCAAATTGTGCAGACAACACTATATCTGTCCTCGGCGCATTCCTTGAAAAAACTCCACACCTTCGAGAAACGTGCCCTCGAGGTGGGAGTTTTTCGGGGCTGGGTACGAACTGGAACATCTTGGGAGATTCCGGGTGTGGCCTGGCTTCGCCTAAGCTGCTGACCTCTGCCTCTGCCTCTAGCTACCCTTTTTGGTGCTGCACCTGCCTCAACATCCACACTACTTTCCCCGCTTGACATCCCCCCTGTCCAGGTCGGGTCAGTGTCCTCATCATCCACCACTTCCTCTTCCAACTCCTGTCTCATCTCCTCCTCCCGCACAATGCGCCGGTCAACTGGATGCCCTGACGGCAACTGCGTCACATCATCGTCGATGAGGGTGGGTTGCTGGTCATCCACCACCAAATCGAACGGAGATGGAGGAGACTCTAGTGTTTGAGCATCTGGATACAGATGCTCCTCTGTTAGGTTCGTGGAATCGTGACGTGGAGAGGCAGGTTGAGGGACAATGAAAGGAGCGGAGAACAGCTCTGGGGAGCAGGGACAGTTTGGGTTATTGTTCTGTAAAGCTTCGGAATTTTGGGAGGAAGGAAGACAAGACTGTTGGGTAATAGGAGGAGAGGAGGCAGAGTCTGACTGGCTGCTGGACAATGTGCTGTAAGCGTTCTCTGACAGCCATTGCAAGACCTGTTCCTGGTTCTCGGGCCTACTAAGGTTTGTACCCTGCAGTTTAGTTAATGTGGCAAGCAACCCTGGCACTGTGGAGTGGCGCAATGCTTGCTGCCCCACAGGAGTAGGCACGGGACGCCCTGTGGCTTCACTGCTACCTTGCTCCCCAGAACCATTCCCCCGACCTCGCCCACGGCCTCGTCCACGTCCCTTTCCGGGAGCCTTGCGCATTTTGAATTCCTAGTTAGAAATTGGCACTGTATACCAGTAGTAAAAATTGTGGGTGCACGTAACCCCAATATATTCTTTGAATTCCCAGTCAGAAACTGGCACTATATGGCAGTAGCAAGAAATGAGGGTATTTGTATTCCCAATATACTCTTTGAATTCCCAGTCAGACAATGGCACTGTATACCAGTAGTAAAAATTGTGGGTGCACGTAACCCCAATATATTCTTTGAATTACCAGTCAGAAACTGGCACTATATGGCAGTAGCAAGAAATGAGGGTATTTATAACCCCAATATATTCTTTGAATTCCCAGTCAGACAATGGCACTGTATACCAGTAGTAAAAATTGTGGGTGCACGTAACCCCAATATATTCTTTGAATTCCCAGTCAGAAACTGGCACTATATGGCAGTAGCAAGAAATGAGGGTATTTGTATTCCCAATATACTCTTTGAATTCCCAGTCAGACAATGGCACTGTATACCAGTAGTAAAAATTGTGGGTGCACGTAACCCCAATATATTCTTTGAATTCCCAGTCAGACACTGGCACTATATGGCAGTAGCAAGAAATGAGGGTATTTGTATTCCCAATATATTCTTTGAATTCCCAGTCAGACAATGGCACTGTATACCAGTAGTAAAAATTGTGGGTGCACGTAACCCCAATATATTCTTTGAATTACCAGTCAGAAACTGGCACTATATGGCAGTAGCAAGAAATGAGGGTATTTATAACCCCAATATATTCTTTGAATTCCCAGTCAGACAATGGCACTGTATACCAGTAGTAAAAATTGTGGGTGCACGTAACCCCAATATATTCTTTGAATTCCCAGTCAGAAACTGGCACTATATGGCAGTAGCAAGAAATGAGGGTATTTATAACCCCAATATATTCTTTGAATTCCCAGTCAGACAATGGCACTGTATACCAGTAGTAAAAATTGTGGGTGCACGTAACCCCAATATATTCTTTGAATTCCCAGTCAGAAACTGGCACTATATGGCAGTAGCAAGAAATGAGGGTATTTGTATTCCCAATATACTCTTTGAATTCCCAGTCAGACAATGGCACTGTATACCAGTAGTAAAAATTGTGGGTGCACGTAACCCCAATATATTCTTTGAATTCCCAGTCAGAAACTGGCACTATATGGCAGTAGCAAGAAATGAGGGTATTTGTATTCCCAATATACTCTTTGAATTCCCAGTCAGACAATGGCACTGTATACCAGTAGTAAAAATTGTGGGTGCACGTAACCCCAATATATTCTTTGAATTCCCAGTCAGACACTGGCACTATATGGCAGTAGCAAGAAATGAGGGTATTTGTATTCCCAATATACTCTTTGAATTCCCAGTCAGACAATGGCACTGTATACCAGTAGTAAAAATTGTGGGTGCACGTAACCCCAATATATTCTTTGAATTACCAGTCAGAAACTGGCACTATATGGCAGTAGCAAGAAATGAGGGTATTTATAACCCCAATATATTCTTTGAATTCCCAGTCAGACAATGGCACTGTATACCAGTAGTAAAAATTGTGGGTGCACGTAACCCCAATATATTCTTTGAATTCCCAGTCAGAAACTGGCACTATATGGCAGTAGCAAGAAATGAGGGTATTTGTATTCCCAATATACTCTTTGAATTCCCAGTCAGACAATGGCACTGTATACCAGTAGTAAAAATTGTGGGTGCACGTAACCCCAATATATTCTTTGAATTCCCAGTCAGACACTGGCACTATATGGCAGTAGCAAGAAATGAGGGTATTTGTATTCCCAATATATTCTTTGAATTCCCAGTCAGACAATGGCACTGTATACCAGTAGTAAAATTGTGGGTGCACGTAACCCCAATATATTCTTTGAATTACCAGTCAGAAACTGGCACTATATGGCAGTAGCAAGAAATGAGGGTATTTGTATTCCCAATATATTCTTTGAATTCCCAGTCAGACAATGGCACTGTATACCAGTAGTAAAAATTGTGGGTGCACGTAACCCCAATATATTCTTTGAATTACCAGTCAGAAACTGGCACTATATGGCAGTAGCAAGAAATGAGGGTATTTATAACCCCAATATATTCTTTGAATTCCCAGTCAGACAATGGCACTGTATACCAGTAGTAAAAATTGTGGGTGCACGTAACCCCAATATATTCTTTGAATTCCCAGTCAGAAACTGGCACTATATGGCAGTAGCAAGAAATGAGGGTATTTATAACCCCAATATATTCTTTGAATTCCCAGTCAGACAATGGCACTGTATACCAGTAGTAAAAATTGTGGGTGCACGTAACCCCAATATATTCTTTGAATTCCCAGTCAGAAACTGGCACTATATGGCAGTAGCAAGAAATGAGGGTATTTGTATTCCCAATATACTCTTTGAATTCCCAGTCAGACAATGGCACTGTATACCAGTAGTAAAAATTGTGGGTGCACGTAACCCCAATATATTCTTTGAATTCCCAGTCAGAAACTGGCACTATATGGCAGTAGCAAGAAATGAGGGTATTTGTATTCCCAATATACTCTTTGAATTCCCAGTCAGACAATGGCACTGTATACCAGTAGTAAAAATTGTGGGTGCACGTAACCCCAATATATTCTTTGAATTCCCAGTCAGACACTGGCACTATATGGCAGTAGCAAGAAATGAGGGTATTTGTATTCCCAATATATTCTTTGAATTCCCAGTCAGACAATGGCACTGTATACCAGTAGTAAAAATTGTGGGTGCACGTAACCCCAATATATTCTTTGAATTACCAGTCAGAAACTGGCACTATATGGCAGTAGCAAGAAATGAGGGTATTTGTATTCCCAATATATTCTTTGAATTCCCAGTCAGACAATGGCACTGTATACCAGTAGTAAAAATTGTGGGTGTATATAGCCCCAATTCTATTGCTAGGGGACTTGCAGGGTATTTCTGGGGTGAAGGTGGGGGGGCACACCGTTGGAACGGGTATCGGGGTATATATCGGGTATACGGGAATACACTGACAGTGTATTCCATTCAGGATCCTGGGAAAGCTGGGTTGCGGCGATTGAGCCCGTCAGTGCCACGTTACACTGACAAGCTTCTCCCTGGAATTTAGCTCTTACAAGAGCTGTTGGTTGTCTTCTCCTTCCTATCCTAGCCTGTCCCTGCCTACCCAGAATCTAAGCCCTAGCTAGCTGGACGGAAACCTCCGTCCTCGGTGAATTGCAAGCTCAGAATGACGCGAAGCTGGGCGTCGCTGTTCTTTTAAATTAGAGGTCACATGTTTTCGGCAGCCAATGGGTTTTGCCTACTTTTTTCAACGTCACCGGTGTCGTAGTTCCTGTCCCACCTACCCAGCGCTGTTATTGGAGCAAAAAAGGCGCCAGGGAAGGTGGGAGGGGAATCGAGTAATGGCGCACTTTACCACGCGGTGTTCGATTCGATTCGAACATGCCGAACAGCCTAATATCCGATCGAACATGAGTTCGATAGAACACTGTTCGCTCATCTCTAATACCTATATATTTTCTTAAAGTAGACACCTGCAGCATTGTCAGAATGCCACTTGGTACTGTATACGAACAGGCACCTTCATGCAATTTTGATTTAAAGTGAATGTTTTATGAAAAAATGCAAATAAATGTATATTAGTTGTTAGAAGTGGAAACCAAACAAAAAATTATATGCACCAAACCTCCTAAAAATAAGAGTTCAACATGTGCAGAGTTCATACATATCACTATGGCCTGAACCCGCATGCACGTGTCTTCAGAAAATCGCTAGAACTGGAAGGAACAAAATTCTGCTTTGAAGCTGGAAATGTTAAAAAAGTATCATCCTATAAAATGTAGGGATTACACACCATGAAAAGTAAGTGAACCCCTAAACCCTATATATTTTTTGAAAGTAGACAACCTGAAGATTACAAATGTCTTAATGGGTCATCGATAGCCACATCCACCTTCATGCAACTTTGCGACCAACACAAATACTTTTTTGAAAAAATACGCTAAAACACATATTTGCACCTAAAACTCATGTTCAATCTCAAATTCATATACAAAATACTTTTAAAATAATAGCTTATGGTGTATACAATGTGTGAATATACTATATGTACCGCAAACATCAACTACAACAAGAGCTCGGACTCCCAAAAACACGAATACAGAAGACAAGCAGGATTTTGCTGTTGTTCACTGATATGTTAAAAAGCTATACTGCACCTACCAAACTGTGACTGTGATACCAAAATCAAACTTTTTTCAGAGTACACAGCATACCGTATATATAAAAACACAATTTAATAGTTTATATATACAACCACCTTCATTCAACTTTGCCGCAAACAGAGATTGCTAGCAAAAATTGCGCAAAAATTCAAATTTGCCATTAAAGTGCGGCTCATGAAATCCCTTTCTGCAAACATAATGTACTGTCCATAAAACTGCAATATGTGAGGAGTTCATACATACCACACATGTATATACAGTCCTATGAAAAAGTTTTGGCACCCCTATTAATCTTAATCATTTTTTGTTCTAAATATTTTGGTGTTTGCAACAGCCATTTCAGTTTGATATATCTAATAACTGATGGACACAGTAATATTTCAGGATTGAAAAGAGGTTTATTGTACTAACAGAAAATGTGCAATATGCATTAAACCAAAATTTGACCGGTGCAAAAATATGGGCACCTCAACAGAAAAGTGACATTAATATTTAGTACATCCTCCTTTTGCAAAGATAACAGCCTCTAGTCGCTTCCTGTAGCTTTTAATCAGTTCCTGGATCCTGGATGAAGGTATTTTGGACCATTTCTTTCTACAAAACAATTCAAGTTCAGTTAAGTTTGATGGTCGCCGAACATGGACAGCCCGCTCTCAAATGATCTGAAAACAAAGATTGTTCAACATAGTTGTTCAGGGGAAGGATACAAAACGTTGTCTCAGAGATTTAACCTGTCAGTTTCCACTGTGAGGAACATAGTAAGGAAATGGAAGACCACAGGGACAGTTCTTGTTAAGCCCAGAAGTGGCAGGCCAAGAAAAATATCAGAAAGGCAGAGAAGAAGAATGGTGAGAACAGTCAAGGACAATCCACAGACCACCTCCAAAGAGCTGCAGCATCATGTTGCTGCAGATGGTGTCACTGTGCATCGGTCAACTATACAGCGCACTTTGCACAAATAGAAGCTGCATGGGAGAGTGATGAGAAAGAAGCCGTTTCTGCACGTACGCCACAAATAAAGTTGCCTGAGGTATGAAAAAGCACATTTGGACAAGGCAGCTTCATTTTGGAAACAAAAATTGAGTTGTTTGGTTATAAAAAAAGGCGTTATGCATGGCGTCCAAAAAGAAACAGCATTCCAAGAAAAACACATGCTACCCACTGTAAAATTTGGTGGAGGTTCCATCATGCTTTGGGGCTGTGTGGCCAATGCCGGCATCGGGAATCTTGTTAAAGTTGAGGGTCGCATGGATTCCACTCAGTATCAGCAGATTCTTGAGAATAATGTTCAAGAATCAGTGACGAAGTTGAAGTTACGCCGGGGATGGATATTTCAGCAAGACAATGATCCAAAACACCGCTCCAAATCCTCAGGCATTCATGCAGAGGAACAATTACAATGTTCTGGAATGGCCATCCCAGTCCCCAGACCTGAATATCATTGAACATCTGTGGGATGATTTGAAGCGGGCAGTCCATGCTCGGCGACCATCTAACTTAACTGAACTTGAATTGTTTGTCCAAAATACCTTTATCCAGGATCCAGGAACTGATTAAAAGCTACAGGAAGCGACTAGAGGCTGTTATCTTTGCAAAAGGAGGATCTACTAAATATTAATGTCACTTTTCTGTTGAGGTGCCCATACTTTTGCACCGGTCAAATTTTGGTTTAATGCATATTGCGCATTTTCTGTTAGTACAATAAACCTCATTTCAATCCTGAAATATTACTGTGTCCATCAGTTATTAGATATATCAAACTGAAATGGCTGTTATAAACACCAAAATATTTAGAACTAAAAATGATTAAGATTAATAGGGGTGCCCAAACTTTTTCATAGGACTGTATTTACAGGGGCGGGTGTTAAAGAAACGCCAAAATTGCAGAAATGTGCCATTCCATTTTGTGCATGCAAATTGAATATAAAATATAAAATATTTTAGTGTGTAACGGACATCACTAGAGACGTATTTTACTGTAGAAAGCTCAGGTATAGACAGGACAGGGATTGGGTGAAATGTAAACTTTATTTGCGACTTTATGTATATGTTGTGTAAGTGTTTGGTGCGACTTTTTTGGGGGGGGGTCTGCGACCTGGACAATGGTAAACGTCTGGGTCACAGCGCCAATAAACTTCCTGGTTATGTTCAGGAGGTATAACATAAGAATACCCCACTAGTAAAGCTCAGGGGGGAATTACATTATAACTGTATGTGACAATCAGAGACAAATGTATAGTATACACTCTGATTGGCAGGAGAAGGGTTAATAGGGACAATAGAGTCCCTGCCACCACCCTCCTGCTGTCACATACAAGTTATGCAGAGAGAGAGATCGTTTCTCTGTCTCGCTCTCTCTCTCTGCTGGGCTGCTCCGTGTCCCTCTTCCTTTCTTGTTAGATCGCAAATTGCTTGCTTAGACAGGAGGGGGGGACACTTTGGAGCTCTATATCTTTGGACTGCATCAACATATCTTGATGCTTTCAACTGCATTTTAAAGAGGAGAATCCCATCTTTAAAATGATATCAAGAACTCGATGATTGGATGTACAGTTTTGGAGCAATTCACTGTTGAAACGCTGTCAGGAATTGAGATCTGCAGTTGGATCTCAATGCCAAATAGTGTTTTCAACAGTGAATTGCTCCAAGACTGTAAGTAAAATCATCAAGTCCCTAGTATAATTTTAAAGATGAGAGTCTCTTCTTTAAAATGCATTTTAAATCATCAAGATATGTTGATGCAGTCCAGAGATATGGGCATTAGTAGGGAGGACGTAGTAACTACATCCTCCGCTACTGATGTGCCACCTTGGGAGCACGTACAGTGTACGTGCCTGGCAGCGAAAGGGTTAAGCTGGCCTGCCACTAAACTCGTTCCTCTCGCTCTGCCTGTGATTGTTCCGATTGTTGCGACAAATTAGATTTTCTTTTAACAGGCATGTTTTAAAACTGCAAATTTGGATTAAAGGTGTCTGCCCATGTCAGTTTGTCAGCACTGCCTGGAGCAGATCAGATAATATGCAAATGTCTGTACACAATCTACTTAGGGTTAGTGTGTGTTTACACATAGAGATAACAGCCCTGGCTTTCTCAGAAGCTGAGATATGGTGCTAACAAGAACAGTTTAACATCCAAACTTTCACATTTATAATATTAGTAGGATAGGATAGTAGGAGGATATACACACACAGCTCTGCTCCATACATGTCATACACACACAGCTCTGCTCCATACATGTCATACACACACAGCTCTGCTCCATACATGTCATACACACACAGCTCTGCTCCATACATGTCATACACACACAGCTCTGCTCCGTACACATCATACACACACAGCTCTGCTCCATACACGTCATACACACACAGCTCTGCTCCATACACGTCATACACACACAGCTCTGCTCCTTACACGTCATACACACACAGCTCTGCTCCTTACACGTCATACACACACAGCTCTGCTCCATACACGTCATACACACACAGCTCTGCTCCATACATGTCATACACACACAGCTCTGCTCCATACACGTCATACACACACAGCTCTGCTCAATACACATTTATACACACACAGCTCTGCTCCGTACATGTCATACACACACAGCTCTGCTCCGTACACATCATACACACACAGCTCTGCTCCGTAAACGTCATACACACACAGCTCTGCTCCATACACGTCATACACACACTCTGCTCCGTACACGTCATACACACACAGCTCTGCACACCTCTGCTCCATACACATCATACACACACAGCTCTGCTCCAAACACATCATACACACACAGCTCTGCTCCATACACGTCATACACACACAGCTCTGCTACATCCACACTGTAACTACATTCTGACTCATAAACTGCAGCTCATCCAGCACCAGCCACAACCAACACAATGCTCCACACATTGATCATGTCATCCTCTTGACTCCTCCCACACGTGACTGATCACATGGTTGTGACATCACATCACAGGTCCTGTAGCCTCAGAGCCAGTATATATACAGTGTGCAGCTGTGCAGAAGGAGGTATGTATGTATTCACCGTCATTGTCTGTCATGACAGCAAGTCATATGCAGCATTAACCCCGTCATAATCACAGGATTGACCTCCCATCTTTTATTAGTGAGCCTATTTCTAAGGTTTTCTACTGCCATATTCCGAAAGCTGGAACTTTCTTTTCTATTGGCGTAGTTATATGAGGGAGATTTGTATGTGATATTTTTTGTGTTCCTTTGTTTATTCACAGACCGCCCAGTGACTATATACGTACGGGCTTTCCACTACTAAACCTGTAAGGGTGTACCTATACGTCCTTGCAAGTTTAGAGTATGTTCACACGGAGTTTTTTGCAGGTGGATTTTGATGCTGAATCCGTCTAAAAATCTGCCTACAAAAATGGCTCTTATTGACTTCAATGGGAGCCGCTCGATTTTTTTTCCACTAGCTAGTAGTGGTAAAAAGAAGCCATGGAGCAGCTGAGTCAGCCGCGGCGACCTCGGCTCGAGACACGCTCCTGTTTAGGAGCGAGATGCCACAACAGAATACCAATGTTGTGAGGATTGTCAGTCAGGAATGCCCTTCTGACGATGAAGAGCTACGGTACCAGCACCGATAGCTCTTTACCGAGGGGCACAGAACGGGAAAGCCAATAGTGCGCTGAATTCAGCGCACTGTAGGCTTTCTAGCGTGTATTAAACCGCATGTCCCCAAAATGGTGAAAGGTCCTCTTTGAAGCAACATTTTGAGATAAACCATAAGGCATAGGCTTAAAGAAGGCGACATGATGTGGTGTGATAAGTTGCTGCGGTCAACCCATTGGGGGAACCTGAGGAACCTAAGCTGAGGAATACAGGGAGTAGCTTTGAAGGGTTTATTCAGAAACATTGCTTTATGATAGGTTTACATTAGCATTTGGCTTTCCGTTCTTCGGTTTCGCTTGGGGATCTGAAGATCAGAAACCTAATCCACTTAAAAAGAGTTTGCCCGCGGAAACCGACGGATCTCATAGACTATAATGGGGTCCATTGAGTTTCCACCTGGTTTCTACCTTAAAAACGTGAAAAAATGCAGAGATAAGTCCTGGTTGCAGGAAAAACATTTTTCGTATGCAGATGAATATATGGTGTTCAATCACATTATGGACCTGTGGCCGATGCTCAAAAATTGTGTACACAAACTAAAACACAGAAATTGTGATAAACTCCAAGCACTGACTACAAAAGAATAGGTTGTCATCAGTCAGGATTTGGGCAAGAAGCTGATATCAGGGCCAACTGCAGAAGTCTTAAAAAATAAGGGTCAAAACTAGAAATATTGCATAACTATAGAAACTTCTGGCTAAAAGATTGAGAAACACTGAAGCAACAAATTTTGTGAAAACCAAAATTTAGGTCAGTCTCAAACTGTATTTTCGTTTTTTTAAAGAATGTGAAAAATTGACTCTACAATTTATCCTTTTAAAACTGTAAAAGTGAGAAAAATGGTGGCCCAAATACAATTTTTTTAAATCTCATCTGGATGACCTGAAGCAAGTCTATGTTGGTGGAACACCCCTGGGAGCACATGCTGTTGGTTCCAAATTAAAAACAAAATGGTTGCCCGTACGGGGAGAACACAAAGTGACACATAGCCAGATGTATATCTAAGTGTTCTAAAGTTTATTACATGTTACTTAGCTCTTATAGAGGAATAATGGCTGTATGCTAATTTAGGCATAACAAACTACATCAAATAGAAATATGAATTATCATTGGTCAGAGTACAAAATGGGCGTTTACAAATGATAAATACATGCAGAAGCAATACATGAGTTAACACATGGTTGTCTGTGTCATCCATTTTAGTTCTAATCATGCTAGCACAGTGTTCAAGGATGGACGGTATGTCCTTGATCCTTAGAACTAGTTTAGACTGTTCTCATATCTAATAGACATTCTGTGCCTAGTTACGGGACATGAGAAGCTAAGTAATATTATGAGAAACTCAGAAACATTGCAACATTTTCCCTAAATATTATAAGAAAGCACAATTGTAAGTCTCTCATAGTAGCTGCGTGACAGAGACCAGACATTAGTGAAAGCAATATGGACTATACAGAGACAAGATGGCGGAATGCTAGTCTCTCTCTTTACACAGATATTTGTCCCCTCACATCTGTATAGAGTTAGAACTTGCAAGATATAAAGTATATCTGGTAGGGTTATCAGGAAAGATTGAATCCCGATCTGCGATCGAGAAAATTTCATGATCGGGATCGGCTGGAAAATGATCGAAAATCGTATTTTGAAATCTCAAGATCTGCTCAATCCTACGGAATAGATAATATACAATTAGGGTTGAGGGATCGGGAAAGACCAGATCCCGATCGAGCAAATTTCACGATCGCGATTGGCTGGAAAATGATTGGAATTCGAATTTTTAAATAGATCCTGAAATCTCAAGATCGGCTCAACCCTAATATTTGGTAGTTTCCTATTGTCTAACATGGGACACTTTACTAGGTGTCATAGACTTCCAGGGTCCAATCACTCACTATGTAATGACCTGATTAGTTACAGTAGTGATGTCAGTTTGTAGGTCACCTGACCATTAAGGGCCCAAGAAGTAATAATGTGATGAATGAAAAATACTATGAAGCTGCTTTGACTTTAAACCTAACATGATGGAAATGTCCTGACAAGCCATTCATCTCATGTACCAAATATACAAAGACTGAATATAGAAGATCTACATTATATTATCTCCTCACATGTTTTCCCTTGTTATGTTATTTTTTTTTTACAATACAATAAAGGATCTTCTCTGTGGAAATCTTGGACAATTAAGATAAGTTTCCAATTGACCCATCCAGGATGGACAAAAAGAAGGTCAAGATGGCAGAAAGTATCATAAATCTCACCCTAGAGATCCTGCACCAGCTTACTGGAGAGGTGAGAGATTCTGATGATGTCACATTACATCATTCTTACCTATAGTAATAACAAATGATATGACTGGAGAGGTGAGGGACTCTGGGAATGGATGGAGTGATATTTATTACTGTGCCTCTCCATAAACAGGATTACACAGTAGTGAAGAAGACCTCTAGTGGGCGCTGTCAGGCTCCTGTATCTGAAGGATGGGGGAGAACCCCAAACCCAATCCCGGGGTCTCCACCTCACCCCCTGATACTTGAGGATATCAATAGACAGAAGATTCTAGATCTCACCAACAAGATGATTGAGCTGCTGACTGGAGAGGTGACACTGCTGGGAATGCTGGGACATTATACAGGAGCGCTATGAAGGGATCTGGTGATGACTGTATCATTGTGTTGGCAGGTTCCTATAAGGTGTCAGGATGTCACTGTCTATTTCTCCATGGAGGAGTGGGAGTATTTAGAAGGACACAAAGATGTGTACAAGGAGGTGATGATGGAGGATCTGCAGCCCCTCACATCAGCAGGTAATAGACATGACTAAATACACACGGCTTCTCATTATCTGTATGGAAAGAATGAATTCAGTCCCTGTATGTGTTTCCTCCAGTTCCATCCAGTAAGAGAACATCACCGGAGAGATGTCCCAGTCCTCTTCTACCACAAGATTGTAAGGAAGAAAATGTCCCTCAGGATGATCAGGTAGATGGAGATAAGGTGACATGAAATCTTCCTCTGCCCTGTAGAAGGGCTGTGAAGGTCTCATGGTCAGTTTGGTTTTATCCCACAGTATTAGATGTTTTCTACTTGTGTAATGAGAAAGATGCAGATGGCAGGATAAAGCTGACCATAGACATGACATGTTGTCTGGATCTTCTTATTAGCATGGTGGATTTATCCAGGAGACTTGCAGCTATTTGGTCAGATAACTCCTGCTGTCACTTTTGGTGGTCATGATAATGAATGATCTTTTCTTCTCTAAAACATCCCACGTGACTTCTCCATCCGTCTGGTGACTTTTACAATATTTGTTTCACAGTTTTCATATGAGGATGAAGATCTGAACATTATTGTTGTTCCAGAATCATATCTGAGTAGTGATGAGGACTGTAAGGAGGGCATTCTTACTTGTATCCGCCCAGGTGAGTACTAACTATTACAGTATATAGGGGCCTGTTCACAGTATTTTTGCCTATCCTGTTGTAAGGTCCAAATGGAGCAGTAGATTGCTCAGTTTTCATTGTGACTTGTGTCCTGTTTAAAGGTGTGTGATGGATTTGTCTGACCTCACACAGATGTAAACATAATAGTTTTGAATGCCTTTTTATTAATTATGCAGATTTTTTAGTATAGAAATAGATAAAGAACTTGTCCCATTTTGTATCTACTTAATCAATAGAAAATAGACACCTCGTGTTCTTCTGCTCCACAGCCATAACTTCTTTGTACAGATGTGTCAGGACAATTCTGTTTCGTGATATTGTATCAAATAATATGGCTGGCTGATCATCTCTAACTTCATCTTAACTACTAATGTGCGTGTAGTCAGGGAGTGTGTGAGACGAACACCACCTAATAGCAATGACTAACAGAAGACTTTATGGTTCTCCACTGACCATTTCACGAGAAGAGAGAGGTGACAGCAGTGACACATGAACCTAGGAAGATGGTGGCTCCAAATGTCATGCTCTACTGGTCCTTGCTTGGAGGTCTACTGATAGATTTTCATCTGTTTGGTCACCACATAGTTGAATTTTACAACAAGTCTTATTGTTTTCATGGGCATTTTTATATAAAAACATAATAAAATTTGCAAGTGATTTTAAGGTTATATTCTCTTTCTGCCCCTGTGATATGGCAGGACAGATGGAATGTTTAATTAAAGCAAAAATCAATTTGAATAATCCCACCTCCTGACTATAAAGGCGGAAAATACCCCACCCCACAAAACCATGTTTTTTTTTACTGTCCCGTGGACAGGGAACAGGTGTTTTTGGGGTACAAAATCTTCCTTCTCCCCCTTATCGTTATTTGTTTTACTTTTTATTCTGTTAGGTTATTTTCCCCTCGGTTACTTACCTAGGTGGAGTCCTTGGTCCCTCGCCATCTTCCAGGGTGCTGTGGGCTGCTTCTGCCTTGCTTTTCTGGTGACTGAGTCCATCTTGGTTACAGCAGAAAACTTTAGAAAACTCAGAGCAGCCCGTTTAGCCCTCCTGCCTCAGAAGGAGAGCAGTCAGACAACATGACAACGGTCATCAACAGGCAAGGAGTCACTTGTTCTCTTCCCCTTCTCAGAGAAAATTGGGTCAGATCATGAGCTGGGCTGAGAAGAATCTATCTTATCTTTCTGGTACATATCAGGGGATCTTTCAATATTGTGGAAAATTAATTGAGCCAAGGACAGTTACTCCCTGGAGAAAGAGAGATTGAAATGGAGATTCAGAGAAATGGAGCTAATGGCTACGAAATTCAATGCCAAGATAGAGAAGTTCTGCTCACTGTATAAGGTGAAAAATCCATTGGCAGTGGATGCCTTATCCATTCCATGGAGGTTCAGGCTGGCTTACATCCTCACTTTGATTTTCATGATAACAAGCGTATTGATGAAAAAAAGACAGGATCAGGCAATGGTGATTGCAATCATACCATTTTGGCCAAAGAGATTGATGGTTTTCCCAGCACATTCAGATGAGTTGGATCATAGTGGAGACTTCTGACAGTTCAGAACCTGTTGTCTCAAGGCTCTTGGCTCTACCTTGATCAGAACAGATTCAACTTCACCTCCTGCCTCAGAGGTTGACCAGTTTTTATCTTTGTATAGAGGACTCCTGGAGACTGTCCTAATAACTATGTCTCTATCCAGAGTAAAGTCAACCAAGAGGAGTTACACAAGGATAAAGAACATATTTGTAGCTTGGTGCTCTGGAAAGGAGATTGACAGATCTAATCATTCTACTGCTGTCATCCTTCAGCTACTACAGGACGGCCTAGATAAAGGCCTAACCCCTGTGAAGGTGCAATCGGCAGCTCTATCAGCTTGCTTTGGGAGGCAGCTTTCTCAAGACCACTCAGTCATGAAGGTTGGTACAGTTGAGAGCTTCAGTGGTACAGCCTGTCCCACAGTGGGACCTAACCCTGGTCTTAAGAGGTCTGGGTAATCCGCCCTTTGAGCCCTTGAATTGGGTGGTTTTCAAGTTCCTGGCATACAAGCTAACCCTATTATTAGCGATGACATCGGCCCTACCACTCATGTGGAGCCCTACCTAACTGCCGCTGAGTTATCTACCAGGTTTCCTACCAAAGTTACCATATCCAGCCAATATAAATCAGGTAATCTCTTTACAAAGTTTCTGTCCAATATCACCTTCAGAGGAGGAAGCCAAGTTACCGTTAATGGACATCACCAGATGCATAAAAACATAACTGGACAAATTCCTTTAGGAGGTCAGAAAATGTGCTCATTAATTTTTTTCTGGAAGTCATAAAGGGCAAAAGGCATCTAAGCCCACTCAAGTGAGGTAGATTATGGAAACAATCAGGATAACCTCTGTGTCCTAGGACTTGGACCCACCAGATTTTATCAGGGCACATTCTATGAGAGCAATCTCCACCTCTTGGGCAGAAAGAAATCAAGTTTTTATATCTCAGATTTGTGTGGTCGCCTCATGGAGCTCCCACAAAAATTTTGTCAATCACTACACGGTGCATTTTAGAAGCTCAGAGTTGATGGGCTTTGGCCGTTCAGTTTAAACTCTGGACCCTCCAAGGGGTTATACTTGTTATCTCACCATTACTGTGTTGCTGGTAGGACATAAGGGAAGCAGAAATTGTTTATGTTAATCTGACCCTTAGTCCTAACAGCAGCACAAGTTCCATCCTAATTATCTTTACTTTGTAAGTACGTGGTTTGGGGTGGTGTATTTTCCTCCCATTATGGTCAGGGAATGGGATTATACTAATTGGTATTTGAATTAAACATTCCATCTGTCCTACCAGTATCACCGAAATTCCCCATTGTTGTGGTTCTGTTAGGACTAAGGGAAAACAGATTAACATAAAAAAATCTCTGCTTATGCAATAATAAGAAAATCTATTTTCTTCTTGGCAGATGACTGTACCAGGGGCTCAGGACATCTCATATCTTCAGATTATAAAGCAGATGATGGTGGTATCATCCAAGATAACTATGAAGAGCATGCCATTGTCCCAGATAGACACTCAGCCCTTCACAGCAAAGATCCATCATCTGATCCTTCTATACATGTCAGATCTTCTGATTCATCACAGACTGTGAAGGAAGATAAAAGTCACAAAAGGAGTGTTGTACATAAAACAACTCACAAAGGAGAGAAGCCATATTCATGTTCAGAATGTGGCAAATGTTTTAACCATAAATCAGGTCTTGTTAGACACCAAAGAACGCACACAGGGGAGAAGCCATTTTCATGTTCAGAATGTGGGAAATGTTTTCTCAATAAATCCGGTCTTATTACACATCAGAGAACTCATACAGGGGAGAAGCCATTTTCATGTTCAGAATGTGGGAAATCTTTTTACCAGAAATCACATCTTATTACACATCAGAGAATTCACACAGGGGAGAAGCCATTTTCATGTCAAGAATGTGGAAAACTCTGTAATGATTTCTCAGGCTTTCTTAGACATCAGAGAATTCACACAGGGGAGAAGCCATTTTCATGTTCAGAATGTGGGAAATGTTTTATCCAGAAATCAGATCTTGTTACACATCAGAGAATTCACACTGGGGAAATGCCATTTTCATGTCCACAATGTGGGAAACGTTGCAGAGAAAAATCAACTCTTATTAAACACCAGAGAACTCACACCGGGGAAAAGCCATTTTCTTGTTCACTATGTGAGAAACATTATTGTTATAAATCAGATCTTGTTAAACATCTGAGAACTCACACTGGAGAGAAACCATTTTCATGTTCACAATGCGACAAACATTTTCATGACAAATCATATCTGGCCATACATCAGAGAATTCACACAGGGGAGAAGCCATTTTCATGTTCAGAATGTGAGAAATGTTTTTATCAGAAATCGGATCTTGTTAGACATCAGAGAATTCACACAGGAGAGAAGCCAATTCCAGTTGCGGAATATGAGAAATGTATAAGTTCAACATAAGAAATATTGTATAATGTGAGAGGTATTCGACATCTTCATGTAGTCTTGTATGTCTATACTAGAAGTGTTTTATGCATTCTCATATAACTATTAAAAGATACTTTCAATAACAAGAATGTGATTATAATTGGTTTCCATAACACCCCAGCCATTTTTCTTTACTTGCCGTGATTGGACTGTATGATATGAGATTTCAGCATTCTCCTAAATTGAAATCCTTTCATATCAGTAATGCTTCCGAAAAGTAACCCTGCACCTGCACATAAGACTCCTGGGGAAAAGCACATGGGTGCTGCCTGAGACTTCGTCTAAACTTTGGATCCATGGCCATTAAACTTCCCAGATCTCAATCCAATTGAGAACCTCTGGTTAATCCTTAAAAAGTGGGTTGTGATAAACTCCAAGTACAAGACAAGAATGGGATTTCATCAGTCAGCTAATATCCAGCATGCCAGGGCGAATTGCAAAATATTGAAAAATAAGAGTCAACAACACTAGAAATGGGCAAACTTCTCAAGATTTGTTTAGTTTCGGGTTTGGGTGTTTTGAGTCCCTGATTTGTTTTGGCTTGAATAAGTTCAGTACGAACCATACCTTAAAATGGCTTAAAATATAGTGGATAGTACTCTCAAGGCTCCTAAGAACCTACCTATCCAATTTCTTTAAGACGAACACAGAAAAACAGAAGGTAAGCAGAGGAAATAAACTCAGTGTAACCACAGACTGAGCAGACACTCGCTTTTACACATTTTAACACTTAAAATTTAACGCTGCAAAAATGATCGTTTAATTAGGGAAAGGTGCTTGCCGGTGGTTTTTAAACAAATACGATGGTTACGATGCAAAAAGCAATGGTTTTATAAAAACACTGGCCCGTTTGTAAAAGAAAAAAAAAAAGGCACCATAAATGATCCCTTTATGGGAACAGATGTGGAATCAAAATTGGTTTTTTTGTTTTGTTTTTTTGATGCCAACAGTATGGTATAGTGGATTGTGATGGACCAGACCACAGGACATGTCTGCCTGAGTGGTGGTGGCTGTGACACTATATGGCAATGTGGCATGGTATAATATCATCAACCAGGCTGCAGGACAGCATCAGAAGTACAGTAAATTGAACATGATAATAAAGGTGACACCAATATTCGCAGGCATCAGCCGGAGGTGTTTGATATTTGCCACAGATCCAATACCTGATTCAGTTGGACAAAAGCAGTTTTTCCCCATTAGCGATGGACAGTTTTGTCCTTTTAGTTGTTACAATGGCACCACCAGCACTGAACACAACTCAGTCATTATGCTTGAGGCCAAACAAGATAAAACTCCCATGGCAAACTGTGCCAGCTCCTTTCACTGCTCTAACCTATTGGGGCAGAATTCCATGGGGTCACAGTTATCTGTTGCCATATACCGCGACAAATCATATATAACATAGTAATGAAGTCAAGCCAAATGGACATACACTATAGATTGTCGCTAGGTATTAAGATACTAAATAAAAGGATAAATGTGCTGGACAGCATGATGACAAAGTCAAACCAAGTGGATAAATAGTAAAAGTTGTCACCAGATGTTTGAGTCCTAAGAAAAAAGATGTATATGCTACACAGTGTGGGAAAATCATAAGTGAAAGGATATGCATGCTACATAGTGTGGGAGATGGTATGGTAGGAAAGCATCTCAGCATTCTAAACAAACCCACGCTAGCAAAGTTGCCGGAAAGGCATACCTAACAGGGACGAGGCTCCAGAATCCCCTACGCGCGTTTAGGCGCTAGCCTTCTTCACTACCCCCTGGAAGAAGGCTAGTTATGCCACTGCGCTGCGGAATATGATGGCGCTATACAAGTAAGCATAATAAATAAAAATATATAATAGAAACGTGACCAAAAAATTTTAAAATCTATGTCCGGCTTTGACTGCACATCATGTACAAAATAGTATTAGAAGTGACTAGTTAGGCCACTGTGGATAAAGACTGTGGAGAAAAATGGAGCAGTCTGTTTTATCATGGCAGTTTTACATCTGTGAGGTATCTCTGGGGCAGCTGTGAGGTATCTGTGATGTATCTGTGAGGCATCTGTGGGGCATGTGTGAGGTATTTGTGGGGCAGTTGTGAGATATCTGTGGGGTAGTTGTGGGGCATCTGTGAGGTATCTTTGGAGAATCTGTGAGGTATCTGTGGGGCATCTATGGTATCTGTGGGGTATCTGTGGGGAATCTGTGAGGTATCTCTGGGGCATCTGTGAGGTATCTGTGAGGTATCTGTGGGGCAACTGTGAGGTATCTATGGGGCTTCTGTGAAGTATCTATGGGGCGTCTGTGAGGTATCTGTGGGGCGTCTGTGAGGTATCTGTGGGGCATCTGTGAGGTATCTGTGGGGCATCTGTGAGGTATCTGTGAGGTATCTGTGGGGCATCTGTGAGGTATCTGTGGGGGATCTGAGGTATCTGTGAGGTATCTGTGGGGCATCTGTGAGGTATCTGTGGGGCATCTGTGAGGTATCTCTGGGGCATCTGTGAGGTATCTGTGGGGGATCTGTGGGGAATCTGTGAGGTATCTGTGGGGCATCTGTGAAGTATCTGTGGGGGATCTGTGGGGCATCTGTGAGGTATCTGTGGGGCATCTGTGAGGCATCTGTGGGGCATCTGTGAGGTATCTGTGAGGTATCTCTGGGGCATCTGTGAGGTATCTGTGGGGGATCTGTGAGGTATCTCTGGGGCTTCTGTGAGGTATCTATGGGGCTTCTGTGAGGTATCTGTGTGGCATCTGTGAGGTATCTGTATTCACAGACTTGAGTCCATCGATAAATTTGTGAAAACAAACAAAATTAGGACATAGGAATATCCCACCAATGGCTGCTTTTGATGTTTATATGAATAATGTTAGGGCCCTAGGAGTCATAAGGAATGGGCCCCTTGGTGTTCCAGGCCTCGGTACGGTGGTTTAAATTGGTGGTTATTAATTAAATTAATTAAATTAATATTGGTATAGTCGGTATTTTTGTTCCCTCTATTTGTTCTTTACAGTTGGTCTTACCTGAGGGAGGTCATTGATGGGTCAGCTGTGTCCAGGCCTGAGCAGGTTCTGGTAATTTCTATGCAGTCTGCCCAGTAGCAGGAATCATCAGCTGATTGGTCAGCTGTGGCGGGAGATTCAAATGTCTCAGCTGTGCTATTTTTTAGCATGAGCAGGTTCTGAGGTAATCTGCCTAGCAGCAAGGTCATCAGCTGATTGGTCCATTGTTCTCAGTAATTTGAGTTTAAAAGAGCCCCAACCTGAGGTGTTCGTGGCAGCGTCATCTGGATCTTTAATGGAGCAGCACCCCCCCCCCCCTTCCCTTTATTTTATTTCACCACCCTTTGTCGCGATGCTTTGTTAGTGGGGATATTGTTCAGTAGCTAATGCTGAGGGGACTGGTTTTAATCAATTATTTAAATGGTTATTAATGAATTATTTATTTAAATTATATTATTGGTTATTAATTGGTTATTTATTGATTCATTAATTATTTATGTAACTCCATAATAAAGGCATCGCGGACAGTTATTTCCAACAAGAAAGTGGTGTGCTGGTTGTATGATTTCAGGTTTATATATAATAAGTATATTTTATTAGTGCATGTGGGCCTTTGCAACACCATGCCTAACACAACTGGATCACATAGTAGTTAACACACATGAACAAACATGCTCTACTGTACAGTATATATGTTATATACATATAGCCCTGACCCAAGTATATTACATACTGCGCTCTGCTCCATACACATCATACACACGCGGCTCTGCATCGTACACGTCATACACACACGGCTCTGCTTCGTACACGTCATACACACACAGCTTTGCTTCATACATGTCATACACACTAGGCTCTGCCGTGTATGCGTCATACACACGTGGCTCTGCTCCGTATATGTCATACACACACAGCTCTGCTCCATACACATCATACACACACAGCTCTGTTCCGTACACATCATACCCACACAGCTCTGCTCCATACACATCATACACACGCGCCTCTGCTCCGTACGCGTCATACACACACAGCTTTGCTCCATATACATCATACCTACACAACTCTGCTACATCCACACTGTAACTACATCCTGATCCAGACACGTACACTTCAGCTCATCCAGCACCGACCACAACCAGTACAGCAGAGTCCTGTATACACTGAGCTCGTAACCCGGTAACATCTTATCATGTGATCACTGACTCCTTCAACATGTGACTGATCACATGACTATGACATCATCACAGGTTGTTTAGCTCCTTCAGCAGTACAGCCTGACTCCTCCCACACATGTGATCACATGGTTATGACATCATCACAGTTGCTCCTCTCCCATATGGTGTATCTGTACAGGAGGAGGTATGTGTGTGTATATATGTGTATAGATTGTGGGGACCCCGTCTATCCTTAGGGAGAGACCACCTTCTCAGGTGTGTGGAGACTTATACAGCCATAGTTGCTCCACTGCAAAGGAACATGGGAAGAATATGCAAATCTGTCTCCCAAGATGTAAACAGGGAGACAGTGCACTGTCTCCCTGTTTACATCTTAGGAGACAGATTTGCATATTCTTCCCATATATGTGTATAGTCACTGTCACTGGACTAGATGTCACAGGCCTCCAGTTTCCATGCACTCAGTGTCTATGTGATCGTCCTGCTATTAAAAGAGCCCAAAACACCCCCACCCCCTTTTTTTCCCCTTTTCTTTCTTCTCTTCTGGGATTGCCTTTGTAGCCGTCCCTCCTTCCTCCCCTCTCTTTTAGTATCCTCAACGGCCGGTCCAATTTGGGTTCACGGGCGGCCGCGGCTGTTTTGATTTTGTCTGTCCTGTTTGTGTAACTGCAATTACTATTTTGTTCCTCTGGTTTCTGTTAATGTTTTCTTTGGGTCTAATTTGCCCCTGCTGTATTGTTAAAAATTTACAATATAAACTTTGAATGAAGAAAAAAAAAAGAACCTGTAGACCGAGAGAGTATTTAATTGTCATTGTAATGACAACATTGGTTCCTGTAGTCATGTAGGCCACACAATTTTAAGAATGATCTACAGAGCCGGCTGATGTCACCACGGTGTTCCATGCTTGGTTATGGCAGTCATTTGAGGAATAAAACTGCTGTGATCTCCAACCAGCTAAGGTGGAAATGTCCTGACAAACCATTCATGTCATGTACCAAATGTACAAAGACTGAATATACAAGATCTACATTATATGATCTCCAGTAATGGTATTTTACCCCTACCCATCACACATATAGGAATTTGCGTGCTATTGACACCAAGCACCTCTCAGATACTCTACAGTTCTCTCTGTCCCCCATCTCCTCAATCTCCTGTCCAAATCTGGCCACCAGTCACTATAATGAAACCCTTAAAAATGCATTGGATGAGGTTGCTCCCCCCTCCACTCGTAAAGTCCCACGTAGGAGGCAGCAGCCCTGGCACACGCCAAAGACACGATTTCTTCAGCGCTGCTCTAGGTGTGCCGAACGTCTCTGGAGAAAATCACGCTCACCTGCAGATTTCCTCCACTTCAAGTTCATGCTTAAAACATATAGTTCTGCCCTTCACCTAGCCAAACAAGACTATTTCACCGCCCTCATCTTTTCTCTCTCCAGCAACCCTAAAAGGCTTTTTGAAACCTTTCACTCCTTACTCACACCCAAGATACAGACGCCATTCACAGACCTTAGTGCTGATGACCTGGCCACGTATTTCCATGCTAAAATTGATAAGATCCGTCAGGAAATTACTGCCCAAGCCCCAGGTGGCATTGATCCCACCACCTACCATAGCAATGATCCCCTCACCAATTGCACCTCAGACTGTCTATTCTCATCTTTTGAACCTGTTACAGAAGAGGAAGTCTCCCAGCTACTTTCTTCATCTCGCCCTACAACCTGCAGTAGTGACCCCTTCCACTCACATCTTCTCCAATCTCTGTCGCCTGTTGTCACCACTCACCTTACTAAAATATTTAACCTCTCTCTCTCTTCTGGAATCTTCCCATCCTCCTTCAAGCATGCTGTTATAACTCCGCTACTGAAAAAACCCTCCTTGGACCCGTCCTGTGCTGCTAACTATCGACCCGTCTCTAACCTCCCCTTCATCTCTAAACTCTTGGAACGCCTGGTCTATTCTCGTTTAATCCGCTATCTCTCTGCTAACTCTCTTCTTGACCCCTTACAATCTGGTTTCCGCGCTCTGCACTCTACTGAAACGGCTCTCACAAAAGTCTCCAATGATCTCCTGATGGCTAAATCCAATGGCGATTTCTCTCTTCTTATTCTTCTGGACCTCTCTGCAGCTTTTGACACTGTTGACCATCATCTCCTCCTCACTATGCTCCGCTCAGTCGGCCTCAATGACACTGCGCTCTCCTGGTTCTCCTCTTATCTCTCAGACTGCACTTTCAGCATATCATTTGCGGGCTCTGTTTCCTCCCCTCTTTCCCTTGCTGTTGGGGTTCCCAAGGGCTCGGTCCTAGGCCCCCTGCTCTTTTCTCTCTACACAGCCCCCATTGGACAAACCATCGCCAGATTTGGCTTCAGGTACCATCTTTATGCTGACGACACCCAATTATACACATCTTCCCGTGACATCACCCCTGTACTCATACAGAACACCAGTGACTGTCTTTCTGCTGTCTCTAATATCATGTCCTCGCTCTATCTGAAACTAAATCTCTCCAAGACTGAACTACTACTGTTTCCACCATCTAACAGAGCTGTCCCTGATATATCCATTGCAGTCTCAGGCCTTACTATAACTCCTAGGCAGCAGGCCCGCTGCCTCGGGGTCATGTTTGACGCAGACCTTTCTTTCACCCCTCATATTGAATCACTCGCACGTTCATGTCACCTCCACCTCAAAAATATCTCCAGAATACGTCCTTTCCTTACCAGAGATACACTAAAGACACTTATTGTCTCTCTGATTCATTCTCGCCTTGACTACTGTAACTCCTTACTAATCGGTCTTCCCCTCACTAAACTCTCCCCTCTACAATCTATTCTGAATGCAGCGGCCAGGCTCATCTACCAGGCTAGACGCTACAGCGATACCTCTGGTCTGTGCCAGTCGCTACATTGGCTGCCTATTCAATATAGAATAAAATATAAAGTTATCACACTCATCCACAAGGCTCTCCATAATGCCGCACCTCCCTACATTTCCTCCCTCATCTCTGTCTACCGCCCAACCCGTGTTCTCCGCTCACTCAATGACCTAACACTTACATCCTCTATTATCAGAACCTCCCACGCTCGTATACAAGACTTCTCCCGAGTTGCACCACTTCTCTGGAATGCTCTACCCCGGACAATCAGATTAACTCCCAATTTCTACAGTTTCAAACGCAAACTAAAGACGCATTTTTTCAGACAGGCCTATCACAATTCCTAATGCAAACCCTTCTTGATGCCTTTTCAGCCTAACATATTTGTCCATGCTCTATCCACATGTTAAAGGACACTACTAGTGACGGCCCATAAAGCTTTGTTTGTGTAATGGCTGCAACCTCTATTACAAAATTGTCTGAACACTGTATAAGCAATGCTGCCCCTCCTACCTCTTGTGTCATCCTCTCTACCTCATAGATTGTAAGTTCTTGTGAGCAGGGCCCTCAGTCCCATTGTGTGAAATGACGTTCTTTGTTTTGTATCTGTCTGTATCTGAACCCTACAAATTGTAAACAAATAAAATGTATTATTATATATTATTATTCAGGTTCTGTGGACCAATGCAAACATTTTCCTGATTGACCCGTATGGAGAGAAGCAGAAGGAAGATGGCAGAAAGTATAATAAATCTCACCCTGGAGATCCTGTACCAGCTTACTGGAGAGGTGAGAGATTCTGATGATGTCACATTACATCATTCTTATCTATAGTAATAACAGATGATATGACTGGAGAGGTGAGGGACTCTGGGAATGGATGGAGTGATATTTATTAATGTGTCTCTCCATAACCAGGATTACACAGTAGTGAAGAAGACCTCTAGTGGGCGCTGTCAGGCTCCTGTATCTGAAGGATGGGGGAGAACCCTGAACCCAATCCCGGGGCTTCCACCTCACTCCCTGATGCATGAGGAGATCAATGGACAGAAGATCCTAGAACGCACCAACAAGATCATTGAGCTGCTGACTGGAGAGGTGACACTGCTGGGAATGCTGGGACATTATACAGGAGCGCTATGAAGGGATCTGGTGATGACTGTATCATTGTGTTGTCAGGTTCCTATAAGGTGTCAGGATGTCACTGTCTATTTCTCCATGGAGGAGTGGGAGTATTTAGAAGGACACAAAGATGTGTACAAGGAGGTGATGATGGAGGATCAGCAGCCCCTCACATCAGCAGGTAATAGACATGACTAAATACACACGGCCTCTCATTATCTGTATGGAAAGAATGAATTCAGTCCCTGTATGTGTTTCCTCCAGTTCCATCCAGTAAGAGAACATCACCGGAGAGATGTCCCAGTCCTCTTCTACCACAGGACTGTAAGGAAGAAAATGTCCTCCAGGATGATCAGGTAGATGGAGATAAGGTGACATAAGATCTTCCTCTGCCCTGTAGAAGGGCTGTGAAGGTCTCGTGGTCAGTCTGGTTTTATCCCACAGTATTAGATGTTTTCTACTTGGGTAATGAAAAAGGTGGAGATGGCAAGATAAAGCTGACCATAGACATGACATGTTGTCTGGATCTTCTCACAGTTCTCTGGCTATGGAGGCTGCTGGTTGGAATAAGGAACCAACATGGTGGATTTATCCAGGAGACCTGCAGCTATTTAGTCAGATAACTCCTGCTGTCATTTTTGGTGGTCATGATAATGAATGAAATTTTCTTCTATAAAACATCCCACTTGACTTCTCCATCCGTCTGGTGATTTTTACAATATTTATTTTACAGTTTTTGTATCTGGGTGAAGATCTGAACATTATTAAGGTTCCGGAGACATATGTGAGGGGTGATGAGGAGTGTAAGGAGGAGATTCCTACAGGTGACCGTCCAGGTGAGTAGTGTCCATTAAATAGGGGCCTGTTCATTTGATTGATCTATGGGTTTCCCCTTTTTACCTTAACCAGTCAGTATGCTCCATCAATCACTAAAGAAGAGTTTGTTGATTTTTAGAGTAAAATTAAATAAGTTTATAATAGAGACCCTTCCTCTAATTTGCAGTGGTCATTTATTTATAGAAAAACAATATCAAATATTACATATCTGTGAGTGGCAAAACTTTGTGAACCTTTAGTATTATCAGATAATTGGAAGATAAAATTAGAGTTCGGTGTCTTGAGTCAATGGGATGACAATCCGGTTTGAGTGGCGACATGTTTAATTACAGGAAGTCTGATTTTCACGACGTCTATGAACTGTATCATGGCTTGAACAAAGGCGATTTCTGAGGACCTCGGGAGACGGAGACCACTTAATAGCTGTGACTCACAGGAGTCTTTATGGTTCTCCACTGACCACTGCACTAGAAGAGCGAGGTGACAGGAGCAGTGACACTTGAACATAGGAAGATGGTGGCTGTAAAATGGAAGAGAACAGCCTAATGGCCAAACATCATCATCTACTGGTCCTCGCTCTAAATTTTACTATACTATACTATACTATACTATAAGTACTATAATTAAAAATACTTTTTATATAGAAATATAATAAAATAGCAAAATAATTTTAATCGTCATATTATACAAAAAATAATAAAATCAGTTTTCTTCTTGGCAGCTGACTGTACCTTGGGCTCAGAGGGACATCTCATATTTTCAGATTATAAAGCAGATGATGGTGGTATCACACAAGATACATATGAAGAACATGTCAATATCCCAGATATACCCTCAGGCCTTCACAGCAAAGATCCATCATCTGATCCTTCTATACAGGTCCGATCTTCTCATTCATCACAGACTGTGAATCAAAGTAAAAGCCACAGACGGAATGTTAAGCATCAAAGAAGTCGTACAGGGGCAAAGCCATATTCATGTTCAGAATGTGGGAATTTTTTTACAAAGAAATCACATCTTGTTGCACATCGAAGAATTCACACGGGAGAGAAGCCATTTTCATGTTCAGAATGTGGGAAATGTTTTTATCAGAAATCGCATCTTGTTACACATCAGAGAATTCACACAGGAGAGAAGCCATATTCATGTTCAGAATGTGGGAAACGTTGCAGCAACAAATCAACTCTTGTAAGACATCACAGAATTCACACAGGAGAGAAGCCTTTCTCATGTTCAGAATGTGGGAAACGTTGCAGCGATAAATCAGCTCTTGTAAGACATCACAGAATTCACACAGGGGAGAAGCCATATTCATGTTTAGATTGTGGGAAATGTTTTAACCACAAATCAGCTCTTGTTATACATCATAGAATTCATGTAGGGGAGAAACCATATATATGTTTAGAATGTGGGAAATGTTTTTACCAGAGATCACATCTTGTTACACATCAGAGAATTCACACAGGGGAAAAGCCATTCTCATGCACAGAATGTGGAAAACTTTGTAGCGATAACTCAAGTTTTGCTAGACATCAGAGAATTCACACAGGGCAGAAACCATTTTCGTGTCCAGAATGTGCAAAATGTTTTTATCGGAAATCAGATCTTATTAAACATCAGAGAATTCATGAAGGGGCGAAATCATTATCAGGCCTAGAATTTGTGAAATTTTCAAATTCAATGTAATTTTGTAATGTGAACCATGATTTGTAATGTTATTCTTGTTTTGTTCTCTTTCCTCATTATTTTTTTCTTCCAGCTCAGGTACTTTTGCATTAGTTTAGCTCTTGTTCTTCATATGTTCCTATATCTCTACATTCCCATGTAATAATGTGATATGCATTCCCATGTAACTGTTAAAAAATGTTCTCAATAACAGAAATGTGATACAATAATAATGGATCATTTACTGAAACCTGATACAAGGAGATGATAATAATAGGTACCGCCAAATAAATACCACCTTCAATAACTAAACCCACACTACCAAATCGAGTCCTCGAATGTAATGAACATAAACAAAAGATAGCAGCCCTGAGGTGGTGAATTAAATACTCTCTCGGCCTACAGTTTTGGCATAACCAATGTCACAATAAATACGTATCTTCTCTCTGGGTCTGTCCTAGGTATTACGATTTAGCAAGAAACAGAGTTGAGCATTGCTCCTATGATTTGTGTTGAACCCTAGTAATGCAGGAGATAAGTCTTTTCTTGTAAATCACAAAGATATTACTATACAACTATAAAATACTCTTAGGGCTCCTAGGGACCTATCTATAAAACATAGTGTAGAACACTGTCAGGGCTCCTAGGAACCTCTCTATAAAACATAGTGTATAATACTGTCAGGGCTCCTAGGAACCTATCCATAAAATAATAGATATCAAGTTCGGACAGCTTTCATAGAGAAATATTGGTGGCTAGGTAATCTCCATCAAATCTATGTGTATGCCATCAATTGGAAAAACACGGTGCAATCTACCAAGTGGCATGGCAGCAAATGCGCCACTAGTAACTGGCCAAGATAATTAGGAGCAGACTGCTGTTTACTGGACACACGTTACTTTATGGATGATGACGGCATTGAGGAGGTGGACATTCAGAAGATGATAATGACAATGATCATGTGCTAGGTGTGGATGTAACCAACCTACAAAGAAGATCATGGGAGAAAGGAATTGGATGGTCCTACTCACTTTGCCTGCCACTGCCAATTCTTTTGTGCTGAATTAGCTGGTGATGCTATTTCATGTTAGAGATCTAGTTCCTATAAGTGTGCCTGTACAGCCATGGCTAGTTTTCTGCTTGCAGATCTTGCACTTTGCAAATGGATGTCATTTGGTAATGTACCAAAAAAATAATCTGATTCAATAATTTCATAATGGCACTGTAATTTCTCTAAGCCCTGTCAATTCCCAACAGATTTCCCCTTTGTGGCCATACCAGCACAACTGCCAGTAGCATGCCCTCTGCCACTATTACCTTCACCAACAATCATGGCTTCTACCTATTCTATATCCCCCAAAAAATAAACATTGTCTGTTCTCATTTACTTCATTAAGAAGAGGAAGTCTTGGGCTATGAGGAATATCTCTCTAAGAAGATGCCACATGACTACTAGGGAATGGGATCTGTGTCAGTGAAGCTAAAGAAGACATGGTTAACAGTGCAGAAAGACAGTATGGTAAATTATAGGAAGAGGAACACACAGAATCCTGACTCATTATTTGTGTTGTTCTTCTTTCAAAAACTTAATCTTTATTCTCACAAGTACAATAGCACTACTGCTACTGGTGGGGCTGCCAAGACTAGAAGTAGTGTTGCTGTTGCCAACCACATTAGTATTAGTACTTGCACTTCTTGATGGTGTGACAGTAGCAGTAGCATAAGAGATTCCTCCTACTTCAGCCTACCTCCTGTCTTGGTGTTTTTTGCCTGTGATTTTATTTCACTGCTTATATAATAGTGATTGGCAATAGAGATGAGCGAGTATATTCGATCGAATACCTCCGCTCCATAGTTATTGGTGCTAAAAAAAATGGCGCCAGGGAAGGTTGGAGGGGAATCGAATATTTCCCACGTGGTATTCGACAGAGCACACCAATAACTATGCAAAGGGAGGTATTCGATCGAATAATACTATTCGATGGAATACTACTATTCGATCGAATACTATTTGCTCATCTCTAATTGGCAACAATCCTGACACTGTGTATTTGTGAAATTAGATTTAGCCTTGAAAGAGTAACCTGGTCAGTATTAGACTATAACACACTGCGTTAGTCAACTTATCTTTTTTTTGTTTTTATATATTAGTTAACAAAAAAATCTTTGAAAACTTTGTCAGTAAAATCAATGTAAGGGTTGGTTCACCATACCGTATGTATTCCGTCTGGGGAGAGTCCGCATGGAAACCCCCGGACGGAATACAATTGCAAGTGCTGTGCTGTCAAAGCACATGGACCCCATAGACTATAATGGGATCTGTGTGCTTGCCGTGCACAGCCCGCACAAATGATTCTTGCATGGCAAGCACATGGACCCCATTGTAATCTATGGGGTCTGTGCGCTTTGACAGCACAGCGCTTGCAATTGCGATTGTATTCCGTCTGGGGGGTCTCCATGCGGACTCTTCCTAGACGGAATACATACGCTAGAGTGAACCAACCCTTACCCCTGTTGGTGTGGCGCTAAGCCAGTAGCCTCAGAGAGAGGAGGGCTACATCAGCTGCAGTTAAAGGTCTTCTTGTTTAGAATCTGTATAGTTTCACAGCACAATTTCTCACTCTTTTTTTTGTAGGGAGTCAGGTATTTACACTGTGTAGGGAGAGACCAGCTGAACTAATCCCCTGTATATACATAGTTACATATAATAGATGAGGTTGGATAAAGACATTAGTCCATCAAGTCCAACCTATAACCCTACAATCCCCTACAGTGTTGATCCAGGGGAAGGCAAAAAAACCCATGAGGCTCATGCCAATTGCCCTATTTCAGGGGGAAAAATTCCTTCCCGACTCCAAATATGGCAGTCAGTATAAAACCCTGGATCAACATGTGCTTAAAATCTAGAGACCATAACCCGTTATATTTTTCTCTTCAAGAAAGGCATCCAGGCCCACTTTGAACTTGTTTAATGAATCCCCCCATCACCACTTCCTGGGGCAGAGAGTTCCAGAGCCTCGTTGTTCATACTGTGAAGAATCCCCTTCTATGTTTCTGGTGAAACCTTCTCTCCTCCAGACGTAGAGAATGTCTTCTTGTCACTGTCCTAGGAGTAAAAATATCCTTAGAAAGTTCTTTGTATTGTCCCTTCATGTATTTGTACATTGTTATTAGATCTCCCCGTAGACATCTTTTCTCTAAGCTGAATAACCCCAAGTTTGTCTATCGTTGTCCTCCAATCCACCCATTCCCCTAATCATTTTGGTTGCCCGTCTTTGCACTTTTTCAAGTTCACTCATGTCTTTCTTGTATATCGGGGTCCAAAATTGCGCACAATATTCTAAGTGTGGCCGTACCTGTGATTTGTATAGAGGCATAACTATGTCCTTGTCATGAGAATCTAGGCCTCTTTTGATGCATCCTATAATTTTATTTGCCTTGGCAGCAACTGCCTGGCACTGGTCACTAAAGGTAAGCTTGCTGTCCACCAAAATCCCCAAAAGTCTTTTTCATTGACAGTCTTACCCAGTAATTTACTATTTAGTACATAGTCATACATGTTATTACGTCACCCAAAGTGCATTACTTTACATTTGTCAACATTAAACTTCATTTGCCAAGTCTCCGTCCATGCTTCCAGTTTCCTTAGATCCCCTTGTAATATTCTACTATCCTCCTCATCATTGATTACCCTACAAAGTTTAGTATCATCTGCAAATATAGACACCCTGCTTTGTAAACCCTCTATCAGGTCATTAATAAAGATATTAAACAAGAGAGGACCTAATACTGCCCCCTATGGCCCCCCACTGGTGACTGTGGCCCAGTCTGAATATTTACCATTAACAAGTACCCTCTGTTTCTTATCAGTGAGCCAGTTGCTAACCCAAATGCATATATTTTCCCCCAGTCCCAACATTCTCATTTTGCATACCAACCGTTTATGTGGAACAGTATCAAAAGCCTTTGAAAAGTCCAGGTACACCACGTCTACTGCACTACCCATGTCCGGGTACACCACGTCTACTGCACTACCCATGTCCGGGTACACCACGTCTACTGCACTACCCATGTCCGGGTACACCACGTCTACTGCACTACCCATGTCCGGGTACACCACGTCTACTGCACTACCCATGTCCGGGTACACCACGTCTACTGCACTACCCATGTCCGGGTACACCACGTCTACTGCACTACCCATGTCCGGGTACACCACGTCTACTGCATCACCCATGTCCAGTCTTGAACTGACCTCCTCATAGAAGCTGATCAGATTAGTCTGACAGGACCGATTCCTCATAAACCCATGCTGATTGGGTGTTATAAGATTATTTACATTGAGATACTCCAGGATAGCATCTCTTAGAAAGCCCTCAAATATCTTTCCCACCACAGAAGTTAAACTTACTGGCCTATAGTTTCCAGGTTCCCTTTAACACCCCTTTTTGAAAATTGGCACCACATTTGCTATTCGCCAATCCTGTGGAGCAGACACAGTCATTAATGAATCCTTAAATATTATTAAAGGTTACTATTGTATCTTGGAGTATCAGATTCTCCATTTGCGTTTGACATGATGACAGTAGGTGAGCCATTTGGTAGGTGAGATACGTCTCCAAGACTGAACAGACAAAAGAGTATAAAGACCAAAGTGTTGCATATATGGCGGATGGTACTGGGGAATATTATTTGGACGAAGACACTTGGGGAAGATACCATGAGGAGCATTGGCTAGAGGAATAGACGATAACTGGAGGTAAAGATCAGAGGCCCAAATACACTACTGTGTTTAAAGCTAGACGCTGGCGCATCCTTGACAAATTTAGCTTGGGCTACAATTTTTCGACATGCTAGACATATGAATGTGGATTCTCAGAAAAAGCAGTCGTGGCTTGAATGCACCAGGATAGTCTTGAAAAATTCTGGCTCAAAGTAAACCAACTAAAAGGTGATAGAAACATAAACTAGAGATTGTAAAGATACAGCAGATTTATCATCCAGCATCAGTCACTGTGATAAAGCTGGAGCATTTTCAGACTGCTTAATTTGGTTCTAACCATTAATAAATCAGGGCCAGAACGTGGAAATGTTCTACTACATGTATATTAAACACACATAACATACCGTGCTCTGCTGCCTGCACATTACATGGCCACTTCCTATATTATATGCATATACACACACAGCTCTTCTCCATATACATCATACACACACACAGCTCTGCTCTGTACACATCATACACACACAACTCTGCTCAATATACATCATACACACACAGATCTGCTCCATACACGTCATACACACAGTTCTGCTCCATACGTATCATACACACACAGCTCTGCTCCACACACGTCATACACACACAGCTATGCTCCATACACGTTATACACACACAGCTCTGCTCCTTACACGTCATACACACACAGCTCTGCTCCATACACGTCATACACACACAGTTCTGCTCCGTACGTATCATACATACACAGCTCTGCTCCATACATGTCATACACACACAGCTATGCTCCATACATGTCATACACACACAGCTCTGCTCCATACACACACAGCTCTGCTCCATACACACACAGCTCTGCTCCGTACACGTCATACACACACAGCTCTGCTCCGTACACGTCATACACACACAGCTCTGCTCCATACACATCATACACACACAGCTCTGCTCCATACACATCATACACACACAGCTCTGCTCCATACACATCATACACACACAGCTCTGCTCTGTACACATCATACACACACAGCTCTGCTCCATACACATCATACACACACAGCTCTGCTACATCCACACTGTAACTACATCCTGATCCTGACACATACACTTCAGCTCATCCAGCACCGACACAACCAGCACAGCAGAGTCCTGTATACACTGAGCAAGTAACCCGGTAACACCTCATCATGTGATCACTGACTCCTCCCACACATTTCACCGATCACATGACATCATGACAGGTCCTGTAAACCCAGAGGAAGTAGATATATATATATACTGTAGTATACAGCTGTATAGGTGGAGGTATGTATATATCTATCTATCTATGTGTATATTCGTGTCATTGTCTGTCAGGATCACAGGTCTGCATGTAACATTAACCCCTTCATTTATTATCAAAACTATTTTTGAAGATTTTATTTTCACTTTTGTAGTCGTATAAGGGCTTTTTTTTGTGCTCTGAGTAATTTGTTTTTTTTTTTAACTTATTCATTCATTTTTATTCACATTTTATTTTGGAGGGAATAATAGAAAAGCTTCACCGTCATTTTTTCTCTGTGTGTTCTTGTTATATTTATGCCATTCACTGTGCGGTAACATAGGGCTCAGTCACA
Source organism: Leptodactylus fuscus (assembly GCF_031893055.1). Taxonomy (NCBI): domain Eukaryota; kingdom Metazoa; phylum Chordata; class Amphibia; order Anura; family Leptodactylidae; genus Leptodactylus; species Leptodactylus fuscus. The sequence continues at coordinate 18,062,763 of NC_134270.1, forward strand.
TCCACAACAATCATGGGCTTGATACCGAGCCCTTTATTATAGAGGGCACATTTGCTTTACCATGGAGCTTCCTTAGGGTAAGTTCACACAGGTTTTTTTGGTCAGGATTTCGAGGCTGCATCCACTAGAGATGAGCGAGTAGTATTCGATCGAATACCTCGCTGCCATAGGAATGCGTGTAAGCGGACGATCACCAAGGGGTTAAGCGCATCAAATATTCACTGTGCTTAACCCCTTGGTGATCGGCTGCTTACACGCATTCCTATGGCAGCGAGGTATTCGATTGAATACTACTCGCTCAACACTAGTATCCACCTCAAAATCCTGACCAAAAAGACAGCCCCCATTGAAATCAATGAGAGACGGTCTTTTATTTTTCCAGGAGCTGTTTGTTCTAGTTCTCGGAAAAAGAAGCGAGATGCTCATTCTTTCAGGCGGATTCACCTCGTGACATCCACCCAAAGACAGTCCCTCCCCACTAGGCCCATTCATTTGGGCCTAAACCGGAACGGAGTGCGCAACATGCATGGAGTGCGCACCAGAATCCAATCGCAGCTACCCGTATTTTGGTCCAGAACCTGAGGCGGCCTCTGCCTCAGGTTCTGGACAAAAAAACCCTGTGTGAACTTTCCCTTAAAGCCTATGGGTCATATGACCACTGGGGCCCATGATTGGGAATGGTGGAAATGTCCTACACTTTATTATCTCCAGTAATTGTATTTTTTTTTTTCATTCAGGTTCCAACAACACAAGATCCTCTCTATAAGTTAATTATTTTTAGTCATCCATCAAGGATGAAGAGAGACAGAGACAAGATGGCAGAAAGTATAATAAATCTCACCCTAGAGATCCTGCACCAGCTTACTGGAGAGGTGAGAGATTCTGATGATGTCACATTACATCATTCTTATCTATAGTAATAACAGATGATATGACTGGAGAGGTGAGGGACTCTGGGAATGGATGGAGTGATATTTATTAATGTGTCTCTCCATAAACAGGATTACACAGTAGTGAAGAAGACCTCTAGAGGGCGCCGTCAGGATCCTGTATCTGAAGGATGGGGGAGAACCCTAATCCCAATCCCGGGGCCTCCACCTCACTCCCTGATACAGGAGGAGATCAATGGAAAGAAGATCCTAGAACTCACCAACAAGATGATTGAGCTGCTGACTGGAGAGGTGACACTACTGGGAATGCTGGGACATTATACAGGAGCGCTATGAAGGGATCTGGTGATGACTGTATCATTGTGTTGTCAGGTTCCTATAAGGTGTCAGGATGTCACTGTCTATTTCTCCATGGAGGAGTGGGAGTATTTAGAAGGACACAAAGATGTGTACAAGGAGGTGATGATGGAGGATCAGCAGCCCCTCACATCAGCAGGTAATAGACATGACTAAATACACACGGCCTCTCATTATCTGTATGGAAAGAATGAATTCAGTCCCTGTATGTGTTTCCTCCAGTTCCATCCAGTAAGAGAACATCACCGGAGATATGTCCCAGTCCTCTTCTACCACAGGACTGTAAGGAAGAAAATGTCCTCCAGGATGATCAGGTAGATGGAGATAAGGTGACATGAAATCTTTCTCTGCCCTGTAGAAGGGCTGTGAAGGTCTCGTGGTCAGTCTGGTTTTATCCCACAGTATTAGATGTTTTCTACTTGTGTAATGAGAAAGGTGGAGATGGCAGGATAAAGCTGACCATAGACATGACATGTTGTCTGGATCTTCTCACACTTTTCTGGCTATGGAGGCTGCTGGTTGGAATAAGGAACCAACATGGTGGATTTATCCAGGAGACCTGCAGCTATTTGGTCAGATAACTCCTGCTGTCATTTTTGGTGGTCATGATAATGAATGATCTTTTCTTCACCTATAAAACATCCCACATAACTTCTCCATCCGTCTGGTGACTTTTACAATATTTCTTTCACAGTTTTTGTATCTGGGTGAAGATCTGAACATTATTAAGGTTCCAGAGACATATGTGAGGGGTGATCAGGAGTGTAAGGAGGAGATTCCTACAGGTGACCGCCCAGGTGAGTAGTGTCCACTAAATAGGGGCCTGTTTGTTTGACTGATTTATGGGTTTCCCTTTTTTAACCTTAATCAGTCACTATCCGCCATCAATCACTGAAGAAGAGTTTGTCGATTTTTAGAGTGAGATTAAATAAGTTTATAATAGAGACCCTTCCTCTAATTTGCAGAAGTCATTTATTTATATAAAAAAGATATCAAATATTACATATCTGTGAGTGGCAAAACTATGTGAACCTTTAGTATCATCAGATAATTTGAAGATGAAATTAGAGCTCAGTGTCTTGAGTCAATGGGATGACAATCCAGTTTGAGTGGCGATATGTTTAATTATAGGAAGTCTGATTTTCACGACATGTTTCTGAACTGTATCATGGCTTGAACAAAGCCGATTTCTAAGGACCTCAGAATCAGAGTTGTTGATGTTCATCAGGCTAGAAAAGTTTACAAAGCCATCTCTGGAGTTTGGACTCCACGAATCCAGTCAGACAGATTGTGTACAAATAAAGGAAATTCAAGACTGTTATTTCTGTCCCCAGGAGTGGTCACCCAACAAATATCACACCAAGAGCAAGGCCAATAATAGTCCAGAGGTCACAAAGTAACCCACGATAACATCTAAGCAATTAAAGGCCTTTCTGACTTTAGCTAATGTTAATGCTAATAAGTGACCACCAGGAGGACACAGAACAACAATGGCGTCCATGACAGAATTGCAAGGAGAAAACGGCTGCGCACTGAAAAGAACACTGATGCCTGACTGCAGTTTGTTAATGATCACCTGGACAAGTGATTGGAACAATGTTGTGTGGACGGATGAAACCAAAACAGAGCTTTTTGGTTTAAAGAGGACCTTTCATCAGATCAGGCACAGGCAGTTCTATATACTGCTGGAAAGCTGACAGTGCGCTGAATTCAGCGCACTATCGGCTTTCCCGATCTGTGCCCGGTGTAAAGCGCTATTGGTCCCGGTACCGTAGGGCTTTAAAGTCAGAAGGGCGTTTCTGACACTTAGCCAGGGACGCCCTTCTGCCCAGCAGCGCCTATCACGCTGTGCTCTAAGACTGGGGAGGAACGCCCCCTCCCCTGCTGATAATACTCGTCTATGGACGAGCTGTGTGAGCAGAGGGAGGAGGCGTTCCTCCCTGCTCCACAGTACAGCGCGATAGGCACTGCTGGGCAGAAGGGCGTCCGTGGCTAAGTGTCAGAAACGCCCTTCTGACTGTAAAGCCCTACGGTACCGGGACCGATAGCGCTTTACACCGGGCACAGATCGGGAAAGCCGATAGTGCGCTGAATTCAGCGCACTGTCAGCTTTCCAACAGTATATAGAACTGCCTGTGCCCAAATCGGTGAAAGGTCCTCTTTAAATGAGTAGTAGAACAAGGAATTCTAAATTATACCAGCGAATTCTACAGGATAATGTCAGGACATCAGTCTGTGAGCTAAATCTCAAGAGATCATGGATCATGCAGCAAGAGAACAATCCTAAGTACATCTGTTGTTCTACCTAAGAATAGTAAAAGAAGTAGAACTCCTAAAACTAAGAGTTCAACATGTGCAGAGGTCATTCATATCACTAAGGCCTACACCTGTCTGCACATGTCTTCAGAAAATTACCAGAAAAGGAATGAGGAAAAAATCTGCTTTGAAGCTGGAAATGTTGAAAAGTATCATCCTATAAAATGTAGGGATTACACTCCGTGGAAAGCAAGTGAACTCCTAAACCTTATATATTTGTTGAAAGTAGACAATCTGAAGATTACATGTGTCCCAATGGGTTATCAATAGCCACATCCACCTTCATGCAACTTTATGACAAACACAAATAATTTTTTGAAAATATGCACTAAAACACATAATTGCACCTAAAACTCATATTCAATCTCACATTCACACACAAAATACGTTTAAAATAATAGCTTAAGGTATAGACAATGTGTATATATACTATATGTACCGCAAACATCAACTACAACAAAAGCTCAGACTCTCAAAAACACTAATATAGAAGATGAGCAGGATTTTGCTGTTATTCACTACTATGTTAAAAATATGTACTGCACCTAGCAAACTGTGACTGTGACACCAAAATCTAACTTTTTTGAGTACACAGCATTCCATATATAAAAACACAACTTAATATTTTGTATACATAACCATCTTCATGCAACTTGGCGGGAAAAACAGAGTACAAGCAAAAATTGCACAAAAATTCAAATTTGCCACTAAAGTGTGTCTCAAGCAATCCCTTTCTGCAAACAAAATGTAGTTTCCAAAAAACTGCAATATGTGAGGAGTTCATACATACCATACATGTATATATTTACAGGGGCGGGTGTTAAAGAAACGCTAAAATCTCAGCAATGTGCCAACCCATTTTGTGCATGCAAATTAAATAGGACTTTACATAATTTTTTTTATTTTCTATCCCCCTATAAAAATGTTAGCAATTTATACGTTCATATCTAGTGATAATAGTTATTACTATTATTTTAGTGTGTAACACATATCACTAGAGATGTATTTTACTCTAGAAAGCTCAGGTATGGACAGGACAAGGTTTGGGTGAAATGTAAAGTTTATTCACGACTTTGTGTGTGTTGTGTAAGTGTTTTGTGCGACTTTTTGGGGGCTGCGACATGGACAAAGGTAAACTTCTTGGTGACAGCACCAATAAACTTTCTGATTATGTTCAGAGGGTAATAAATAAGAATACCTCTCTAGTAAGGCTCAGAAGGGTATTACATTATCCCTCTATGTGACAATCAGAGAAAAACGCTGTCTGGAATTGAGATCTGCAATAGGATCTGATAGATTGTCATCTGTTTTGTCACCATTTTTCTTTGCTGAATTTTATATCAAGTACTATAATTAAATATACTTTTTATATGGAAATATAATAAAGTCGCAAAATAATTTTAAAGTCATATTATACACAAATAATAAAATCAGTTTTTGTCTTGGCAGATGACTGTACCTGGAGCTCAGAGGGACATCTCATATCTTTAGATTATAAAGCAGATGGTTGTGGTATCACACAAGATACATATGAAGAACATGTCATTATTCCAGATATACCCTCAGCCCTTCACAACAAAGATCTATCATCTGATCTTTCTATACAGGTCCTATCTTCACATTCATCACAGACTGTGAATCAAAGTAAAGACCACAGACAGAATGTTAAGCATCAGAGAAGTCGTACAGGGGAAAAGCCATATTCATGTTCAGAATGTGGTAAATTTTTTACAAAGAAATCACATCTTGTTACACATCGAAGAATTCACACGGGGGAGAAGCCATTTTCATGTTCAGAATGTGGGAAATGTTTCTATCAGAAATCACATCTTGTTACACATCGAAGAATTCACACAGGAGAGAAGCCATATTCATGTTCAGAGTGTGGGAAACGTTGCAGTGACAAATCAGCTCTTGTAAGACATCACAGAATTCACACAGGAGAGAAGCCTTTCTCATGTTCAGAATGTGGGAAACGTTGCAGCGATAAATCAGCTCTTGTAAGACATCACAGAATTCACACAGGGGAGAAGCCATATTCATGTTCAGATTGTGGGAAATGTTTTAACCATAAATCAGCTCTTGTTATACATCATAGAATTCATGTAGGGGAGAAACCATATATATGTTTAGAATGTGGGAAATGTTTTTACCAGAGATCACATCTTGTTACACATCAGAGAATTCACACGGGGGAGAAGCCATTCTCATGCTCAGAATGTGGAAAACTTTGTAGCGATAACTCAAGTTTTGTTAGACATCAGAGAATTCACACAGGACACAAACCATTTTTGTGCTCAGAATGTGGAAAACGTTTTTATCAGAAATCAGATCTTAGTAAACATCAGCGAATTCACACAGGGGAGAAGCCATTCTCAGGCCCAGAATTCGGGAAATTTTCAAAATCAATGTAATTGTGTATTGTGGACCATGATTTATAATGTTATTCTTGTTTTGTTCTGTTTCCTATTTATTTTTTTCTTCCAGCTCAGGTACTTTTGCATTAGTTTAGCTCTTGCTCTTCGTGTGTTCCTATATCTCTACATTCCCATGTAATAATGTGAAATGCAGTCCCATGTAATTGTTAAAATTTTTTCTCAATAACAGAAATGTGATACAATAATAATGGATCATTTACTGAAACCTGATACAAGGAGATGATAATAATAGGTACCGCCAAATAAATATCACCTTCAATGACTGAGTAATTGTCCTAAGCAAAAGATTGACATAACCAATGTCACAATACATTTGTATCTTCCCTCTGGGTTTGTCCTAGTTTTTATGAATTTGCAACAAACAGAGCTGAGGATTGCTCCTGTGATTTGTGTTGAACCCTAGTAATGGAGGAAATAAATTTTTTCTTGAAAATGATACAGATTTTCACAAAGATACAGGGTTAGGTAGGGAGGTATGGATGATTTTAAATAACGGTTACACACTCATTTTTCAACAAAACTCAAATTTTATTTTTTCAATGTGTAGCTTGGATGTTGCCATTACAAAAATCAAAGAAAAACAAAAGAAAAAAGAAATTAAAACATTGATTATGGCCGAAAAATTACATCTGTTAAATGGCATCCGTTTTTGTCCATACACTCCTGTAGACGTTGTGAGAAATTGTCCATACTCCTCTGAAGCATTTCACCGCTCGAATTTCTTGTGTTATTGCTTCACTCAGGGCTTCAAGTGTACGTGGTTTGTTTATGTAAACTCGTGCTTTGAGGTATCCCCATAAAAAATAGTCACAAGGTGACAGGTCCGGTGACCGAGGAGCCCACTCCACATCTCCACGCAACGAAATGAGGTGAACTGATTGTTCCGACATGTGAAGAGTACGAGCATGCTGTACTGCCAAACGTCGAGAGCTGGCTTCAACTGCTTGACGCACCCTTTCGATGCTCTCCTGGGTCCGTACCGTTCGGTCACCTCTTTGTGCAATTCCGGGTCTCAAAGAACCTGTTCATTGAAAGTTATTCACCCACTTCATTATCGTGTCAAACTTCGGAACACGACCATGACGGCCAATGTTGAAATGATTCCTGAAACGTCTCTGTGTTTGAATGACAGAACGGCCCGTTTCAATAAAGGTGTTTACACGAACACACGATGCTCTATTGACCACGTCTCCATTGCTATGAAAATGGCGGCTCCTGACGAGCAGATACCCCCACTCTTTATCCACCAAAGGTATCCCCACCTTGCATGGTGCCCCGTTCAAATCATCCATACCTCCCTGCCTAACCCTGTATAACTATACAACTATATCACTTCCTCCCTGTGGACTCTTCATACTATCCTATCTTGGGGAATCTTAAGTTTCCTCCGGGAACATCCAATAAGGTATTCCGCAACTGGCATCACCATGGGTTAAATTGAGTGTGCCACTGTGATAAATCTGGAGCATTTTCAGACTGCTTAAAGGGGTATTCCCACGTCGCATACTCACCACTCTTCGCTGCTGTAAATTCTTCTTTCTTCCTGCTTTGTTACATCATTGGTGGGCGGGGTTACATATGCAAAGCCAGCGGCAAGATGCTGCTGGCCCTGCGTGCGCGCTCATAGATGGTGAGACCAGTCAGTTCCCCAGCCTTCACAATGCAATACAGACCCGGCATCCGCTGTAATAGAGAGGCGGATGCAGGGGAGTGTCAGACGCCGACACATCGCTACGCTCCTGCCCTGCATGAAGCCAGCAGCGGCAGGAGTGATGCTGCTATTCCGGAGGGGGGAGGGGAGCGGAATAGCAGCATCGCTCCTGCTGCTGCTGGCTTCATGCAGGGCAGGAGCGTAGCGATGTTGCAGGCACCCATGTCGGCGTCTAACACTCCCCGGCATCCGCCTCTCTATTACAGCGGATGCCGGGTCTGTATTGGCAGCCCCTTCCCCCAAAGTACAAACTACCCCCCCCCTCCAGGCTCGCTCCCATGCACTTATCCCCTCCTCCCTCAGTGCAGCAAATACATCACTTGACTTATGAGTCAAGGGATGTGTCAAGAGAGAAATGAATAAAGTAAGATAGTGGACAAACAAAGCAGTTTTGCTGAAGCAATGTATTTAGGAAAAGTCTTACATCCACATTAACAAGCAGTATAGATAGGATCCTTGTGATGGGACAACCCCTTTAAGTTTGCTCTAACCATTAGTAAATCTGGGCTAAAGCATGTAAAACGTGTACAAGGCCAATACTATGTTATACGCATATACACACACAACTCTGTTCTATCAACTTTAATGAAATAAATTTTTTGAGATTTTTCTTTCATTTCATATCCACTGGCTAACACGGTACAAGGATATTTTTTCTATCAACTGTATACACACAACTCTGCCCCATACATGTCATACACACAAAGCTCTGCTCCATACACATCATACACACACAACTCTGCTCCGTATACATCATACACACACAGCTCTGTTCCGTACACATCATACGCACACAGCTCTGCTCCATACACATCATACACACACAGCTCTGTTCCGTACACATCATACACACACAGCTCTGCTCCATACACATCATACACACACAACTCTGCTACATCCACACTGTAACTACATCCTGATCCGGTCACGTACACTTCAGCTCATCCAGCACCGACCACAACCAGCACAGCAGAGTCCTGTATACACTGAGCAAGTAACCCCGTAAAATCTCATCATGTGATCACTTGACTCCTCCCACATGTGACTGATCACATGACTGTGACATCATTACAGGTCCTGTAACCCAGAGGAAGTATATATACCGTATATACTGTATATAGTATAGTGTACAGCTGTACAGGTGGAGGTATGTGTGTGCGTATATATATGTGTATATTCCCGGCATTGTCTGTTAGGATCACAGGACTGCATGTAACATTAACCCCTTCATTTATTATCAAATCTATTTTTGCAGATTTTTTTTATTTCTGTGTTCTAAGGGACAGCACTTTTTTCACTTTTGTAGTCATTTGGGGTTTTGACTTATTCATTAATTTTTATTCACATTTTATTTTGGAGGGGAATGACAGAACAACTTCACCATCATTGTTTCTCTGTGTGTTCTTGTTATTTTTTATGCCGTTCACTGTGCGGTAACATAGGGCTCAGTCACATCCACAACAATCATGGACTTGATACCGAGCCCTCTATTATAGAGGGCACATGTGGGGAAGATTTGCTTCACTTTGCAGTCCATGCAGCTTCCTTAAAGACTATGGGTCATGTGACCATTGGGGCATATGAATGGGAATGGTGGAAATGTCCTACACTTTATTATCTCCTCACATGTGTTATCTTAGTATCTCCATGTCACGGGATGGTTAGAGTCTATACTATAGGCAATGTGTAATATATATTTCATGTGGAATGTATTCTCTAACCTGTTATATACATCAATGTGTAGTTGGCTGATTAGGGTCTAGTGTGTTAGCACATTGTATGCAAATACCTCTAACCAGTGAGGACAATGGGTGGAGATAATCTGATCAGTGTCTCCAAGAAGATGTTGGATGGTGCATTGTCCATAGTAGACAGGGAGTCTGCTCTCCTTGGTATAGGTGAGGGGGGAAGGATCTGTGACTCAGCCCTTCCCACCCACAGATATAGGTGTAACAGTCTTAGTATATAGTTGTAGCTAGCAGTTAGTATGTGTTAGCCGGCCTGTGCACAGCTCTGTAGAGAGCCAGGATTTAGTTACAGGACCAAGGAGCCAAAGCTATCATTGGATTGTGACTTCTGTGGACTTATTGTTATTACGGTTGATGTGACCGCCGCCGGCTACTAACTTTGTGGATTACAATAAATTGCTGTTGTCTCCCGACCTCTTGCGTCCGTGTTGATTCAAAAGACCATCCGGAGGAAGACGTATACCTTTGCTCCGTGACAACTGGTGGCAGCAGTGGGATCAACAGCGGACAGCGAGATGGACTACAGCAGCTCAGCGATTAATGGAGCCACAACCTCAGAATACAGGAACTGGACTATGGCAAGTCTACAAGTAAGGGCCCGGGAACTAAACCTGAGTTACCAGGGAAGAACGAAAGAGCAACTGATCGAGGCACTGGAGGAGATGACCCTGCAAAGCGACCATGAGGAGGGCTGCCCCCAGGAGACAGTAGAGATACAGGAGTGGCAGGTACAGACCCAAAAGAGCAGATGGGTTGTTTTGTATGAGGAGGAGTTGGCAGTGCTGGGGCTAGGAGCAACTGCAGAGCAAAGGAGTAGAGCATTACAGAGGGCTCAGGAAACGGAGAAGGAGGAACAGAGAATGGCGCATGAAAAGGAAAGAATGGCGCATGAAATGCGAATGGCTGAGAGAACTACGCGGAATTATAATCAAACGTCGACCCCCAGCCCAACAGTGAGAGAACCACCATATGTGTCCCATAAACACTTCAAGACCTTTGATGAAGCGGCTGGGGATGTTGATGGATATTTTCAGGACTTCGAACACCAGTGCCACCTGATGGAAGTCCCAGAAAAGGATTGGGTCCGGTATCTGGTGGGGCACCTACGAGATGGGGCTGCGGAAGCTCTCAGAGCCATGGACCCTAGTGATCAGCGGGACTATGAGGCCATTAAAAGAGCGGTGCAGAAGTATTATGCAGTCACTCCAGAGACCTACCGAGTTCAGTTCCGCTCTTTGTCTTACAATGGGGGAAGCTCCTTCCACATGTTCGCCCACAAGTTGAAGCAAGCATGCAAGCGCTGGCTAGAAGGAGAGGAGGCTGTCACAGTTGATAAGATCCTCCAAGTCATACTTAAGGAACAGTTCTTTTCCCAGTGCCCCGCTGAGATCCGTGAGTGGGTGCTGGAACGGAACCCAGTCACAGTTGAGCAAGCTGCTTCCCTTGCAGATGAGGGCCTGACCATCAAGCCGCAGTGGAAGAGGTTGTTTGCAGAGGAGCGGAAAACTACCACAGTCCGCCAGACACCCTTCATCCAGCCACCCACCTTTCGTGCCCGGCCTCAGGATTACAATCCCCCCTCTACCCCTGCCCCAGCCCATCGGCCTCCAGCTATGAACAACCCTGTCCCTAGACAACAACCTACTGGAAGAATGCTAGAGCGCAGATGTTTTGGGTGCGGGCGGCCTGGACATTTGCAAGCTAGTTGCCCTGTTAACATGGGGGCACGGGCCACCGTGGCATCCCGGCCTATTCACTACCTGGGAACCACCCCTAGGACAGAAAGTGTGGCCCCATTTCCAGATGACCCCATGAATGACCCATCTGTTCCACCTCCAGGGGTCTATGGGATTCAGCCTTCCGCCACACATCCCGCAAACCTTCAGCGGAAGCACTTGCAGGAGGTCCTACTGGATGGCCGAACAGTTGTTGGATTCCGGGACTCGGGAGCTTTCCTAACGGTAGCGGACCCCCGAGTGGTTCGACCCGAGGCCCTAGAGGAGGGCCCTGGCCTTTCTATCGAGTTGGCAGGAGGTACTCGGAAACGTATTCCTAAAGCTACCGTGGAACTCGACTATGGTTATGGACCAAAACGATGCACAATTGGTGTGATGAGCGGGCTGCCGGCCGATGTTCTGTTAGGCAACGATGTTGGAAATCTACAGTGCCACTTTGTGGGAGCAGTGACCCGAAGCCAAGCTCAGAGAGACGCCAACATGGATCGACCGGATTTTCTGCCAGATGCCAGCCCTTCAACCCTACAACTTTACCATTCAGTACCGCCGAGGGAACCAACACCAGAACGCGGATGGGTTATCCCGGCAGGAGGACATATGAGCTATAGAGACTGATGTGCATTCCCCAATTTACCTGTGTAGGCCAATTGTGTCATGCACATGTTTTGAGAGGGGGAGGGGTTGTCACGGGATGGTTAGAGTCTATACTATAGGCAATGTGTAATATATATTTCATGTGGAATGTATTCTCTAACCTGTTATATACATCAATGTGTAGTTGGCTGATTAGGGTCTAGTGTGTTAGCACATTGTATGCAAATACCTCTAACTAGTGAGAACCAGTGAGGACAATGGGTGGAGATAATCTGATCAGTGTCTCCAAGAAGATGTTGGATGGTGCATTGTCCATAGTAGACAGGGAGTCTGCTCTCCTTGGTATAGGTGAGGGGGGAAGGATCTGTGACTCAGCCCTTCCCACCCACAGATATAGGTGTAACAGTCTTAGTATATAGTTGTAGCTGGAGTTAGTATGTGTTAGCCGGCCGGTGCACAGCTCTGTAGAGAGCCAGGATTTAGTTACAGGACCAAGGAGCCAAAGCTATCATTGGATTGTGACTTCTGTGGACTTATTGTTATTACGGTTGATGTGACCGCCGCCGGCTACTAACTTTGTGGATTACAATAAATTGCTGTTGTCTCCCGACCTCTTGCGTCCGTGTTGATTCAAAAGACCATCCGGAGGAAGACGTATACCTTTGCTCCGTGACACTCCAGTAATTGTATTTTTTTTTTCCATTCAGGTTCCAAGAATACAAGATCCTCTCTCTAAGTTAATTATTTTTAGTCATCCATCAAGGATGAAGGGAGACAGAGATAAGATGGCAGAAAGTATAATAACTCTCACTCTAGAGATCCTGCACCAGCTTACTGGAGAGGTGAGAGATTCTGATGATGTCACATTACATCATTCTTATCTATAGTAATAACAGATGATATGACTGGAGAGGTGAGGGACTCTGGGAATGGATGGAGTGATATTTATTAATGTGTCTCTCCATAAACAGGATTACACAGTAGTGAAGAAGACCTCTAGAGGGCGCTGTCAGGCTCCTGTATCTGAAGGATGGGGGAGAACCCTGAGCCCAATCCCAGGGCCTCCACCTCACCCCCTGATACTTGAGGAGATCAATAGACAGAAGATTCTAGATCTCACCAACAAGATGATTGAGCTGCTGACTGGAGAGGTGACACTACTGAGAATGCTGGGACATTATACAGGAGCGCTATGAAGGGATCTGGTGATGACTGTATCATTGTGTTGTCAGGTTCCTATAAGGTGTCAGGATGTCACTGTCTATTTCTCCATGGAGGAGTGGGAGTATTTAGAAGGACACAAAGATGTGTACAAGGAGGTGATGATGGAGGATCAGCAGCCCCTCACATCAGCAGGTAATAGACATGACTAAATACACACGGCCTCTCATTATCTGTATGGAAAGAATGAATTCAGTCCCTGTATGTGTTTCCTCCAGTTCCATCCAGTAAGAGAACATCACCGGAGAGATGTCCCAGTCCTCTTCTACCACAGGACTGTAAGGAAGAAAATGTCCTCCAGGATGATCAGGTAGATGGAGATAAGGTGACATAAGATCTTCCTCTGCCCTGTAGAAGGGCTGTGAAGGTCTCGTGGTCAGTCTGGTTTTATCCCACAGTATTAGATATTTCTACTAGACTACTGCAACACCCTTCTCCATGGACTCCCAGCAAACACCCTCGCCCCCCTCCAGTCCACCTTAAACTGCGCTGCTCGCTTAATCCACCTCACCCCTCGTTCTTCATTGGCTGCTTCTCTCTTCCATTCCCTCTACTGGCTACCTATAGCCCAGCGAATTGAGTTCAAGCTACTAACGCTAACATACAAAGCCATCCACAACCTGTCCCCTCCATATATCTCTGAACTAATCTCCCGCTACCTGCCCACACGTAACCTCAGATCCTCCAATGACCTCCTGCTCCGCTCTGCTCTCATCCGCTCCTCACACAACCGTCTCCAAGATTTCTCTCGTGCATCCCCCATACTCTGGAACTCCTTACCACGACACATAAGACTGAACCCCACAATCACAGGCTTCAAGAAGGCCCTGAAGACTCACCTATTCAGTTAGGCCTACAATCTCCAATAACACTATCACTGCACCACCATCTGTACATTCTCCCCCTCTCCTTCTGTCTCTACCCCCCTTCCCTCATAGATTGTAAGCCCTCGCGGGCAGGGCCCTCTACCCCACTGTGCCAGTCGGTCACTGTTAGTATTATATCTACCTGTATATTCTGTGTATTGTATGTAACCCCCAAATGTAAAGCACCATGGAATTAATGGTGCTATATAAATAAATAATAATAATAAAAATACTTGTGTAATAAGAAAGGGGGATATGGCAGGATAAAGCTGACCATAGACATGACATGTTGTCTGGATCTTCTCACACTTTTCTGGCTATGGAGGCTCCTGGTTGGAATAAGGAACCAACATGGTGGATATATCCAGGAGACCTGCAGCTATTTGGTCAGATAACTCCTGCTGTCACTTTTGGTGGTCATAATAATGAATGATCTTTTCTTCTCCTATAAAACATCCCACGTGACTTCTCCATCCGTCTGGTGACTTTTACAATATTTCTTTCACAGTTTTTGTATCTGGGTGAATATCTGAACATTATTAATGCTCCGGAGACATATGTGAGGGGAGATGAGGAGTGTAAGGAGGAGATTCCTACAGGTGACTGCCCAGGTGAGTAGTGTCTATTGCTTTGATTTTTTTTTTTTATTCAAATTTTTATCGAGGCAAAACAGAAAAAACAGAGGTTTGGCCCTTTTGATTTTTTTTCCTGCTACAGCATTCACCATACTGGAGAAATATTTTTCTAAGTTTTTAGACTATGTGTTTTTAGACACATGGATACCTCATGTGTATGTGTTTCACAGTTTGTTTTTAGTTTTCTTTATCTTCTTGGTTGATTCAAATTTTCAATTTTTTTTTAACTTTCTTTTTGTACTGTATTTATTAGAGTAGAATATAGAGCAGCTTGTAAAAGAAGAAATGCTGAGATAAGAGTCTGCGATTAGTACAGGCACTGATCATGGGCATTAGTACCAGGTCTTTGCTGTATAATAATAATAATAATAATAATAAAAGCCAAAAAGAGTTCTAGTGCACTACTGGATGGGAATGTCTAATACATTGAGTGTATGTAGCTATGAGGCAGTGTGTGAGACGGACTCCACCTAATAGCACTGACTAACGGGAGACTTTATGGTTCTCCACTGAGCATTACATGAGTAGAGAGAGGTGACAGGAGCAGTGACACATGAACCTAGGAAGGTGGTGGCTGCAAAACAGAAGAGGAGAACAGCCTGGTGGCCAAACTTTATCATCCACTGGTCCTCACTGAACCTAACTTCACTGTTAGATTGTCATGTGTTTGGTCACCATTGTCGTAGTGGAATTTTATTACATGCCTTGTAATTTTCATGGATGTTTTATATTGATATGTAATAAACTGTGAAAAATAATCTTAAGGGTATATTATATGACGATAAAACCTGTTTTATTTTTGACAGATAATTGTATCAAGAGCTTGAAGGGACATCTCCTTTCTTCAGATTATAAAGCAGATGGTGGTATCACACAAGATAAATATGAAGAACATGCCATTATCCCAGATATTCCCTCAGCCCTTCACAGCAAAGACATGTCATGTGATGATTTTATACAGGTCCTACCTTTTGATTCTTCACAGATTGTTAAGGACGATAAAAGCTGCAGGAGCATTGTTCAACATCACACAGGGGAGAAGCCATATTCATGTCCAGAATGTGGGAAATGTTTTAACCACAAATCAGGTCTTGTGATACATCAAAGAATTCACACAGGGGAAAAGCCATTTCCATGTTCGGAATGTGGAAAATGTTTTTACCAGAAATCACATCTTGTTACACATCAGAGAATTCACACAGGAGAGAAGCCATTCTTATGTTCAGAATGTGGGAAATGTTGCAGCAATAAATCAGATCTTGTTAGACATCAGAGAATTCACACAGGGGAGAAGCAATTTTCATGCTTACCTTGTGGGAAGCATTTTTATAACAAATCAGATCTTGTTAGACATCAAAGAATTCACACAGGAGAGAAGCCTTATTCATGTTCAGAATGTGGGAAATGTTTTGTACAGAAATCAGTTCTTGTTGCACATCAAAGACTTCACACAGGAGAGAAACCATTTTCATGCTTAGAATGTGGGAAATGTTTCTACCAGAAATCACATCTTGTTACACATCAGAGAATTCATACAGGAGAGAAGCCATTCTCATGTTCAGAATGTGGGAAACGTTGCAGTGATAAATCAGCTCTTGGTAGACATCAAAGAATTCACACAGGGGAGAAGCCGTTTTCATGTTCAGAATGTGGGAAACATTTCCATGACAAATCAAATCTTGTTAAACATCAGAGAATTCACACAAAGGAGAAGATATTTTCTTGTTCAGAATGTGGGAAATGTTTTTATCAGAAATCAGATCTTGTTAGACATCAGAGAATTCATACAGGGGAGAAGCCATATTTAGGCCCAGAATGTGGAAAGTTTTTAAGTTCCACGTAAGGAAATTGTATAATGTAAGATTTTTGGGGGGGTTTTTTTAGGTAATTTTGCACTACTTATTCATGTTTCCTTGCACTGGAAGTAATTTATGAATTCTCATGGAACTATTAAAAATCATTTTCAATAACAAAAATGTGATAAAATAATAATGGTCCATTTACTGAAACCTGACATGAAGAGATGATAAATAATAGACACCACTAGAGATGAGCGAACAGAGAAATGTTCGATTTGAGTAGTCGCTCAATACTCGACTGTTCAATCGAACCCTATAGTCTATGGGGAATAAATACTCATTTAGGGAGCATTCACACGGTGTTACGTGCCGCGAGATTTGGCACGTAGACGCCGCGTGACCCTTTGCGTGCCGTACACGCTCCCATTCATTTCAATGGGAGCGGGCAGCGTATGCGCCGCGCTAGTTTGCGGCCGTGCATTTATTCACGGCCGCAAACTAGCGCGGCGCATACGCTCCCCGCTCCCATTGAACTCAATGGGAGCGTGTACGGCACGCAAAGGGTTCACGCGGCGTCTACGTGCCAAATCTCGCGGGACGTAACTCCGTGTGAATGCTCCCTTAGGGGGAAACCACTATTCGACTCAGGAGGGTCACCAAGTCCACTATGACACCCCAGGAAATGATGCCAACACCTTGGAATGCAACTGGGACAGCAGGGGAAGCATGTCTGGGGGCATCTAACATGCCCAAGTCACTGTATTACGTCGGGATCCCTGTCAGCTTGCGATATGCGCGAGCTGACTTTTTCCCATAGGAATGCATTGACCAGCATTGATTGGCCGAATGCCATACAGAGTACAGCTTTCGGCCAATCAATGCTGGTTCTGCCAGAGGCTCGTCTGTGAGGAGGCGGAGTCTAAGATCGGACCAGAATGGAGACTGCTGTGAACCGATCTTAGGCTCCGCCTCCTCCGGCAGAACCAGCGTTGATTGGCCGAATGCTGTACTCTGTATGGCATTCGGGCCAATCAACGCTGGTCAATGCATTCCTATGCCGAGATGTAGCAATGCTGGCCGTGCGCTCAGCTCAGCTACTCCGGAGATTGGCCTCAACGATCAGCGGTCGGAACCAGATTGCGATCCTGATCTTTTTGTGGTGGGATCGAGGTCTCACGTTAGTTCCCACAATGCTTGGCTACTTTTCCCACAATGATTGGCCAGTAGCCAAGCATTGTGGGAACTAGTGTGAGACTTCGATTCTGCCAAAAAAGATCAGGATCGGAGTACGATCCCGATCGCTCAACCCTGCTGGCAGGCCAAGCATGCTGACAGCGTGCCCCAAATTTTTCTTGAAATTCTGTCAACTGTCACTCTACCAATACAATGTTGATGTGGCATTTGCTCCCGTACAGGGATAACTGGCAGGATCATCCAGGTTCTTTTCTGCCTCCCAAGTGTCATAAAATCCTTTCCCTTTCAGAAGATATTCTAGCTTCAGCTGGCAGGCAAGTCACATCTCCCTTTATCACCATCTTCCATTTACTGTACTACTGCTGATGCTGGCTGCTACTTCTACGCAGCTACCGCCTCTCAGCAGATATGTCCTAGAACATGGTCCATCGTATTATGCCCTGCCGAATTGCTACACATTGCCACATTTTTTCCACAGCTACCAACACTTCGGAAGACATGTCCTTCGACCTCGACCATCACATTCGACTATACCACTCTGTTGCTGCCACTTTAGTGTTGGCATAAAAAAAAATAATAATAAAAAAGTAAAAAATAAAATTTTTGCTTTCCCATTGGCTTTCATCAAGGGATTTTTGGTAGCAAAATAGAAGAATTTTTCTACAAAATTATTACTTTTTTCCAATATAACCATGTGTGCCTTACAAAACACCTTTTGCCCTAATAAAAAGTAATTTTCGAATACTCTGCTCTTCCTGGAGGGAAAAGTCCAGGCCCCGATGGCATTACGGCTAGATTTTTCAAGGCGGGCCTTCAACTCCATTTCTTCCTCTACCCCTTTCCCTCCGGCCTTCCTTCAGGTCCATGTCACTATCATCCCTAAGGAGGGGAAGGATCGCCTCCTTTTGCCAACTACAGACCAATCTCGCTACTGAACCCTGACGCTAAAATTTATGCGAAATTGATTGCCAGCCGCTCGAGCCCGTTCATGGGAGACCTTGTACATCCTGATCAGGTGGGTTTTATCCCTTGTAGGGAGGCCCGAGACAACACTCTGCGAGCCTTTTTCTCGATACATCAAGCACAGTCCACTCAGACTCCTATGATGTTGTTGTCCCTGGACGCGGAGAAGGCTTTCGACAGGGTAGACTGGAAGTTTTTGGAGGCTACGCTGACTCAAATTGGCGTTGGCCCTGCCATGCTTACTCGTATCCAGGCACTCTACAACTCTTCCCTGGCACAAGTTCGGGTTAATGGCACGCTCTCTCCTCCCTTCTCGGTTCACAACGGGACCTGGCAGGGTTGTCCACTGTCTCCACTCTTGTATGCGTTGGTTATGGAACACCTATTAGTGGCCCTCCGGAACAACCCCGATATCCAGGGTTTGCGTGTTCATAACCGTCACTTGAAAGTATCTGCCTTCGTGGATGATGTTCTCTTTGTTACTAACCCTCTTATCTCACTCCCGTCCATCCTCAAAGAGATCGGTGCGTATAGTTTCTTCAGTAACTACAAGATCAATTGGACGAAACGTATGGCCCTAAACATCTCCTTACCTCCGTCGACCCTCCAAGCTCTACGATCCTCTTTCCCTTTTTCGTGGTCCCCGAATTCTATTCGATATCTGGCGGTACAGCTCCCCTGAAACCTCGCGGATATGTATGCCCTGAACTTCCTCCCGATTTTGCGCACGTTGTGGGCGGACCTTGGGCGGTGGGACACCAAGGGCCTCTCTTGGCTGGGGCGTATCAATCTCCTGAAAATGAATGTCCTCCCCAGATTGCTGTACCTTTTTCAGACGGTCCCTGTATTCATGCCCTCATGTTTTTTTGCGACGATCAATAAGGCCTTTAACAAATTCATCTGGTCTTCGGGACCCTCATGTATAGCGCATAATGTCCTGACCAGGCCCAAGCATAGTGGGGGTCTGGCGGTCCCGGACTGCTCGAGCTATTTCCTGGCAGCTGTAGCTGCGCGTATTCTAGATTGGCATCACTCTTCGTGTTCCAAACTCTGGGTTGCTCTGGAGGACTCTCTGAGCCCTATTCCTCTCACGGCGTTTCCTTGGCTTCACGAGAGGTTTTGGACTGATGACAAGGTACACCCACTCCCCTATGTAGCGCGTCAGATTATAGGAATCTGTCGTAGGTATAGTGCCTTGCGATTGCTTTTCACTAATGATGGCCCGCTGTCTCCTATCACGGGCAACCCATATTTTCCTCCGGCGTTTTGTTCCCAGTTTTTGCTCGGTTGGATGGGCTCTCCTGTCCTTCACTTCCAGCAGGTTACCTCAACCTCCTCGCTCATTCCTTGCTCTGAACTTCTGGCCCAAGCGTCCTGTCCTGATACTGGCTATACAGTTGTACTTCTTTGTCCTGGTAGTAAGCGTTCCTCCTGTTCTGATTTCCTGTGCTTTGACCCATTGTCTTGACCTTTGCTTCTGCCTCCTGATTTTGTGCCTGTTCCTGTTAATGACCCTGGCTTGCTTCTAGACCTCTGCTCCCTGAACTCGGCTTTGTACTTCACTACTGCTCCTGTTACCAACTCGACCTCCCATTTGGATTTCCCACAGTACTGCATTGTCCTTTGGTTGACGATTCGGACCATATGACTATGATTTACTCTCTGCTGCCACTCTGCTGCCTTCTGGACCCTTGGACCAACGTCGCAACCCGAAGCATCTGCTGATAAGCGATCTCAGCATCTGGTTTACTGTGATTTGTGGTGCGCTGTGTTTTTGGTGGTCCCTGACCCGTGCCACTCTGCCCAGCAGTGTAGCCAAGGCCATCCCCACCATCTGGGACTCTAGTGAACACCATTGTGATGTTGGAGTTGGTATGGCTCAGGGGGTGTTAGACATATGGCACCATGTTTACCATTTTTATTGGTGTATCTAATGCTGGTCCTCAGTTTAGCTCCAAACTGCATCTGATATCCTAACACCTTGCCTAATAACTGGAAAAGGCACATTATCCTGTCCTGCTCTTGGCCAAACTGTTTGCCTGGCTCATATGAAAAGCATCAAATATTAAATTTGGATGTGTTTTTGGCCATCCGTGGCTTGAGTCACAAGGGTCTACGAGCAGTATTAGCCAACGCCATGGCCTTAGAAGACAACTGAACCTGCTGCAAGGAAGCTTTGTTCAGAAAATCAGCACCTATGTCATGAATGACAAGTCATCTCGAGAAATTCCAGAATCAATATCTTTCCATAACTGGAAAAGATCCGCACATACAGTACAGACCAAAAGTTTGGACACACCTTCTCATTCAAAGAGTTTTCTGTATTTTCATGACTTTGAAAATTGTAGATTCACACTGAAGGCATCAAAACTATGAATTAACACATGTGGAATTATATACTTAACAAAAAAGTGTGAAACAACTGAAACAACTTATATTCTCGGTTCTTCAGAGTAGCCACTTTTTGCTTTGATTACTGCTTTGCACACTCTTGGCATTCTTCCTGCTTCTTTGTTATTCCTTATTCTTTGTTTTTCTGCAACTGCTAAAAGTGCTAAGTAATTATAGAATAAGGCCTCATTCACAACTGCGTTGGTATTCCGTCTGGGGGAGTCCGCACAGGGACCTACCCCCCGAATGGAATACCGAACGCAACTGCAAGCGGTGTGCCGGTGAAAGCACATGGACCCAATAAACTATAATGGGGTACGTGTGCGTGCCGCCAGATCTCCGCAGGGATCATGCAGACAGGAAAGTAGTTCACAATCTACTTTCCTGTCCGCATGATTCGTGTGGGCAGCGCGCAGCAAGCACATGGACCCCATTATAGTCTTTGGAGTCTGTGTGCTTTTACTGCACAGTGCTTGCAATTGCATTTGGTATTCCATTTGGGGGACACCATGCGGACTCCCCGAACGGAATACTGAACACAGATGTGAACTATACATGACCTACACTGCTGAATCACTTCTGGCACACAAACAGCGGTGGAAGACCTAACCAGCACCATGAAACTCCAGAAGATCAAAAACAGAATGGTGGAGTAATTTGAGACGTCATATCTACCAAAGACATGAATGGCATTTTCAGGTCTAACTGAAAATGCCACTGGAATTGAAGCTGGAGCTTCCCAAGGTGCAAGTGACGCCCTGGGGAACGTCAGCAAAAAAAAAAAGAAGAAGAAGAAACCCCCATCAGCAGCTCAATAAAAACCAGGTATAATGTTACAAAAAACTGGAGAAGGAAGAATTTCCCCCCCACAAACTGTCCCACTGCACAGAACAGAAAGAAATACCATGGGGGGGGGGGGGGTTCTTCCTTCCTTATATTGTGTTGGGGAAGGGGAGGTTCAATTGATTAATTATGCATATTAAAGGTTCCCTTCTGTCCTGCCAGCACACAGGGGCAGAAATAACCCCATCATTGTGCTGCTGGTTGGACGTAAACACTACTAATGGGGCATCCTTAAAATTTAAAAGGTTATTTCCATTTCAGCCTTTCATCTAACACTCTATTCCTGTATAAATATGCCTGCCTTCATATAGTGTGTTATACCAGCCTGATGAAGGGACCATTCTAGTAGTTCCCGAAAGCTCGCAATTTGTCATCATTTTTTAAGTTAGCCATTAATAAAGGTATTGACTACTGAAGGCTTTCATGATTCATGAGATGGGAATAGTCCTGTCTCTACTTCCCTGATGTGGCACTTAGAGCCAAATGAGGCTGTTTAACATCGTTTCTTTAACTCCTGTAGAGGAAAATAGGAGTAACTTTATGTAACTCCTGAGGTTAAGCCCTTGCCAATGATTGCCATAATATTACATTTTGCTGCGTGAATAGTTAATGTTCTGTATCCATGTTACAGAAGTAAGACCCCTTGGACCGTAGGGCTGACTCTAACTTGAGGAAAGTTTATTCCACTACCTCCGCCCAGGCATCCGTGGCCATAGCTTCCATCGCTGTTGCAGACTTCCCCTGCACCCGCCTGTCCCTGTTAGAGCAGGACATTGACTCCGGGGTCAACAGGGACGATATATTGACATCCATGGGCAACCTACATAGGGCGGTGGATTATTTGGCTGAGTCTTCTCGACATCAGCTGAGACTCGCCTCTAAGTCAATGGCGCTGGCCACGGCGACCAGAGGGCCCCTCTGGGTGAAACCCTGGCGGGCGGATCTCACCTCCAATGCTGTCCTGTGTTCTCTCCCTTTCGAACCCAGGAGAGTATTTGGCCGAGGGCTGGACAACCTTATGGAGGGCCTATCAGAAGGAAAAGGAAAATCTCTGCCCCAGGCGTCTAGGGGAAGATTCGCCCCTCCTAGAGGCAGAGGGTCGTCATCCGGTTACAAGCGCCAACAATCCCAGCGGCGCTCAAGGGACCGCCCCAGAGGGTCTGGACAGGGTAATCCCAGGGAAGACCCGAAAAGAAAGCCTGAATTTTGACGTGGGACAGCTCTCCGTGGCCCCCATCCCTGTCAGAGGATGTCTCCTACATTTTTCAGAGGCATGGAGCACCCATATTCAAGATCCTTGGGTGCTGAAGATAATTCATCTAGGCTATTCCATAGAATTCAACCATCTACCTCCCAATTGGTTCATCATCACCTGACCTCTTCCTTTATCCCAACAGTCCATCTTGGAGGCCTCGGTCGCCGAGTACGTTTTAAAAGGGGCCCTGGAAAGGATACCTCTTCTAGACTGCGGTCGGGGTGTATATTCCCCCATTTTTCTGGTCCCCAAAACTACTGGGGACTGGAGAATGATAATAGACCTGAGGTACCTCAATCGCTTCATAAGGAAAAAGTTGTTTCGAATGGATTCCGTGGACTCCGTCACATCCTTCCTGCAACCAGGGAGGTGATGGTCACACTCGACCTAAAGGATGGCTACCTCCATGTCCCAATAGCCTGTCCCCACAGGAGATTTCTCAGGATTGCCATTTACATGGCCGGCCACAGGGAGCACTCTCAATTCACAGCTCTGCCTTTCGGCATTTCCTCCGCCTCATTTGTGTTCACCAAGGTGATTGCTCTGGTCGTTGTGGCCCTCAGACTCCAGGGCCTCTTCATCGTTCCTTATCTGGACGACTGGCTGATGAAAGCTCAGTCTACTGCTGCTCAACAGAGCCATCTCCTTCCTACAAGATTTAGGTTGATTGATCAATTGGGAGAAATCCAAGATCGTACCGTCCACCCGAAGGAACTTTCTCGGATTCATTTGTGGATTCGGAAGCGATGCAGATCTTCCTCTCCAGCCCAAGGAAGTTAAGGATAGAGGCCACCGCGCGCTTCCTGTTTCGGACCCGGCGAGTTACCATCCGCACCGCCATGAGAGTCCTTGGCCTGATGTCATCCTTGGCCAGGGCGGTCCCTTGGGCTTTATGGCATTTGCGTCCCCTCTCCACGGGAACTGCACAAATTCTGCCTTTCTCCCAGTACCCGTCTTTCCCTCAGATGGTGGATTCACCTAAAAGACGAGAGGCCCTCGGTCCCGACAGTGTGGACCCTGTTGACAACAGATGCATCCCATCTGGGATGGGGAGACCATCTGGAAAACAAGACTGTGGAAAGACGATGGAGAAGACTGGAGCTGGGGACGTCCAATCTCAAAGAACTCAGGGCAGTTTATCTGGCCCTGCTCCACTTTGCTCCAGATCTGAAAGGCAAGTCAGTCAAAGTCCGGTCAGACAACATGACCATGGTGGTATATATATAAACAAGGAAGGTGGCACCAGATCCCCAGCCCTACTGAGAGAGGCGAATCTCATCTTCTCCTGGGCAGAAAAGAATCTATCCCAGTTATCCGCTGTTCACATCAAGGGCTCCCTGAACATAGTAGTGGATTAGCTGAGTCGGGGTATTACCGTATCAGGAGAATGGTCTCTCAATCCAGACGTATTTCAACAGATCGTCCAGAGATGGGGTCTCCCGGAGGTCGATCTTACGGAAACCGACTCGATGCCAATGTAGGGACCTTCTGCTCTCAGTATCAGAAGGACAATCCCTTGGATGCCCTGTCCATCCCGTGGAGGTTCAGGCTGTTCTACATCTTCCCTCCGATTCCTATCATACCGAAGGTATTGTTAAAGATAAGACAGGACCAAGCCTTGGGAATCGCCATAATCCCGTTCTGGCCAAAAAGGGCTTGGTTTGCTCAACTCAAACAAATGAGTTGAGGCATATATTAGAGGCTTCCCCCCCCTCCCAGACCTGGTAACCCAAGGAGAGCTGAGATGCCAGAATCTGAGGAGCCTCAACCTAACAGCCTGGAGGTTGACCAGTCCCTATTGAAAAATAGAGGACTGTCTCAAACCGTCTTGAAAACCCTTGCTAGTGCCAGGGCAGAATCTAATAACAACTATCGTAGGATTATTAAAATCTTTAATGTCTGTTGTCTTCAACATGAAGTGGACTCTGCCGAACCCCCAACTGGGGCGATCCTGGACTTTCTTCAAAACGGCCAGACAGGGGTCTGGCTGCAGCCATATTGAAGGTACATGTAGCCGCTCTGTCCGCCTATCTGGGGAGGCGTTTGTCTCAGGATCCGTTAGTGAGCACTTTTATCAAGGGAGCAACTAGGCTGAGACCGGTTGTTACTACCCCTGTCCACCAATGGGACCTTAGTACGGTCCTTACCACATTATTTGTATATCCATTTGAGCCCCTGGAGGAGGTCCCACTTAAGTTCCTAACTTATAAGGTGGCCTTTTTGTTGGCAATAACTTCTGCCAAGAGGGTCAGTGAGCTGCAAGCTATGTCATCAGAGGAGCTGTATATCTCCTTTTCTGATCACCTGCAGCTCCTTTTCCTTCCAGGGTTTAGGCCCAAGGTCCCATCTACAGCGAGTATTAATCAGCTGATTTCCCTTCCAGCCTTTTTTCCCTCTCCCTCCTCACCTGAGGAGGAGAAATTCCATATGCTGGACTTGGTGCGGTGCTTACGGATCTATCTACGTCGCATGTCGGAGAACCTCCTCATTAAAGGAGTATTCCCACGTCGCATACTCACTACTCTTCGCTGCTGTAAATTCTTCTTTCTTCCTGCTTTGTTGCGTCATTGGTGGGCGGGGAGATGCTGCTGGCCCTGCGTGCACGCTCATAGATGGTGAGACCAGTCGGTTCTCCAGCCTTCACAATGCAATACAGACCCGGCATCCGCTGTAATAGAGAGGCGGATGCCGGGGAGTGTTAGACGCTGACACGGGTGCCTGCGACATCGCTACGCTCCTGCCCTGCTATTCCGGAGGGGGGGGGGGGGAGGAGGAGCAGAACAGCAGCATCGCTCCTGCTGCTGCTGGCCTCATGCAGCGCAGGAGCGTAGCAATGTCGCAGGCACCCGTGTCGGCGTCTAACCCTCCCCGGCATCCGCCTCTCTATTACAGTGGATGCCCGGTCTGTATTGGCAGCCCCTTCCCCCAAAGTATAAACTACCCCCCCTCCAGGCTCGCTCCCGTGCACTTAGCCCCTCCTCCCTCACCCCTGAGAGCAGCAGATACATCACTTGACTTTTGACCAGATAAGTCAAGGGATGTGTCAACAAAGAAATGAATAAAGTAAGATAGTGGACAAACAAAGCAGTTTTGCTGAAGCAATGTATTTAGGAAAAGTCTTACATCCACATTAACAAGCAGTATAGATAGGATCCTTGTGATGGGACAACCCCTTTAATTTTATGGGAAAACAGAAAGGGGTTAAAGCCTCTGAGGCTTCAATATCTCGGTGGGTTACAGAGACGATTAAAGCCTCCTATACCTCCCAGGGGCTATCTCTGCCAGCCTTTCTTCAGGCTCGTTCAACAAGGGCAGTATCTACCTCTTGTGCAGAAAGCAGAGCGCTATCTTTAAACCAGATTTGCGCTGCTGCCTCATGGTCCTCTGAATCTACCTTTATATCCCACTACCGGTTTAAGAACCATGTTTTGGATTCTACGGCCTTTGCCCAGACGGTGTTGAGCTCTGTTGTAGAGTTATCCCACCCAAAAAAGGGGATTACTTGCTATCTCCCCACATTGTCCCGCTGGTACTGTCAAGTCTGAGAACATGAATCAATATTCTTATACTTTATGTTGTATGTTGTGTTTAGCAAATACAAATTTTTCCTGAATGAAGTTAATCAGCTCTGAGACAAAGAAAGGAATTTCCAAGATGGAGCTTGATTCCTGTTTGGCACACCCTGTAACAGAATTCCACAGACTGGAGCAAGGAGGTGTCTGGCTGGACATTGAAGTTTGGAGCCAATGGGAGATGGACAGCAGCTCAGGAATGTCAGACAAACTCCTGTATTAACCCCTCCTTTCCTTTGTTGTATAAGTGTCTGAGTTTTGAATAAACACCAGAAGTGCTTCTTGGAAGGGCTGAGATAGAGGGCATGGGCTGGAGATGAAACGGAACACTGTGTCTGTGTCATTCTTAGCATCGTGCACGCATGCTCTTTAATTTGGACTGACTGATTGACCCTGTATTGTCGATTCACGACCCCGACAGAATGGACGACAGGGAACAAGGGATTATGAAGATAATCTTGTCTCCCTTAGTCCTAACAGCGGCACAAGAGTTCCCACCCAGGGAGTAATATCTTAATGTATGTAACATATGTTATGATTACTGTATTACTTTTGTATAAACACGCAGGGGGGAGGTTCTTGTGCCCTCTTAAAGGGCAAGCCATGTACTTATTGGCTAATTAAAATATTCTGCCTGTCCTACCAGCACACAGGGGCAGAAAATACCCCACATTGTGCCGCTGTTAGGACTAAGGGAAACAAGATTATCTTCATAATCCCTTGTTGTACTGTCCAACTAATGCTTATGAAGCCATGGAATGGCAGTCGCACCAAAAAATTCCTTGGAAGTGCAAGACTTGAACAGATGCGTGAAATCCAAACCTGGAACCATTGGAAGCACAGAACAGGCCCGAACACTCAAATCCCTACCCAAGGGGATCTGGGGAGAAACTCTTGTTGTCTATTGTTGTTGTTGCATATATTTTTCTGGTCCTAGGATTTAGGGCTGGGCCTCTTCTCCTGCTGACATCACACAGGTAAGAGACTAGCTAAGTTATATGGTCAGTCCAGAGGGGGAAGGGGCTCTTATCCCGGGAGAGATGATGTGTCCTGTTGTGGACATAAGGAAGTGCTCTGGGGCTAAACAGCAGATGCCTCATTGAACCAGACTCCAAACTTGTCTTTGCAGTCATTTTCTATTTTAATCTTATTTTATTTCTGTACTGTATTGCATATTTTTGCCTGTATATGCCTGAACATCCACTGATGTATAGTCTGTATACCTTAGCGAATATTAATCACCCACTTGGGTTAATAAATGTATAAAATATATAAAGCTTGTTTCAGGTTAGCCTGGATTAGGCTGCACATAGGACTTTGTGTCTGTACAAAAAAAAACCCCACAACACATGCATAGGGGCCACACGCAGATATCCTCAGTCACCTTTAAAAACCCATTAAAATGAATGAGTATTAAAGATGACCGCTGGGAAGCTGTCCCCTGTCCAGTTTTCCCAGGATTTATGATGGAAATCCTGGGGCGGACGGCGGCGGTAATGTGAACCCAGCCTTATCTTATGAACCATGGTACTCATGGGTGGTGAGTGGAAGGTAAAAGGGGGTGATCGCAGGTAGGCCAAGTGTCTTGACAAAGCATAATCCCTCACAAATGTCTAACAAAAGATTTTTATTGAATTTCTCCCACATTCAAATTTTCTGAACATGACAATAGTTAAACCCTTGTGTGAATTTTCTGATGTTTAACAAGACTTGATTTACATGAAAATCATTTCCAACATTCTCGACATGAATATGGCTTCTCCCCTGTGTGAGTTCTCTGATGTATCACAAGCCTAGATTTATATTTAAAACATTCCCCACATTCTGAACATGAATATGGTTTCACTCCAGTGTGAGTTCTCTGATGTTTAACAAGATCTGATTTGTGCGCAAAAGATTTCCAACATTCTGAACATGAATATGGTTTCACTCCAGTGTGAGTTCTCTGATGTTTAACAAGATCTGATTTGTGCGCAAAAGATTTCCAACATTCTGAACATGAATATGGCTTCTCCCCTGTATGAAATCTCTTATGTACAACAAGCACTGATTTATTTGCAAAACATTTCCCACATTCTGGACATGAATATGGTTTCACTCCTGTGTGAATTCTCGTATGTTTAACAAGCTCTGATTTTTGGTAAAAACATTTCCCACATTCTGGACATGAATATGGTTTCACTCCTGTGTGAGTTCTCTGATGTTTAACAAGCACTGATTTTTGGTAAAAACATTTCCCACATTCTAAACATGAATATGGTTTTACTCCTGTGTGTTTTATCCTATGTATCACAAGTTCTTCTTTCCGGTTGAAACATTTCCCACATTCTGGACAAGAATATGGCTTCTCCCCTGTGTGAATTCTCTTATGTACCACAAACACTGACTTATGTGTAAAACCTTTCCCGCATTCTGGACAGGAATATGGTTTCACTTCTGTGTGAGTTCTCTGATGTTTAACAAGATCTGCTTTCTGATTATAACATTTCCCACATTCTGAACATGAATATGGTTTCACTCCTGTGTGAGTTCTCCCATTATGTATCACAAGATCTGATTTCTGATTAAAACATTTCCCACATTCTAAACATGAATATGGTTTCACTCCTGTGTGAGTTCTCTGATGTTTAACAAGATCTGATTTATGTGTAAAACATTTCCCACATTCTGAACATGAATATGGTTTCTCCCCTGTGTGAATTCTCCTATGTGCCACAAGAACTGATTTATGATTAAAACATTTCCCACATTCTGAACACGAATATGGCTTCTCCCCTGTGTGAGTTCTCCTATGTACCAAAAGAAATTGTTTTTTCTTAAAACATTTCCCACATTCTGAACATGAATATGGCTTTTCCCCTGTGTGAGTTCTCATATGTACCAAAAGATCCGATTTCTTCTTAAAACATTTCCCACATTCTGAACATGAATATGGCTTCTCCCCTGTGTGAGTTTTCTGATGTTTAACAAGATCTGATTTGTACTCAAAACATTTCCCACATTCTGAACATGAATATGGCTTCTCCCCTGTGTGAGTTTTCTGATGTTTAACAAGATCTGATTTGTGCTCAAAATATTTCCCACATTCTGAACATGAGAATGGCTTCTTCCCTGTGTGAACTCTCTGATGTTTAACAAGACCTAATTTGAACTTGTAACATTTCTCACATTCTGAACATGCATATGGCTTCTCCCCTGTGTGAACTCTCTGATGTTTAACAAGATCTGATTTCTGCTCAAAATATTTCCCACATTCTTTACATGAATATAGCTTCTCCCCTGTGTGAACTCTCTGATGTTTAAAAAGACCTGATTTGGACTTGTAACAGTTCTCACATTCTGAACATGAATATGGCTTCTCCCCTGTGTGAACTCTCTGATGTTTAACAAGATCTGATATCTGTTCAAAATATTTCTCACATTCTTTACATGAAAATAGCTTCTCCCCTGTGTGAACTTTCCGATGTTTAAAAAGACCTGATCTGTACTTGTAACATTTCTCACATTCTGAACATGAATATGGCTTCTCCCCAGTGTGAGTTCTCGGATTAGAAGATAGACCTTTGCTGTGAAGAGCTGAGGGTATATCTTGGATAGATATGAGATGGTCCTCTGAGCTCCTGGTACAGATATCTGCCGAGAAGAAAACTGATTTTTATAATGTATGAATATTATATCATTAACATTATCCAAGATGGCGCCGCATTGAGTGGCAGCCTCAATACAGAGCTCCAAGCTGAGGGCAACCTTTATCTTTCAATCTTTTTGTCTGTATCTTCAACAATCGAATGGAAGACCCGGTGGAGTATTTTTTTCCTTTTGTTTCTATTGTTAAAGCATGGACAAGATTCAAGACCTGATCAGCTGGAGTTTCCTGTTTGGACATGTGCCTGTTACCATCCCCCCACGAGCTAAAGACAGCATGTTTCACCATGCGGCAGACAAAGCATGGAGAGTAACCTGAATTGAAGTGTGGACTTCTTTCAAGGAGATGATTTTTGGCGTCTTTTGCTGATGTGTGAAGATGCCTACAACTGACTGGTATTTCTTTCTTTTACTGTGGACACGTGGGACTCTGTTACAGCCTGGGAACCTACCATGTGGGACTCTGTTACAGCCTAGGAACCAACCATCACCCACCGACCCCATGAGTTTATGGAAGCTTGGCAAGAGAGCAACACCCTGTCTACCTGGATGGCTTCAGACCTCTTTGGGCAGTAGAACACAGTGGTAAGAAGAAAGGAGGAGGGCTTGTGATGAAGGACATTTGGGGAATTTTTTCGTGGTTAATGGACAATAGTGATGATGCAAGATACCGAACTATCAGCTGTGAGCATGAGATCTCACTACCTACCAAAGGATCTACCACATGTGATCATGATAGCTGCATATGTCCCCCACCTCTGCAAAAAAAAAAAAAAAAATGTTTCTGCCTGTTATATCTACATGCTGTGACCCTCCTCCTCATGTCCTCCAACCACAGTCGGGCTGTATTATCAACATCACTCCGCACAGAGAACTAAATGATCCTGCAGTGTGTCTGTGTTTCTTTCTTTTTAGTTGCTATGATTCCTAGTATTTCTCTATCAGCCATGAGCTTGTATGTGTTTCTCTCTTGTTATATACTACTGTACATCTATGAAACTGTATCACTGAAATTTCCCCATTGTAGGACTACTAAAGGATCAAAGGATTATCTTATATTGAGATTTTATAGCATTTCTATATAATAATGTCCATTCAAATTACAAGGCATTGAGTGAAATTTGGTGATTAACTGACTTAGGTTCTGTTCACATAAGCACTGTTATTCCTCTTTGTTTTGCTGCATTATAGGAGAAGAGCAATGAAACTAGTAACATTGGTTTCTTCAATGTAGCATTAGTTTCTGACCAATCCCACTGACTATAATTGGGTCCAATGACTTTCCCCCACTAGCCTGGTATTTTACAAGCATTTTTGCCGCATTCTGCTACATAGTCCTTACTACAGGGTGATTCAAAATGGAAGGTGGAAAAGCAGCGGCCTGTACTTCTAGGAACATCAGTGGTAAATGGTCAGAGGCTAAAAATCAAAGCAAGACTGGCTTATTGCCCATAGGAACCACCAAAGTAACTTTTATTTCTCAAGAGGCAAATGTGCTTACATACAGTCCTATGAAAAAGTTTGGGCACCCCTATTAATCTTAATCATTTTTTGTTCTAAATATTTTGGTGTTTGCAACAGCCATTTCAGTTTGATATATCTAATAACTGATGGACACAGTAATATTTCAGGATTGAAATGAGGTTTATTGTACTAACAGAAAATGTGCAATATGCATTAAACCAAAATTTGACCGGTGCAAAAGTATGGGCACCCTTATCATTTTATTGATTTGAATTCCCCTAACTACTTTTTACTGACTTACTGAAGCACAAAATTGGTTTTGTAACCTCAGTGAGCTTTGAACTTCATAGCCAGATGTATCCAATCATAAGAAAAGGTATTTAAGGTGGCCAATTGCAAGTTGATCTCCTATTTGAATCTCCTCTGAAGAGTGGCATCATGGGCTACTCAAAACAACTCTCAAATGATCTGAAAACAAAGATTGTTCAACATAGTTGTTCAGGGGAAGGATACAAAAAGTTGTCTCAGAGATTTAACCTGTCAGTTTCCACTGTGAGGAACATAGTAAGGAAATGGAAGACCACAGGGACAGTTCTTGTTAAGCCCAGAAGTGGCAGGCCAAGAAAAATATCAGAAAGACAGAGAAGAAGAATGGTGAGAACAGTCAAGGACAATCCACAGACCACCTCCAAAGAGCTGCAGCATCATCTTGCTGCAGATGGTGTCACTGTGCATCGGTCAACTATACAGCGCACTTTGCACAAATAGAAGCTGTATGGGAGAGTGATGAGAAAGAAGCCGTTTCTGTACGTACGCCACAAATAGAGTTGCCTGAGGTATGAAAAAGCACATTTGGACAAGCCAGCTTCATTTTGGAAACAAAAATTGAGTTGTTTGGTTATAAAAAAAGGCGTTATGCATGGCGTCCAAAAAGAAACAGCATTCCAAGAAAAACACATGCTACCCACTGTAAAATTTGGTGGAGGTTCCATCATGCTTTGGGGCTGTGTGGCCAATGCCGGCATCGGGAATCTTGTTAAAGTTGAGAGTCGCATGGATTCCACTCAGTATCAGC
Organism: Leptodactylus fuscus; assembly: GCF_031893055.1. Lineage (NCBI taxonomy): Eukaryota > Metazoa > Chordata > Amphibia > Anura > Leptodactylidae > Leptodactylus > Leptodactylus fuscus. Next base: position 18,095,476 of record NC_134270.1, read on the forward strand.
AGATTCTTGAGAATAATGTTCAAGAATCAGTGACGAAGTTGAAGTTACGCCGGGGATGGATATTTCAGCAAGACAATGATCCAAAACACCGCTCCAAATCCTCAGGCATTCATGCAGAGGAACAATTACAATGTTCTGGAATGGCCATCCCAGTCCCCAGACCTGAATATCATTGAACATCTGTGGGATGATTTGAAGCGGGCTGTCCATGCTCGGCGACCATCTAACTTAACTGAACTTGAATTGTTTGTCCAAAATACCTTTATCCAGGATCCAGGAACTGATTAAAAGCTACAGGAAGCGACTAGAGGCTGTTATCTTTGCAAAAGGAGGATCTACTAAATATTAATGTCACTTTTCTGTTGAGGTGCCCATACTTTTGCACCGGTCAAATTTTGGTTTAATGCATATTGCACATTTTCTGTTAGTACAATAAACCTCATTTCAATCCTGAAATATTACTGTGTCCATCAGTTATTAGATATATCAAACTGAAATAGCTGTTATAAACACCAAAATATTTAGAACTAAAAATGATTAAGATTAATAGGGGTGCCCAAACTTTTTCATAGGACTGTAGTGTGACATAAGATGGTGAAAGTAACAAAGTAAGAAAAAGCATTCTGCGAGTTGGAATTTCTAAGAATGGGGTCTGTTGTGACAGAATAAATTTGCTAAATGTGCTATCACTTCATTTCCTATCACTGTATAATCTGTTCAGGATTTATAGAAGGAAAAAACATCAGTGTCTGTTTTCCATTCAATCACATTTAAGGCACTTAACCCTTTCCCGACATCCGCTGTAATAGTACAGTAGATGTCTGGTAATTAAATATGGAAGCCACTAAGGAGATGAGCGGCCACCATAGTTACCGCGTCTCAACCGTTTTATACAGCAGAGACCCGGCAGCAGTGCACGCAATTGGTGCCCACATGATTTGTTGGAATTCAGCACCTCCCCCCCCACCCGAACGCCTCAATCAAGACTGATTAGGGTCCATTCACACGGAGGAAAAATGGCCCTGAATTTGGTGCTGAATTTCCGCACTGAAAAAAACGCTTCGCATTGACTTCAATGGGTTCCTTTTTCTGCTAGCAGAATTTTCTGCAAAAGGAACCCATTGAAGTCAATAGGAGGCTTTATTTTCAGCGCTGAAATTCAGCACCAAATTCAGCGCTATTTTCTTCTGTGTGAATGGACCCTAAGATGTCATTTTCTCAAAGATGCATGAGTGCCGCCATTTTGGGGTGGATTGCTGGCCCCTGCAACACTATTCAGGGTGGCAATCCTTTGCCATGACAGCTAGAAGCCTATTGAAGGATCACTGGCTTGTCTTTATATAACTTATATTACAGGCTGTTCTATGGTGGCGAACCCAAAAAATTTCAGGTTTGGTTGAACCCAAACTATTTGAAAAATTCATAGCGAACACAGCTCATAAGAAACTGATTCCTCATCTCTAGTTACTACTCACCTGGGCGGTCACCTGTAGGAATGTCCTCCTTACTCTCCTCATCACCCCTCACATATGTCTCCGAAGCATTAATATTGTCCAGATCTTCACCCGGATACAAAAGCTGTGAAACAAATATTGTAAAAGTCACCAGATGGATGGAGAAGTCACGTGGGATGTTTTATAGGAGAAGAAAAGATCATTCATTATCATGACCACCAAAAGTGACAGCAGGAGTTATCTGACCAAATAGCTGAAGGTCTCCGGGATAAATCCACCATGTTGTCATCTACCTGATCATCCTGGAGGACATTTTCTTCCTTACAGGCCTGTGGTAGAAGAGGACTGGGACATCTCTCCGGTGATGTTCTCTTACTGGATGGAACTGGAGGAAACACATACAAGGACTGAATTCATTCTTTCCATACAGATAATGAGAGGCCGTGTGTATTTAGTCATGTCTATTACCTGCTGATGTGAGGGGCTGCTGATCCTCCATCATCACCTCCTTGTACACATCTTTGTGTCCTTCTAAATACTCCCACTCCTCCATGGAGAAATAGACAGTGACATCCTGACACCTTATAGGAACCTGACAACACAATGATACAGTCATCATCAGATCCCTTCATAGCGCTCCTGTATAATGTCCCAGCATTCCCAGCAGTGTCACCTCTCCAGTCAGCAGCTCAATCATCTTGTTGGTGAGTTCTAGGATCTTCTGTCCATTGATCTCCTCATGTATCAGGGAGTGAGGTGGGGGCCCCGGGATTGGGCTCAGGGTTCTCCCCCATCCTTCAGATACAGGAGCCTGACAGTGCCCACTAGAGGTCTTCTTCACTACTGTATAATCCTGGTTATGGAGAGACACATTAATAAATATCACTCCATCCATTCCCAGAGTCCCTCACCTCTCCAGTCATATCATCTGTTATTACTATAGATAAGAATGATGTAATGTGACATCATCAGAATCTCTCACCTCTCCAGTAAGCTGGTGCAGGATCTCTAAGGTGAGATGTAATATTTTCTCTGCCATCTTGTCCTTATCCACTGAGAGGATCCTATACTGTAGGAACATGATTGGAAAGAATATAAGTTATGTAAAATCATATACAATCCCATGAAAATATAGACAATTCCTAGATATAATAAGATATAACGTGAGGCGATAATACGGGGTAGATCTGTTTACTGAAATTGGAGTGAGACCTACAAAGAAAAGAACACAGAACAACAGTCACATATGGGGGAGTATCAAAGATGTGTGTGGTTGTTTTGCTGTCTCTGCCCTGGACTGTGTGTGAGGCATCTTGAAATCTGAAGATTACCAAAGGATTTTGGAATTCTGTGTAGGGCCCAGTGTCAGAAAGCTGGGTTTGTGTCTTATACACTATATATATATACACTTACCCACAGGGCGGGTTCACACCTGCACCTGGTCTCCACTTTGTGGGTTTCTGTCTTCTGCCTGAGAAACTGGAAAGGAGACGGAAACCCAGCAGTTAGTGTCTGCCCATGAGCGTCTTCTGGTCTCCGCGGCGAAACCGTTTTTTTTTTTTTAATCAGACACAAAATCCTGCACGTCCGACTTTGCGTCCGGTTAGAAAAACCAGTTTCGTTGCGGAGAGGCAGAAGATGCTCACGGGCCGACACTTTGCAAACCCATTCAAATGAATGGGTTTGAAAACTGACTGCCGATTTCCGTCTCCTGTCCAGTTTCTCAGGTAGAAGATGGAAACCTGCAAAGCGGAGACCGGGTGCAGGTGTGAACCCGCCCTCACCTGTACACTATACACATGGGAGGAGGGATGCCTACTGCTGTATCCCTTGAAGAGCTAAAGGACATGTGATGATATCACAGTCAGGGCCAGTTTTAGACAAAATGGGGCCCCAAATCGTGACATACCAACAACACCGTCATATTTAGTCATTTCAGAAGTCAATGCTGCACTTCCAGCGGCATGGATATAGTCTTAAAAGATTAGGAAAAAAGAAAAAAAAAGTAAACTGTGAAACCACCATACCGCTATACTGGGGAGAATTCTCTCCACTATACAGATCAAAGTCTGATGCCCAATGCTGTGGACGGGTTATCAGTATCAAAAATCAGTTTGCATCTGGAAAACCTCTTTAAAATAGCATTTTCTGCCCCCCAGTAATAACAACCCCGTTTGCCCATATGCAATACAAATGACCACCTTTATATCGCCTTATGAGTTATTATACTGCTCCCTATAGATCAATCAATCCCCTTACTAATAATAGTTCCTTCTTATAAATAATACCCCCCTTTATAGGTAAGGCTGGGTTCACACTACTTGGGATTTCCATCCTAAATCCCAGAGAAACTGGACAGGACAGGGGACGGCTTGCTGGCGGTCAGCTTTAATATCATTCATTTGAATAGGTTTTTAAAGGTGACGCTGGGGTCTGTATGCAGCCTTTCCTCCTAGAAACTGTGGGTTTTTTTTTTTCCATGGACACAAAGTCCTACATGCAGGACACTGAGTCTGTGCAAAAAAAAAAAACAAAAAACGGTTTCCATGCAGAGAGGCTGCATATGGACACTGGAGGTCACCTTTAAAAACTCATTCAAATGAATGGTATTAGAGCTGACCACCAGCAAGCCGTCCCCTGTCCTGTTTCCCCGGGGTTTAGGACGGAAACCCCAAGGTGGACAGCAGCAGTAGTGTGCACCCAGCCTAATAGTTTCCCTTTATGAGTAATAATAAATTTCCCTTAATAATAAATCCTCCTTATATATAGACCCCTTACTACAGGTAATAATAGATCCTCCTTATAAATATATATATGTGAGGGGGGATTATTTATAAGGAGTAACTATTATTAATAATGGGAAGGCTAATAGTTCCCTAGCTTTATGGTATTAATAATGGATTCCCCTTATAAATCCAACTATGAAATAAATAAACAACTATATATATATATGTACCATACTGTACATACTCGAGTATAAGCCAAGTTTTTCAGCACAGCTTTTGTGCTGAAAAAGCCCCCCTCGGCTTATACTCGAGTCAAGCAAAAAAAAAAAAAAATAAATAAATATATATATATAATATATATATATATATATATATATATATATATATATATATATATATATATATATACATATACATATATATACATTTTTTTTTTTTGGGGGGGGGGGGGGGTCTATGACCAGCCGTAATAGTAATGAGTAGAATCTCCCACAAAATAGTGAAAGAAAAAAAAAAAAGGAAGCTTTAAAAAAATATAATAAAAATAAATAAATAAAAGTTGTAAATCCCTCCTTTCCCTAGAATACATATAAATGTAGAAAATTGCTGTGAAACACAAACACATTAGGTATCCCTGTGTCTGACTGAATATAGGGGATCTGCAGTGCTCCTGTTCCATCGGGAAGGGGTTAATAGGAGCACTGCAGATACCCTATATACAGCCAGACTGAATTCCAAGTGGGGGTAAAAACCCCAGTCCTCAAGCTAAGGGAAGGGGCAGACAGACAACGAAAACACCCCCTCCCCTTCCTCAGCACCCAGCAACTACTGCACCCAAAAACTCCGACCATTTTAATTTTTGAAATTCCCTCCCCCCTGGCTTATACTTGAGTCAATAAATTTTCCCAGTTTTTTGTGGTAAAATTAGGGGCCTCGACTTATATTCGGGTCGGCTTATACTCGAGTATATACGGTATGTATGTTGTAGGAGCTATTTCTTAAAGTTAATAAATAAAGCAGAGGGAACGATTATTAACGAGGGGGAGGGGGTAATAGTTCCCGTCAGCTTTACTACTACTACTAATAATGATAGATCCTCCTTATATATAGCCCCCTTACTACAGGTAATAATAGATCCTAGTTATAAATAGCTCCTTATTAACACGGATTAGTTTTAATAAGTCCAGTGTAAACTTTAATAGGGGGGCTATTTATAAGTAGGATTTATAAGGAGTGACCGACTGCTTCACCCCAAGTGTGAGAAGGAGCTATTGGAGATCCTTTCTCCTAACCGTGGTCAGGCTGTATAATCTACATTAGACCAAGCGTAGAGCAGTCCGCATCGAGAACTAAATGATCCTGAAGTCTTCTTTCTTTAGCTGCTATGATTCCTAATATTTTTCTCCTATTCCAAGTTTATGCATGTCTCCTAGTGCAATACATTACTGTTTTATTATCCTGTATCTGTATTACTATGCTGCTGTAACACACTGAAATTTCCCCATGGTGGGACTATTAAAGGATTATCTTATCTTATCTTAAAAAACCTCCTAACCCATAGATGTTCTAGCAATTTAACATCAAAAAAGGAACCCAGTGCAGTAACCTGTACATTTAATCTGCTGGTTCTTAGCTTTTTCTCTAGAGCTGCCTGGAGAAAGTTTAGAATTTGAGACATGTCTAGGTTTTTTTAACAGATCCAAGTCTGATCCCACAAATTTAGCGAAAGTCTGCCAAATACACAAGTAAATATCTGAAGTCACCTTCTTTTTACTGGCTCAGAGTGTAGAGATCACCCCATCTGAGACCGAAAAATCCCCCTATCAAATTCCAGATGTTTATCTGAGCCTCTGGATCTGTGAATGACAGACTGGGCCTTGTAAGGGCTAGTTCACACGGGGCGCCACGTGAACACATTCCTTCGCGGCTTTACGATCCGGATTAGGCCCAAATGAATGAGCCTAGTCTGGAGGGAGGTGTCGTGAGGCGGATGTCGTGGCTGAATCAGCCGCGGAATCCGCCTGAAGAAAGGGCACCTCGCGTCTTTTTTGCGCTAGCGGGAACAAACCACTAGCGCAAAAAAGAACGCTAGCAGTCTATAGACCTCTATAGTGAGGGGGCGGATTTTGAGATAGATTCAGCAAAATCCGCCCCCTCTTGCCCTGTGTGAACTAGCCGTATTATGTCCTTTTAGTGGGAGGCTCCAAGACTGTTCTATGGATATCGATAGTAGCTTGGAATATTAGACTCTACGGGGCCAATCTGGTGCTATTAAAATGACCTAAGGATGTATTGTGGGCATGCCTATGTAGAACATGATGACATATTACTGCCTCACTGTCACTACTTGGTCTTACTTAGAGATGGCCAAACCTCCTGAGAGTCGTTTCGGGTGGCTCAGGACACTAGCTTAAGGTTGAACATATTTTATGAGCTAATTTATTTCTACATCTAAGCACATGTATCCTATAGAAATAGACATAGTAATAGGGGAGGAATGAGTGCTGGGGCTGGCATGAGGCGATTCATTCACAAGTGTCTTCACATCAGCTAAATAACCGCCCCAAAAACCTTGTCAGTCTCCAATTAGATTTGACAATTGTGCCACCATGTTCACTGCATGTCTTTAATTCTATTTGCTGCTTTATTAAAAACTTTCCACTCACACAGCTTTACACCAGCCAGAAACTTCGCGGATTCTGCAAGGAGGGAAGGAGGAGGGGGGCTACCGGGGAGGAGGTGTGGTCAGGCACTCGCCATATGCTGAGACAGGAAGACCTAGATTCTTGGTCACTCAGCAAAGAAGACGCAAGGAGACCTCTGATTCTGGGACAGCATGTGAGGACACATGTTTTTTGGACGGATTTAAGAAAGCACCCTGAGGCCCGAGGAGTGAGACCCTAGCGAACCAAACCATAACTTTGTTTGGTATTATATCTTTTCTACTCTTTTATCCCCAATTTATTTTCCAGATTGTTTTGTATCTTTATCTGTACATTGATGTATATTTCTGTATATGCTAGTGGGATGTTTTATAGGAGAAGAAAAGATCATTCATTATCATGACCACCAAAAGTGACAGCAGGAGTTATCTGACCAAATAGCTGCAGGTCTCCGGGATAAATGCACCATGTTGGTTTGTTATCCCAAACCGCAGCCTCCATAGCCAGAAAACTATGAGAAGATCCAGACAACATGTCATGTCTATGGTCAGCTTCATTCTGCCATCTCCACCTTTCTCATTACACAAGTAGAAAACATCTAATACTGTGGAATAAAACCAGACTGACCACGAGACCTTCACAGCCCTTCTACAGGGCGGAGGAAGATTTCATGTCACCTTATCTCCATCTACCTGATCATCCTGGAGGACATTTTCTTCCTTACAGTCCTGTGGTAGAAGAGGACTGGGACATCTCTCCGGTGATGTTCTCTTACTGGATGGAACTGGAGGAAACACATACAGGAACTGAATTCATTCTTTCCATACAGATAATGAGAGGCCGTGTGTATTTAGTCATGGCTATTACCTGCTGATGTGAGGGGCTGCTGATCCTCCATCACCTCCTTGTACACATCTTTGTGTCCTTCTAAATACTCCCACTCCTCCATGGAGAAATAGACAGTGACATCCTGACACCTTATAGGAACCTGACAACACAATGATACAGTCATCACCAGATCCCTTCATAGCGCTCCTGTATAATGTCCCAGCATTCCCAGCAGTGTCACCTCTCCAGTCAGCAGCTCAATCATCTTGTTGGTGAGTTCTAGGATCTTCTGTCCATTGATCTCCTCAAGTACCAGGGAGTGAGGTGGAGGCCCCGGGATTGGGCTCAGGGTTCTCCCCCATCCTTCAGATAGAGGAGCCTGACAGCGCCCACTAGAGGTCTTCTTCACTACTGTGTAATCCTGTTTATGGAGAGACACATTAATAAATATCACTCCATCCATTCCCAGAGTCCCTCACCTCTCCAGTCATATCATCTGTTATTACTATAGATAAGAATGATGTAATGTGACATCATCAGAATCTCTCACCTCTCCAGTAAGCTGGTGCAGGATCTCTAGGGTGAGATGTAATATTTTCTCCGCCATCTTGTCCTTATCCACTGAGAGGATCCTATACTGTAGGAACATGATTGGATTGATAAGTCAATGTAAAATCATACACAATCCCATGTAAATATAGACAATTCCTGGAGATAATAAGATATAACATGAGGAGATAATACGGGGTAGATCTTGTATATTCTCTCTCTTGTGGATAGTTGACAAAGTGTAATATGAATAAGCTCCTGTAACCCCTTCTTACAGCTTGAAGTAACTGTATCTCACGTCTATGGAGCACATGGTGACATTTTTTGCATCACTGTCACTACATGGTATTACATAGAGATTGGCAAACCTAACAAGATGTGTTTCAGGTTAAACAAATTTTGAAAAAACTGGAAGTGAAATTATTATACTTTTAGGTCTCTTCAGATATAATAGGTGGAGGCCCAGGGGAGGGGTGAAAATACAAAATATTTTATGCCCATGTGACTGCTGTAGCCAAATCACAAACCTCAGTGGTGACCCTAGGCATATGACATCACCAGGAGAGCGCCAGATGCTGTGAGGAGGCCCAAAAGTGGTTTAGGAAAGTATAAATTATTTTTCACCTCCACTGGGCCTCCACCTTTAATACTCTGGGACCTGAAAAGTCTCCCAAATATAATAATTTACCGTAATAAATCATTGTGCCAGCTATTTCAGGTCATCTGATACTAATCCCCAAATGTTTGGATGTGGCTGCTACACACACACATAATATATATATATATATATATATATATATATATATATATATATATTCATACATATACACCTTTGTAGCAAGAAGAAAGGTAGGGGGCACTCACCAAGGCTGGATATAGTAAAAAAAAATTAGCCCTTTATTCAGCATTTCTTAAAAAAACAAGGGAGGAATAGATAACAACTGGATTGTGAGATCGGGCACTCGGCTGGGGAGGCTTTGCAGCCATCCCCGCCGCCTGGGCCCCCGGATTGGTTTTGGTCTGATAAATGCACACATCCCTGGGGGTCAGCGCTCGTCGGCACATATTAGCTCTAGAATTACCACAGTTATCCGAGTAACGGTTGGAGCAATCAAAGGAGCCATAACTGATTTAAAGGGATTCTACCATTAAAACCTCTCTTTTTTTTTTTTTTTGTGGATAAGACATCGGAATAGCCTTTTGAAAGGCTATTCGTCTCTTACCTTTAGACGTGGTCTCCGCCACGCCGTTCCTTAGAAATACTGTTTTTACCGGTATGCAAATAAGTTCTCTCACAGCGATAGGGGCGGGCCCCAGCGCTCATACAGCAATGAGGGTGTCCCCATCGCTGCCAGAGAAGTGTCTCCAGTGACGCCTCCTTCTTTATCCGCAGTGTCATCTTCAATGTCCTCTTCCGGCGCAGGCTTGTAACTTCTAGGCCTCAGGCCTTGAGCAGAACCGACTGCGCAGGCCACGGGAAAATGGCCACTAACAATACTGTGCAAGCGGCCATTTTCCCGCGGCCTGTGCGCCTGCTCAAGGCCTAGAAGTTACGATCCAGCGCCGGAAGAAGACATTGAAGATGACGCTGTGGACGAAGAAGGAGGCGTCGCTGGAGACACTTCTCTGGCAGCGGGGGGATGCCCTCATCTCGCTGTTTGAGCGCTGGGGCCCGCCCCCATCGCTGTAAGAGAACTCATTTGCATACCAGTAAAAACCGGTATTTCTAAGGAACGGCGCAGCGGAGACTACGTCTAAAGGTAAGAGATGAATTGACGTTCTAAAGGCTATTCCGACGTCTTATACACAAAATAAAAAAAAAATAAAAAAAAGGTTTTAATGGTAGAATCCCTTTACTGAGCCATTCACAGTTTCACTGTACAATCCTGTGTACTTAGACGTGCATGGCTTAAAGGTGTATTCCCACGTCGCATACTCACCAGTCTACGCTGCTGTAAAATCTTCTTTCTTCCTGCTTTGTTGCGTCATTGGTGGGCGGGGTTACATATGCAAAGCCAGCGGCAAGATGACGTCGCTTCTATGCCGCTGGCCCTGCGTGCACGCTCATAGATGGTGAGACCAGTCAGTTCTACAGCCTTCACAATGCCAATACAGACCCGGCATCCGCTGTAATAGAAAGGCGGATGCCGGGGAGGGTTATTCCGCTCCTCCGCCCCCCCCCCTCTGGAATAGCAGCATCACTCCTGCCGCTGCTGGCTTCATGCAGGGCAGGAGCGTAGCGATGTCGCAGGCACCTGTGCCGGCATCTAACCCTCCCCGGCATCCGCCTCTCTATTACAGCGGATGCCGGGTCTGTATTGGCATTGTGAAGGTTGGAGAACTGACTGGTTCTGTGGTCCTGAGTTTGAATCCTGCCTAGGGCAACAAGGAGTTTGTATGTTCTCTATGTGTTTGGATGGATTTCCTCTCACACTAGAAAGACAGAGTGATGGGGGGGGGGAGAAAAACAAAACAAAAAAACCATTATGCACACACATATGTATACATACACACAGACACACCTACCGCCGCCTGTACACGGTCGTGACTAGAATGGAGTTGCTCCTGGTAGGTATGATGTCACAGGAAGGGGCGTGGCCTCTCAGAGGAGGGCGGCGTTTCGGCCATCACTGCTCGGTGCTGTATAGAGGAAGCCGGAGCCGAGCACATGGAGCTGGAGAACAGAAAGCAGAGAGGATTGTAGCGTGGTAATGGAGGCTGGAAGGGGAGAGAGAGGTTTGTTTTACATGGGACTGTATGTTGGATGAGGCTGAGGGAAGGAGTGATGTAGTTACATAGGCCTGCATGTTCAATGAGGCTGAGGGGAGAGAGTGATGTAGTTACATGGGACTGCATGTTGGATGAGGCTGAGGGGAGAGAGTGATGTAGTTACATGGGACTGCACATTGGATGAGGCTGAGGGGAGCGAGTGATGTTGTTACATAGGGCTGCATGTTGGATGAGGCTGAGGGGAGAGAGTGATGTAGTTACATGGGACTGCATGTTGGATGAGGCTGAGGGGAGCGAGTGATGTAGTTACATGGGACTGCATGTTGGATGAGGCTGAGGGGAGCGAGTGATGTAGTTACATGGGACTGCATGTTGGATGAGGCTGAGGGGAGCGAGTGATGTTGTTACATGGGACTGTATGTTGGATGAGGCTGAGGGGAGAGAGTAATGCAGTTACATGGGACTGTATGTTGGATGAGGCTGAGGGGAGAGAGTAATGTAGTTACATGGGACTGCATGTTGGATGAGGGAAGGAGTAATGTAGTTACATGGGACTGCACATTGGATGAGGCTGAGGGGAGCGAGTGATGTTGTTACATAGGGCTGCATGTTGGATGAGGCTGAGGGGAGAGAGTGATGTTGTTACATAGGGCTGCATGTTGGATGAGGCTGAGGGGAGAGAGTGATGTAGTTACATGGGACTGTATGTTGGATGAGGCTGCGGGAGGAGTGATGTAGTTACATGGGACTGTATGTTGGATGAGGCTGAGGGGAGAGAGTGATGTAGTTACATGGGACTGTATGTTGGCTGAGGGGAGAGAGTAATGTAGTTACATGGGACTGCATGTTGGGTGAAGCTGAGGGAAGGCGTGATGTAGTTACATGGGACTGCACGTTGAATGAGGCTGAAAAGAGAGTGATGTTTTACATCGGACTGTATCCTGGAGGGTCTGGGGGATTGGATTGATGTTTAGGGTGGTATAGGAGTCTGTTGGCATGGAGGGAGACAGGGTCCTTTGGGTGTTCCTGGCATTTAAGGGGGCGCAGGAGATCTTTGGGGGTACTGCTGGCATCTATGCTCAGCAGTGCCCCCCCCCCCCCCCCCCCCGCCACAGTATTATAGTATTACATGCCCAGCAGTGTCCTCCCCCCCAAACAGGATTATATGCCCATCAGCAGTGGCGTCACTACCGGGGTAGCTACCCCTGCCTTTTTTTTCTTTTTTTAATAGGCTGTTACCGGCAGCGGCCGGGATCGGTAAGTGACACCGCGGGGCCCCCAAGCACTATTATTATACTAGGTTTTTTTTTAATACTACTATTATACTATTTTCAGAGCCCCAAGTATAATGATCGGAGGCCCCGGAAAGGTAAGAGAACATAATAAACATCACACAACTAGGTCCGGGTCATGTGACGTCCGTACGTCATTAAAGGTGGCCGACGCCACTGAAGACTGCAGCGGAGCGGGAGATAGGTAAGTTACAGTGTTTTTTATGTTTGTATCACCCTTGGTCTCCGTTTATTATACTCTGGGGTCTGAAAAGACACCAGAGTATAATAATTGTTCATGGGTGGTCATTATGGGACATAATACTGTGTGCAGGGGCCGCTATGGGGCATAATACTGTGTGCAGGGGCCGCTATGGGGCATAATACTGTGTGCAGGGGCCGCTATGGGACATAATACTGTGTGCAGGGGCCGCTATGGGACATAATACTGTGTGCAGGGGCCACTATGGGACATAATACTGTGTGCAGGGGCCACTATGGAACATAATACTGTGTGCAGGGGCCGCTATGGGGCATAATACTGTGTGCAGGGGCCGCTATGGGACATAATACTGTGTGCAGGGGCCGCTATGGGACATAATACTGTGTGCAGGGGCCGCTATGGGGCATAATACTGTGTGCAGGGGCCGCTATGGGGCATAATACTGTGTGCAGGGGCCGCTATGGGACATAATACTGTGTGCAGGGGCCGCTATGGGACATAATACTGTGTGCAGGGGCCACTATGGGGCATAATACTGTGTGCAGGGGCCACTATGGGACATAATAGCGCGTGCAGGAATGCTGCGGGAGGTCTTCGGTGTCGGTCAGGAAAGGGGGGGGCATGTCAAAAGTTCGCCATGGGGCCCCGCCATTCCTAGTTACGCCACTGTCCAGCAGTGTCCCCCACCCCCAAACAGTATTACATGCCCAGCGGTGCCGCCCCCCCCCCCCCACACACACAGTATTATATGCCCCGAAGTTCCCACCCCCACAGTATTACATGCCACACGGTGGCTCAGTGGTTAGCACTGCAGCCTTGCAGCGCTGGAGTCCTGGTGTTCAAATCCTGCCAAGGGCAAAAAAAACATCTGCAAGGAGTTTGTATGTTCTCCCCGTGTTTGCATGGATTTCCTCCCATATTCCAAAGCCATACTGATAGGCAAAAAAAATGTACATTGTGAGCTCTATGTGGGTATATCTCTATGTGGGGCTCACAATCTACATAGAAAAAAAGAAAAAGGGCCTGGCAACATGCCGGTGCCCCTTTTCATTTACAATATATATAGTGGTCGGGGAACCAGGCTTTCCTCGACCGCTGTCATAGTGGTACTGGACCCCGGCTATCTCTAGCTGGTCACTATAGTTACGCCCCTGGCAGGGGGTCTTTGAGGTACTGCTGGCATCTAAGGGGGACAGGGGGTCTTTGGGGTACGGCTTGCATCTGAAGGGGGAGTAAACATCCATGGGGTGCTGCTTGCATGTAATGGTGGGCAGGGGACTTGCTGCATGCGTTTGTATGGGATCCCAGGGGTATTGAATTTGTGTGTTGGGTTCCTGGGGCACTGCTTGTGTGTGAGAGGGAGTTCTGGAGGTGGTCCCAGGGTGCTGCCACCTGTGTCCTTGTTTGGAGGTCCCTGGGATGCTACCTGTGTGTGTGAGGGGGTGCTGGTGGTGGCCCCTTGGGTACTTCCACCTGTGGGCATGTGGCGGAGGTTCCGGGGTACTGCTTTGTAGTGTTTAGGTCACTTGGGTGATGCCTTCATGTAAATGGGGGATTCCTGCAATGCTGCCTGTATGTGGGCGGGGGTTGTTGATGGGCTCTGAGATGCTACCACCGGTGTGCGTGTGGGGATGCTACCTGTGTGTTGGAGGGGTCCGGCATCTGAGGTGCTGTCACCTATGTGTTAGGGTGCTTCTGCTGTATGCTGAGGGGGATGGGGGCTTCAGTCCCTGGGGGGGCTACCATCTGTATCCTGAGAGGGGCGCAGGGGCTGCCATCTGTATGCTAGGGGGATCCAGGACCTGGGGGCTGCCTCCTGTGTGCTGTTGTGATCTGGACCCTGGGGGGCTGCTGCTTGTGTGCTGGGTGATCCAGGCACTGGGGGGCTACCACTTGTGTGTTGGGGGGAGGGTCCGGTCCATGGGCGGCTGCTGCCTGTATGCTAGGGGAGGGTGGTGGTCCGGTCCTTGGGGGGCTGCCACCTGTATGCTGGGGGAGGGAGGTGGTCCGGTCCTTGGGGGGCTGCCACCTGTATGCTGGGGGCCTGCATCTGTGTGCTAGGATCTCCGGTACTTGGGAGACTGCTGTCTGTGAGCTGTTGTGATCTGGACCCTGGGGGGCTGCCTGTATGATACGGGTTTCAGTCCCTAGGGGCTGCCGTCTGTGCCTTGGGAAGGGGGATCCCTTAGAGGTTGCTGTCTGGTGTGGGGTGCTATCTTCATGTAAGTGGGGGGTGCTGCCTCTGTGTGAGGGGAGGCTGTGGGTGTCCCTGGGCAGGCTGCCACCTGTGTGCATGGGGTCAGGTCCCTGGTGGGTTGTCATCTGTGTGTTGGTGGAGGGGGTTCCTGGGGATTGCCGCTTTTCTAGTGTGTGTGGAGTCCCTGGGGTGTTTCTGCATGTGTGAAGTAGGTGGTTGGGGAAGGGGGCTGCTTGGGTGTAAGCAGAGTAAATCACGTATCTCTGGTTACATAGCGCAGGGACGCTGAAGTTATCACATACAGTAGTGCCCCTGTGTTACATATATTCTCTCTCCTCCTGCATTATACATAGAATGGCCCCCACATCCTACTGTCCCAGCCTTTATATCCAGGGTGTGAGCTGTATGCATAAACATTCTGCACTGCTCACTCTCCACGGGGTATAAAGAGGACCTTTCATCACTTGGGGCACATGCGGTTTTATACAGTGTGCTGAATTCAGCGCACCGTCGGCTTTCACGTTCTGTGCCCCGGTGAAGAGCTATCAGTGCCGGTACCGTAGCTCTTCATAGTCAGAAGGGCGTTTCTGATACTCTGTCAGGAACGCCCTTCCTCACAGCAGCGTCTATAGCGCTGTACTGTGCGAGCGGGAAGGAACGCCTCCTCCCTCTCCTAATAGTACTCGTCCATAGACTAGTACTGGGGGGGGCGTTCCTCCCCGCTCTCACAGTACAGCACTATAGGCACTGATGTGAGGGGAGGCTGTGGGCGTCCCTGGGCAGGCTGCCACCTGTCTGCATGGGGTCAGATCCCTGATGGGTTGTCATCTATGTGATGGTGGAGAAGGTTCCTGGGGATAATACTCGTCCATAGACTAGTAGTGGGGGGGGCGTTCCTGCTCGCTTTCGCAGTCCAGCGCTATAGGCGCTGATGGGAGGAAGGGCGTTCCTGACTGTCATAAACTCCCTTCTGACAGTGAAGAGCTACGGTACCGGCACTGATAGCTCTTCACCTGTGACACAGAACGGGAAAGCCGATAGAGCGCTAAATTCAGCACACTGTCGGCTTTCTAGTGGTGTATTACACCGCATGTGCCCCAGGAGGTGAGAGCTCCTCTTTAAACAACGTACAGCCTGGCGCACATGTGATCCTGTCTATACTCTAGTAACCCCATCACATGAGACGACAGTGGCTGGTTTATTCCATGACAGCAGGTAATACTAGACCAGGACAGGTAAGTGGGTGGAAGGGGGGGGGGGGGAGGTTGATAGACTACGTTGGTAACTAGTGGAGGTGGCTTTTTGTTTGTTTGTTTGTTTGTTTTTTTTTTTTTTTAAATGGATGAGGATTGTGCGGATGGTTTTATTTCAATAAAATATATTTTTTTTTAAAATGTATGTTTGTTTTATTAATATTACTGTAGGTGGAGCTTATAAGATATAGGTCCTATACTGACTAACCTATAGAGAATATACCCAGACCATGGACCTACCTGCAGCAACTCCATTCTAGTTAGTTCTGTAGTGAGACCGCTAGAATGGAGTTGCTGTAGGGAGGACCTACCTACAGCAACTACAGAATATACCCAGACCATGAACCTACCTGCAGCAACTCCATTCTAGTTAGTTCTGTAGTGAGACCGCTAGAATGGAGTTGCTGTAGGGAGGACCTACCTATAGCAACTACAGAATATACCGAGACCATGGACCTACCTATAGTAACTACAGAATATACCCAGACCATGGACCTACCTGCAGCAACTACAGAATATACCCAGACCATGTACCTACCTGCAGCAACTCCATTCTAGTCAGTTCTGTAGTGAGACAGCTAGAAGGGAGTTGCTGTAAGGAGGACCTACCTATAGCAACTACAGAATATACCCAGACCATGGACCTACCTATAGCGACTACAGAATACCCTGAGACCATGAACCTACCTGCAGCAACTCCATTCTGGTCAGTTCTGTAGTGAGACAACTAGAAGGGAGTTGCTGTAGGGAGGACCTACCTATAATAACTACAGAATACCCTGAGACCATGAACCTACCTGCCGCAACTCCATTCTAGTCAGTTCTGTAGTGAGACAGCTAGAATGGAGTTGCTGTAAGGAGGACCTACCTATAGTAACTACAGAATATATCCAGACCATGAACCTACCTGCAGCAACTCCATTCTAGTCAGTTCTGTAGTGAGACAGCTAGAATGGAGTTGCTGTAAGGAGGACCTACCTATAGCAACTAGAGAATATACTGAGACCATCATGAACCTACCTGCAGTAACTATATACTGATAAATCAGGCGCACAGCGATACGTCAGAATTTAGCTCTATATCAGTTATTAATTGCCATATATTTCCATCATCACTTACAACAAGAAAGTGACGCAAGTTATAATAAAACACGTAAGGCTGCGGCGTCAACGCCCTGTTCAGACCATATGGCAAATATATATTTGTAAACTATATATGTAATATATATAGGTATATCTATCTATATATATGTAATTATATATATATATATAAATAAATATATATATACATATATATAAATATATATATATACATATATATACATATATATAAATATATATATACATATAAATATATATATACATATGAGTGTCATATGTATATATGTCCAGGAATGTGATTTCCTATATTCTTATTGATATTATATACATATACAATGTCTGTCTTAGCCAGTTATGGCTCCTTCCTATAGACACTCCATTCTAGCCAATTCTGTAGTGAAGTGACTAGATTGGAGTTTCTGGCAGCAGCTCCTCTAAGCAACTCCATTCTAGTCACTTCAGTACTGAACAGTCTACATTGGAGTTGATTCTAGCAGGTCCCTGCCTCCAGCAACTCCAATCTAGTCACCTCAATAGTGAATTGTCTAGATTGGAGTTGCTCCTGGTAGGTCCTACCTACAGCAACTCCATTCTAGCCCGTTCACTAGTGAGGTGACTAGATTGGAGTTGCTGGAGGGAGGACCTACCAGGAGCAACTCCATTCTAGACGCAACCATAGAGGAAGCCGGAGCCGAGCACATGGAGCTGGAGAAGAGAAAGCAGAGGGGATTGTAGCGTGGTAATTGAGGATGGAAGGGGAGAGAGAGGTTTGTTCTACATGAGACGGCATGTTGGATGAGGGGAGAGAGTGATGTAGTTACATGGGGCTGCATGTTGGATGAGGCTGAGGGGAGAGAGTGATGTAGTTACATGGGACTGCATGTTGGGTGAGGCTGAGGGGAGAGAGTGATGTAGTTACATGGGGCTGCATGTTGGGTGAGGCTGAGGGGAGAGAGTGATGTAGTTACATGGGGCTGCATGTTGGATGAGGCTGAGGGGAGAGAGTGATGTAGTTACATGGGACTGTATGTTGGGTGAGGCTGAGGGGAGAGAGTGATGTAGTTACATGGGGCTGCATGTTGGGTGAGGCTGAGGGGAGAGAGTGATGTAGTTACATGGGGCTGCATGTTGGGTGAGGCTGAGGGGAGAGAGTGATGTAGTTACATGGGGCTGCATGTTGGGTGAGGCTGAGGGGAGAGAGTGATGTAGTTACATGGGGCTGCATGTTGGATGAGGCTGAGGGGAGAGAGTGATGTAGTTACATGGGACTGTATGTTGGATGAGGCTGAGGGGAGAGAGTGATGTAGTTACATGGGACTGCACGTTGGATGAGGCTGAGGGGAGAGAGTGATGTAGTTACATGGGACTGTATGTTGGATGAGGCTGAAGGGGGAGTGATGTAGTTACATGGGACTGTATGTTGGATGAGGCTGAAGGGGGAGTGATGTAGTTACATGGGACTGCACAATGGATGAGGCTGAGGGGAGAGAGTGATGTAGTTACATGGGACTGTATGTTGGATGAGGCTGAGGGGAGAGAGTGATGTAGTTACATGGGACTGTATGTTGGATGAGGCTGAGGGGAGAGAGTGATGTAGTTACATGGGACTGCACGTTGGATGAGGCTGAAAAGAGAGTGATGTTTTACATGGGACTGTATCCCGGAGGGTCTGGTGGATTGGATTGATGATTAGGGTGGTATAGGAGTCTGTTGGCATGGAGGGAGACAGGGTCCTTTGGGTGTTCCTGGCATTTAAGGGGGCGCAGGAGATCTTTGGGGGTACTGCTGGCATCTATGCTCAGCAGTGCCCCCCGCCATAGTATTACATGCCCAGCAGTGTCTCCCCCCCCCAAACAGGATTATATGCCCATCAGCAGTGGCGTCACTACCGGTGTAGCGGCTGCCACAGGGCCTGGGACATTAGGGGCCTAGCGACGGCCGCTACCCCTGCCTTTTTTTTCTTTTTTTAATAGGCTGTTACCGGCAGGGGCTGGGATCGGTAAGTGACACCGCGGGGCCCCCAAGCACTATTATTATACTATTTTCAGAACCCCAAGTATAATGATCGGAGGCCCCGGAAAGGTAAGAGAACATAATAAACATCACACAACTAGGTCCGGGTCATGTGACGTCCGTACGTCATTAAAGGTGGCCGACGCCACTGAAGACTGCAGCGGAGCGGGTGATAGGTAAGTTACAGTGTTTTTTATGTTTGTATCACCCTTGGTCTCCGTTTATTATACTCTGGGGTCTGAAAAGACACCAGAGTATAATAATTGTTCATGGGTGGTCATTATGGGACATAATACGGTGTGCAGGGGCCACTATGGGACATAATACTGTGTGCAGGGGCCATTATGGGACATAATACTGTGTGCAGGGGCCACTATGGGACATAATACTGTGTGCAGGTGTCACTATGGGGGATAATACTGTGTGCAGGGGCCACTATGGGGCATAATACTGTGTGCAGGGGCCACTATGGGGCATAATACTGTGTGCAGGGGCCACTATGGGGCATAATACTGTGTGCAGGGGCCACTATGGGGCATAATACTGTGTGCAGGGGCCACTATGGGGCATAATACTGTGTGCAGGGGCCACTATGGGGCATAATACTGTGTGCAGGGGCCACTATGGGGCATAATACTGTGTGCAGGGGCCACTATGGGGCATAATACTGTGTGCAGGGGCCACTATGGGGCATAATACTGTGTGCAGGGGCCACTATGGGGCATAATAGCGCGTGCAGGAATGCGGCGGGGGGTCGTCGGTCGAGATCTTCGATGTCGGTCAGGAAAGGGGGGGGGGGACAAAGTTCGCCATGGGGCCCCGCCATTCCTAGTTACGCCACGGTCCAGCAGTGTCCCCCACCCCCAAACAGTATTACATTCCCAGCAGTGCCCGTCCCCCAGTATTACACGCCCAGCAGTGTCCCCCCACCCCACAGTATTATACGCCCAGAAGTTCCCACCACCCACAGTATTATATGCCCAGCAGTGTCCCCCCCCCCCCATACAGTTTTACATGCCCAGCAGTGTGTTCCCCCACACAAACACACGCACACAGTATTATATCTCCAGCAGTGCCTCTCCCTCCCCAGTATAATTTGCTCCCAACAGCCCCCCTCCACTCCGGTGATATTATTCTACACTGTGATCTCCTCAGACCCCAGAGTATAATAATCGGAGTCCCAGGCTAGGTGAATAAAAATAACAATCACTAATCCTCGCCTTTCCTGGGCATCCTGGCTCCGGCTGTCTTCAGCATCTTCCCGATGTCTCTGTTGAGGCCTGTGATTGGTCCTCAGCAGTCATGTGAGGGTACACTGACGTCATTACACCGCTGCGCTCCATCTGACTGCTGGGGCCTAATCTCATGCACATGATGGAAGATGCCGGAGAGGATGCAGAGCCCATGAGAGGTGAGTATATCTATTTATTATTTTAAGTCACCTCCCCTGCACACGGTGGCTCAGTGGTTAGCACTGTAGCCTTGCAGCGCTGGAGTCCTGGTGTTCAAATCCTGCCAAGGGCAAAAAAAACATCTGCAAGGAGTTTGTATGTTCTCCCCGTGTTTGCATGGATTTCCATCCCATATTCCAAAGACATACTGATAGGGAAAAATGTACATTGTGCGCTCTGTGTGGGGGGAGGGGCTCACAATCTACATAGAAAAAAAGAAAAATGGCCTGGCAACATGCCGGTGCCCCTTCTCATTTACAATATATATAGTGGTCGGGGAACCAGGCTTTCCTCGACCGCTGTCATAGTGGTACTGGACCCTGGCTATCTCTAGCTGGTCACGATAGTTACGCCCCTGGCAGTGGGTCTTTGAGGTACTGCTGGCATCTAAGGGGGGGCAGGGGGTCTTTGGGATACGGCTTGCATCTGAAGGAGGGGCAGGGCCTTTAGGGTGCTGATGGCATCTAAAGGGGGAGTAAACATCCCTGGGGTGCTGCTTGCATGTAATGGTGGTCAGGGGACTTGCTGCATGCGTTTGTATGGGATCCCAGGGGTATTGAATTTGTGTGTTGGGTTCCTGGGGCACTGCTTGTGTGTGAGAGGGAGTTCTGGAGGTGGTCCCAGGGTGCTGCCACCTGTGTCCTTGTTTGGAGGTCCCTGGGATGCTACCTGTGTGTGTGAGGGGGTGCTGGTGGTGGCCCCTTGGGTACTTCCACCTGTGGGCATGTGGCGGAGGTTCCGGGGTACTGCTTTGTTGTGTCTAGGTCATTTAGCTGCTGCCTTCATGTAAATGGGGGATTCATGCAGTACTGCCTGTATGTGGGCGGGGGTTGTTGATGGACTCTGAGATGCTACCACCGGTGTGCGTGTGGGGATGCTACCTGTGAGTTGGAGGGGTCCGGCACCTGAGGTGTTGCCTCCTATGTGTTAGGGTGCTTCTGCTGTATGCTGAGGGGGATGGGGGCTTCAGTCCCTGGGGGGGCTACCATCTGTATCCTGAGGGGCGCAGGGGCTGCTGTCTGTAAGCTAGGGGGATCCAGGACCTGGGGGCTGCCTCCTGTGTGCTGTTGTGATCTGGACCCTGGGGGGCTGCTGCTTGTGTGCTGGGTGATCCAGGCACTGGGGGGCTACCACTTGTGTGTTGGGGGGAGGGTCCGGTCCATGGGCGGCTGCTGCCTGTATGCTAGGGGAGGGTGGTGGTCCGGTCCTTGGGGGGCTGCCACCTGTATGCTGGGGGCCTGCATCTGTGTGCTAGGATCTCCGGTACTTGGGAGACTGCTGTCTGTGAGCTGTTGTGATCTGGACCCTGGGGGGCTGCCTGTATGATACGGGTTTCAGTCCCTAGGGGCTGCCGTCTGTGCCTTGGGAAGGGGGATCCCTTAGAGGTTGCTGTCTGGTGTGGGGTGCTATCTTCATGTAAGTGGGGGGTGCTGCCTCTGTGTGAGGGGAGGCTGTGGGTGTCCCTGGGCAGGCTGCCACCTGTGTGCATGGGGTCAGGTCCCTGGTGGGTTGTCACCTGTGTGTTGGTGGAGGGGGTTCCTGGGGAGTGCCGCTTTTCTAGTGTGTGTGGAGTCCCTGGGGTGTTTCTGCATGTGTGAAGTAGGTGGTTGGGGAAGGGGCTGCTTGGGTGTAAGCAGAGTAAATCACGTATCTCTGGTTATATAGCGCAGGGACGCTGAAGTTATCACATACAGTAGTGCCCCTGTGTTACATATATTCTCACTCCTCCTGCATTATACATAGAATGGCCCCCACATCCTACTGTCCCAGCCTTTATATCCAGGGTGTGAGCTGTATGCATAAACATTCTGCACTGCTCACTCTCCACGGTGTATAAAGAGGACCTTTCATCACTTGGGGCACATGCGGTTTTATATACTGCTAGAAAGCTGACAGTGTGCTGAATTCAGCGTACTATCGGCTTTCCCGTTCTGTGCCCCCGGTGAAGAGCTATCAGTGCCGGTACCGTAGCTCTTCATAGTCAGAAGGGCGTTTCTGATACTCTGTCAGGAACGCCCTTCCTCACAGCAGCGTCTATAGCGCTGTACTGTGAGAGCGGGAAGGAACGCCCCCCTCCCTCTCCTAATAGTACTCGTCCATAGACTAGTACTGGGGGGGGCGTTCCTCCCCGCTCTCACAGTACAGCACTATAGGCACTGATGTGAGGGGAGGCTGTGGGCGTCCCTGGGCAGGCTGCCACCTGTCTGCATGGGGTCAGATCCCTGATGGGTTGTCATCTATGTAATGGTGGAGAAGGTTCCTGGGGATAATACTCGTCCATAGACTAGTAGTGGGGGCGGCGTTCCTGCCCGCTTTCGCAGTCCAGCGCTATAGGCGCTGATGGGAGGAAGGGCGTTCCTGACTGTCATAAACTCCCTTCTGACAGTGAAGAGCTACGGTACCGGCACTGATAGCTCTTCACCTGTGACACAGAACGGGAAAGCCGATAGAGCGCTAAATTCAGCACACTGTATTACACCGCATGTGCCCCAGGAGGTGAAAGGTCATCTTTAAACAACGTACAGCCTGGCGCACATGTGATCCTATCTTTCCTCTAGTAACCCCATCACATGAGACGACAGTGGCTGGTTTATTCCATGAGAGCAGGTAATACTAGACCAGGACAGGTAAGTGGATGGAAGGGGGGGTGATAGACTACGTTGGTAACTAGTGGAGGTGGTTTTTTGTTTGTTTATTGTTTTGTTTTTTTAAAATGGATGAGGATTGTGCGGATGGTTTTATTTCAATAAAATATATATTTTTTAAAATGTATGTTTGTTTTATTAATATTACTGTAGGTGGAGCTTATAAGATATAGGTCCTATACTGACTAACCTATAGAGAATATACCCAGACCATGAACCTACCGGCAGCAACTCCATTCTGGTCAGTTCTGTAGTGAGACAGCTAGAATGGAGTTGCTGTAAGGAGGACCTACCT